>NC_091977.1:541591340-541891340 GCF_044704955.1 Pristiophorus japonicus
AGGCACAGCGGGAGCTCGAGGGTCAGTGTCGGAGCGGGCTATAAAAGGCCCAGCGGCAGCAGTGTCGGAGCAGCCTATAAAAGCCCAGCGGGAACAGTGTCGGAGCAGCCTATAAAAGGCCCAGCGGGAGCAACGTCGGAGAGGCCTATAAAGGCCCAGCTGGAGCTGTGTCGGAGCAGCGTATAAAGGCCCAGCAGGAGCAGTGTCGGAGCAGCCTATAAAGGCCCAGCGGGAGCAGTGTCGGACCGGCCGAAAAAGGCCCAGCGGGAGCAGTGTCGGAGCAGCCTATAAAGTCCCAGCAGGAGCAGTGTCGGAGCAGCCTATAAAGGCCCAGTGGGAGCAGTGTTGGAGCAGCCAATAAACGGCACAGCGGGAGCAGTGTCGGAGAAGCCTATAAAGGCCCAGTGGGAGCTGTTTCTTAGAGGCCTATAAAAGGCCCAGGCGGAGCAGTGTCGGAGAGGCCGATAAAAGACCCAGCGGGAGCAGTGTCGGAGCAGCCTATAAAAGGTCCAGCGGGAGATCGAGAGTCAGTGTCGGAGAAGCCTATAAAAGACCCAGTGGAAGCAGTGTCGGAGAGGCCTCTAAACGGACCAGCGGGAGCAGTGTCGGAGCAGCATATAAAAGGCCCAGACGGAGCAGTGTCGGAGAGGCCGATAAAAGACCCAGCGGGAGCAGTGTCGGAGCAGCCTATAAAAGGTCCAGCGGGAGCTCGAGAGTCAGTGTCGGAGAGGCCTATAGAAGACCCAGCGGGAGCAGTGTCAGAGCAGCCTATAAAGGCCCAGCGGGAGCAGTGTCGGAGAGGTCTATAAAAGGCCCAGCGGGAGCTCGAGAGTCAGTGTCAGAGAGGCCTATAAAAGACCCAGCGGGAGCAGTGTCGGAGCAGCCTATAAAAGGCCCAGCGGGAGCAGTGTCAGAGCAGCCTATAAAAGGCCCAGCGGGAGCAGTGTCGGAGATGCCTATAAAAGGCCCAGCGGGAGATCGAGAGTCAGTGTCGGAGAAGCCTATAAAAGGCCCAGTGGTAGCAGTGTCGGAGAGGCCTATAAACGACCCAGCGGGAGCAGTGTCGGAGCAGCCTATAAAGGCCCAGTGGGAGCTGTGTCGGAGCAGCCTATAAAAGGCCCAGTGGGAGCAGTGTCGGAGAGGCCTATAAAAGGCCCAGCGAGAGTCAGTGTCGGAGAGGCCTATAAAAGCCCCAGCGGGAGCAGTGTCAGAGCAGCCTATAAAAGGCCCAGTGGGAGCAGTGTCAGAGCAGCCTATAAAGGCCCAAAGGGAGCAGTGTCGGAGAGGCCTATAAAAGGCCCAGCGGGAGCTCGAGAGTCAGTATCGGAGAGGCCTATAAAAGACCCAGCGGGAGCAGTGTCGGAGATGCCTATAAAAGGCCCAGCGGGAGATCGAGAGTCAGTGTCGGAGAAGCCTATAAAAGGCCCAGTGGAAGCAGTGTCGGAGAGGCCTATAAAGGGCCCAGCGGGAGCAGTGTCGGAGCAACCTATAAAAGGCCCAGCGGGAGCAGTGTCGGAGAGGCCTATAAAATGCCCAGCGAGAGTCAGTGTCGGAGAGGCCTATAAAAGGCCCAGCGGGAGCTCGAGAGTCAGTGTCGGAGCAGCCTATAAATGGCCCAGCGGGAGTTCGAGAGTCAGTGTCAGAGCAGCCTATAAAAGGCCCAGCGGGAGTTCGAGAGTCAGTGTCGGAGCAGCCTATAAAAGGCCCAGCGGGAGCTCGAGAGTCAGTGTCGGAGCGGCCGATAAAAGGCCCAGCAGGAGCTTGAGAGTCAGTGTCGGAGCAGCCTATAAAAGGGCCAGCAGGATCTCGAGAGTCAGTGTCGGAGGGGCCTATAAATGCCCAGCGGGAGCTGAGAGCTAGAGTCGGAGCAGCCTATAAAAATCCCAGCGGGAGCTCGAGAGTCAGTGTCAGAGCAGCCAATAAAAGGCCGAGTGGGAGCAGTGTCAGAGCGACATATAAAAGCCCCAGCGGGAGCAGTGTCGGAGCGGCATATAAAATGCCCAGCGGGAGCTCGAGAATCAGTGTCGGAGCGGCGTATAAAAGGCCCAGCGGGAGCTCAAGAGTCAGTGTCGGAGCGGCCTATAAAAGGTCCAGCTGGAGCTCGAGAGTCAGTGTCGGAGCGGCCTATAAAAGACCCAGCGGGAGCGATGTCGGAGCGGCCTATAAAAAGCCCAGCGGGAGCTCGATTGTCAGTATCGGAGCAGCCTATAAAAGGCCCAGCGGTAGCTCGAGAGCCAGTGTCGGAGCGTCCTATAAAAGGCCCAGCGGGAGCTTGAGAGTCAGTGTCGGAGCGGCCTATAAAAGGCCCAGCGGGAGCTCGAGAGTCAGTGTCAGAGAGGCCTATAAAAGACCCAGCGTGAGCAGTGTCGGAGCAGCCTATAAAAGGCCCAGCGGGAGCAGTGTCAGAGCAGCCTATAAAAGGCCCAGCGGGAGCAGTGTCGGAGATGCCTATAAAAGGCCCAGCGGGAGATCGAGAGTCAGTGTCGGAGAAGCCTATAAAAGGCCCAGTGGTAGCAGTGTCGGAGAGGCCTATAAACGACCCAGCGGGAGCAGTGTCGGAGCAGCCTATAAAGGCCCAGCGGGAGCTGTGTCGGAGCAGCCTATAAAAGGCCCAGTGGGAGCAGTGTCGGAGAGGCCTATAAAAGGCCCAGCGAGAGTCAGTGTCGGAGAGGCCTATAAAAGGCCCAGCGGGAGCAGTGTCAGAGCAGCCTATAAAAGGCCCAGTGGGAGCAGTGTCAGAGCAGCCTATAAAGGCCCAGAGGGAGCAGTGTCGGAGAGGCCTATAAAAGGCCCAGCGGGAGCAGTGTCGGAGCAGCCTATAAAAGGCCCAGCGGGAGCAGTGTCAGAGCAGCCTATAAAAGGCCCAGCGGGAGCAGTGTCGGAGATGCCTATAAAAGGCCCAGCGAGAGATCGAGAGTCAGTGTCGGAGATGCCTATAAAAGGCCCAGTGGAAGCAGTGTCGGAGAGGCCTATAAAGGGCCCAGCGGGAGCAGTGTCAGAGCAGCCTATAAAGGCCCAGAGGGAGCAGTGTCGGAGAGGCCTATAAAAGGCCCAGCGGGAGCTCGAGAGTCAGTATCGGAGAGGCCTATAAAAGCCCCAGCGGGAGCAGTGTCAGAGCAGCCTATAAAAGGCCCAGTGGGAGCAGTGTCAGAGCAGCCTATAAAGGCCCAGAGGGAGCAGTGTCGGAGAGGCCTATAAAAGGCCCAGCGGGAGCTCGAGAGTCAGTATCGGAGAGGCCTATAAAAGACCCAGCGGGAGCAGTGTCGGAGATGCCTATAAAAGGCCCAGCGAGAGATCGAGAGTCAGTGTCGGAGAAGCCTATAAAAGGCCCAGTGGAAGCAGTGTCGGAGAGGCCTATAAAGGGCCCAGCGGGAGCAGTGTCGGAGCAACCTATAAAAGGCCCAGCGGGAGCAGTGTCGGAGAGGCCTATAAAATGCCCAGCGAGAGTCAGTGTCGGAGAGGCCTATAAAAGGCCCAGCGGGAGCTCGAGAGTCAGTGTCGAAGCAGCCTATAAATGGCCCAGCGGGATTTCGAGAGTCAGTGTCAGAGCAGCCTATAAAAGGCCCAGCGGGAGTTCGAGAGTCAGTGTCGGAGCAGCCTATAAAAGGCCCAGCGGGAGCTCGAGAGTCAGTGTCGGAGCGGCCTATAAAAGGCCCAGCAGGAGCTTGAGAGTCAGTGTCGGAGCAGCCTATAAAAGGGCCAGCAGGAGCTCGAGAGTCAGTGTCGGAGCGGCCTATAAATGCCCAGCGGGAGCTGAGAGCTAGAGTCGGAGCAGCCTATAAAAGGCCCAGCGGGAGCTCGAGAGTCAGTGTCAGAGCAGCCAATAAAAGGCCGAGTGGGAGCAGTGTCGGAGCGGCCTATAAAAAGCCCAGCGGGAGCTCGATTGTCAGTGTCGGAGCAGCCTATAAAAGGCCCAGCGGTAGCTCGAGAGCCAGTGTCGGAGCGTCCTATAAAAGGCCCAGCGGGAGCTTGAGAGTCAGTGTCGGAGCGGCCTATAAAAGGCCCAGCGGGAGCTCGAGAGTCAGTGTCGGAGAGGCCTATAAACGACCCAGCGGGAGCATTGTCGGAGCAGCCTATAAAGGCCCAGCGGGAGCTGTGTCGGAGCAGCCTATAAAAGGCCCAGTGGGAGCAGTGTCGGAGAGGCCTATAAAAGGCCCAGCGAGAGTCAGTGTCGGAGAGGCCTATAAAAGGCCCAGCGGGAGCAGTGTCAGAGCAGCCTATAAAAGGCCCAGTGGGAGCAGTGTCAGAGCAGCCTATAAAGGCCCAGAGGGAGCAGCGTCGGAGAGGCCTATAAAAGGCCCAGCGGGAGCAGTGTCGGAGCAGCCTATAAAAGGCCCAGCGGGAGCAGTGTCAGAGCAGCCTATAAAAGGCCCAGCGGGAGCAGTGTCGGAGATGCCTATAAAAGGCCCAGCGAGAGATCGAGAGTCAGTGTCGGAGATGCCTATAAAAGGCCCAGTGGAAGCAGTGTCGGAGAGGCCTATAAAGGGCCCAGCGGGAGCAGTGTCGGAGCAGCCTATAAAGGCCCAGCGGGAGCTGTGTCGGAGCAACCTATAAAAGGACCAGCGGGAGCAGTGTCGGAGAGGCCTATAAAATGCCCAGCGAGAGTCAGTGTCGGAGAGGCCTATAAAAGGCCCAGCGGGAGCTCGAGAGTCAGTGTCGGAGCAGCCTATAAAAGGCCCAGCGGGAGTTCGAGAGTCAGTGTCAGAGCAGCCTATAAAAGGCCCAGCGGGAGTTCGAGAGTCAGTGTCGGAACAGCCTATAAAAGGCCCAGCGGGAGCTCGAGAGTCAGTGTCGGAGCGGCCTATAAAAGGCCCAGCAGGAGCTTGAGAGTCAGTGTCGGAGCAGCCTATAAAAGGCCCAGCAGGAGCTCGAGAGTCAGTGTCGGAGCGGCCTATAAATGCCCAGCGGGAGCTTGAGAGCTAGAGTCGGAGCAGCCTATAAAAGGCCCAGCGGGAGCTCGAGAGTCAGTGTCAGAGCAGCCAATAAAAGGCCGAGTGGGAGCAGTGTCAGAGCAACATATAAAAGCCCCAGCGGGAGCAGTGTCGGAGCGGCATATAAAATGCCCAGCGGGAGCTCGAGAATCAGTGTCGGAGCGGCGTATAAAAGGCCCAGCGGGAGCTCAAGAGTCAGTGTCGGAGCGGCCTATAAAAGGCCCAGCTGGAGCTCGAGAGTCAGTGTCGGAGCGGCCTATAAAAGACCCAGCGGGAGCGGTGTCGGAGCGGCCCATAAAAGGCCCAGCGGGAGCTCGAGAGTCAGTGTCGGAGCGGCCTATAAAAGGCCCAGCGGGAGCTCGAGAGTCAGTGTCGGAGTAGCCTATAAAAGGCCCAGTGGGAGCTCGAGAGCCAGTGTCGGAGCGTCCTATAAAAGGCCCAGTGGGAGCTTGAGAGTCAGTGTCGGAGCGGCCTATAAAAGGCCCAGCGGGAGCTCGACAGTCAGTGTCGGAGCAGCCTATAAAAGGCCCAGCGGGAGCTCGAGAGTCAGTGTCGGAGCAGCCTATAAAATACCCAGCGGGAGCTCGAGAGTCAGTGTCGGAGCGGCCTATAAAAGGCCCAGCGGGAGCGGTGTTGGAGCGGCCTATAAAAAGCCCAGCGGGAGCTCGATTGTCAGTGTCGGAGCAGCCTATAAAAGGCCCAGCGGGAGCTCGAGAGCCAGTGTCGGAGCGTCCTATAAAAGGCCCAGCGGGAGCTTGAGATTCAGTGTCGGAGCGGCCTATAAAAGGCCCAGCGGGAGCTCGAGAGTCAGTGTCGGAGCAGCCTACAAAAGGCCCAGTGGGAGCTCGAGAGTCAGTGTCGGAGCAGCGTTTATAAGACCCAGCGGGACCTCGAGAGCCAGTGTCGGAGCGGCCTATAAAAGGCCCAGCGGGAGCTTGAGAGTCAGTGTCGGAGCGGCCTACAAAAGGCCCAGCGGGAGCTCGACAGTCAGTGTCGGAGCAGCCTATAAAAGGCCCAGCGGGAGCTCGAGAGTCAGTGTCGGAGCAGCCTATAAAAGACCCAGCGGGATCTCGAGAGTCAGTGTCGGAGCGGCCTATAAAAGGCCCAGCAGGAGCTTGAGAGTCAGTGTCGGAGCAGCCTATAAAAGGCCCAGCAGGAGCTCGAGAGTCAGTGTCGGAGCGGCCTATAAATGCCCAGCGGGAGCTTGAAAGCTAGAGTCGGAGCAGCCTATAAAAGGCCCAGCGGGAGCTCGAGAGTCAGTGTCAGAGCAGCCAATAAAAGGCCGAGTGGGAGCAGTGTCAGAGCGACATATAAAAGCCCCAGCGGGAGCAGTGTCGGAGCGGCATATAAAATGCCCAGCGGGAGCTCGAGAATCAGTGTCGGAGCGGCGTATAAAAGGCCCAGCGGGAGCTCAAGAGTCAGTGTCGGAGCGGCCTATAAAAGGCCCAGCTGGAGCTCGAGAGTCAGTGTCGGAGCGGCCTATAAAAGACCCAGCGGGAGCGGTGTCGGAGCGGCCCATAAAAGGCCCAGCGGGAGCTCGAGAGTCAGTGTCGGAGCGGCCTATAAAAGGCCCAGCGGGAGCTCGAGAGTCAGTGTCGGAGTAGCCTATAAAAGGCCCAGTGGGAGCTCGAGAGCCAGTGTCGGAGCGTCCTATAAAAGGCCCAGTGGGAGCTTGAGAGTCAGTGTCGGAGCGGCCTATAAAAGGCCCAGCGGGAGCTCGACAGTCAGTGTCGGAGCAGCCTATAAAAGGCCCAGCGGGAGCTCGAGAGTCAGTGTCGGAGCAGCCTATAAAAGACCCAGCGGGAGCTCGAGAGTCAGTGTCGGAGCGGCCTATAAAAGGCCCAGCGGGAGCGGTGTTGGAGCGGCCTATAAAAAGCCCAGCGGGAGCTCGATTGTCAGTGTCGGAGTAGCCTATAAAAGGCCCAGCGGGAGCTCGAGAGCCAGTGTCGGAGCGTCCTATAAAAGGCCCAGCGGGAGCTTGAGATTCAGTGTCGGAGCGGCCTATAAAAGGCCCAGCGGGAGCTCGAGAGTCAGTGTCGGAGCAGCCTACAAAAGGCCCAGTGGGAGCTCGAGAGTCAGTGTCGGAGCAGCGTTTATAAGACCCAGCGGGAGCTCGAGAGCCAGTGTCGGAGCGGCCTATAAAAGGCCCAGCGGGAGCTTGAGAGTCAGTGTCGGAGCGGCCTACAAAAGGCCCAGCGGGAGCTCGACAGTCAGTGTCGGAGCAGCCTATAAAAGGCCCAGCGGGAGCTCGAGAGTCAGTGTCGGAGCAGCCTATAAAAGACCCAGCGGGAGCTCGAGAGTCAGTGTCGGAGCGGCCTATAAAAGGCCCAGCGGAAGCGGTGTTGGAGCGACCTATAAAAAGCCCAGCGGGAGCTCGATTGTCAGTGTCGGAGCAGCCTATAAAAGGCCCAGCGGGAGCTCGAGAGCCAGTGTCGGAGCGTCCTATAAAAGGCCCAGCGGGAGCTTGAGATTCAGTGTCGGAGCGGCCTATAAAAGGCCCAGCGGGAGCTCGAGAGTCAGTGTCGGAGCAGCCTACAAAAGGCCCAGTGGGAGCTCGAGAGTCAGTGTCGGAGCAGCGTTTATAAGACCCAGCGGGAGCTCGAGAGCCAGTGTCGGAGCGGCCTATAAAAGGCCCAGCGGGAGCTTGAGAGTCAGTGTCGGAGCGGCCTACAAAAGGCCCAGCGGGAGCTCGACAGTCAGTGTCGGAGCAGCCTATAAAAGGCCCAGCGGTAGCTCGAGAGTCAGTTTCGGAGCAGCCTATTAAAGACCCAGCGGGAGCTCGAGAATCAATGTCGGAGCGGCCTATAAAAGGCCCAGCGGCAGCTCGAGAGTCAGTGTCAGAGCAGCCTATAAAATGCCCAGCGGGAGCTCGAGAGTCAGTGTCGGAGTAGCCTATAAAAGGCACAGTGGGAGCTCGAGAGCCAGTGTCGGAGCGGCCTATAAAAGTCCCAAGGTGAGCTCGAAGTCAGTGTCGGAACAGCCTATAAAAGGCCCAGCATGAGCTCGAAGTCAGTGTCGGAGCAGCCTATAAAAGGCCCAGCATGAGCAATGTCGGAGCAGCCTATAAAAGACACAGCGAGAGCTCGAGAGTCAGTGTCGGAGCGGCCTATAAAAGGCCCAGCGGGAGCTCGAGTGTCAGTGTCAGAGCAGCCTAAAAAAGGACCAGCGGGAGCTCGAGAGTCAGTGTCAGAGCGGACTATAAAAGGCCCAACGGGAGCTGGAGAGTCAGTGTCGGAGCGGCCTATAAAAGGCCCAGCGGGAGCTCGAGAGTCAGTGTCAGAGCAGCCTATAAAAGGCACAGCGGGAGCAGTGTCGGAGCTGCCTATAAAAGGCCCAGTGGGAGCAGTGTCGGAGCAGACTATAAAAGGCCCAGCGGGAGCAGTGTTGGAGCAGCCTATAAAAGGCCCAGCTGGAGCAGTGTTGGAGAGGCCTATAACAGGCCCAGCGGGAGCAGTGTCTTAGCGGCCTATAAAGGCCCACCGGGAGCAGTGTTGGAGAGGCCTATAAAGGCCCAGCAGGAGCAGTGTCGGAGCAGCCTATAAAGGCCCAGCGGAGCAGTGTCGGAGCAGCCTATAAAAGGCCCAGCGAGAGCAGTGTCGGAGAAGCCTATCAAAGGCCCAGCGGGAGCAGTGTCAGAGCGGCCTATAAAGGCCCAGCGGGAGCAGGGAGCAGCCTATAAAAGACCCAGCGGGAGCAGTGTCGGAGAGGCCTATAAAAGGCCCAGCTGGAGCAGTGTCGGAGAGGCCTATAAAAGGCCCAATCGGAGCAGTGTCGGAGCAGCCTATAATGGCCCAGCGGGAGCAGTGTCGGAGCTGCCTATAAAAGACCCAGCGGGATCTCGAGAGTCAGTGTCGGAGAGGCCTATAAAGGCACAGCGGGAGCTCGAGGGTCAGTGTCGGAGCGGGCTATAAAATGCCCAGCGGCAGCAGTGTCGGAGCAGCCTATAAAAGCCCAGCGGGAGCAGTGTCGGAGCAGCCTATAAAAGGCCCAGCGGGAGCAACGTCGGAGAGGCCTATAAAGGCCCAGCTGGAGCTGTGTCGGAGCAGCGTATAAAAGCCCAGCAGGAGCAGTGTCGGAGCAGCCTATAAAGGCCCAGCGGGAGCAGTGTCGGAGCGGCCTATAAAGGCCCAGCTGGAGCAGTGTCGGAGCAGCCTATAAAGGCCCAGTGGGAGCAGTGTTGGAGCAGCCAATAAACGGCACAGCGGGAGCAGTGTCGGAGAAGCCTATAAAGGCCCAGTGGGAGCTGTGTCTTAGAGGCCTATAAAAGGCCCAGCAGGAGCAGTGACGTAGAGGCCTATAAAGGCCCAGAGGGAGCAGTGTCGGAGAGGCCTATAAAGGCCCAGCGGGAGGAGTGTCTGAGAGGCTGATAAAAGGCCCAGCAGGAGCAGTGTCGGAGAGGACTCTAAAAGCCCAGCGGGAGCAGTGTCGGAGAGGCCTATAAAGGCCCAGCGGGAGCAGTGTTGGTGCAGCCTATAAAGGTCCAGCGGGAGCAGTGTCGGAGCAGCCTATAAAAGGCCCAGCGGGAGCAGTGTTGGTGCAGCCTATAAAGGTCCAGCGGGAGCAGTGTCGGAGCAGCCTATAAAAGGCCCAGCGGGAGCAGTGTCAGATCAGCCTATAATACACCCAGCGGGTGCAATGTCTGAGCAGCCTATAAAGGCCCAGCGGGAGCAGTGTCGGAGAGGCCTGTAAAAGGTCCAGCGGGAGATCTAGAGTCAGTGTCGGAGCAGGCTATAAAAGGCCCAGCGGGAGCAGTGTAAGAGCAGCCTATAAAAGGCACAGCGGGAGCAGTGTCGGAGCTGCCTATAAAAGGCCCAGCGGGAGCTCGAGAGTCAGTGTCGGAGAGGCCTATAAAAGGCCCAGTGTGAGCAGTGTCGGAGAGGTCTATTAAAGGCCCAGCGGGAGCAGTATCGGAGCAGCCTATAAAGGCCCAGCGGGATCTGTGTAGGAGCAGCCTATAAAAGGCTCAGCGGGAGCAGTGTCGGAGCGGCCTATAAAAGGCCCAGCGAGAGTCAGTGTCAGAGAGGCCTATAAAAAGCCCAGCGGGAGCAGTGTCGGAGCAGCCTATAAAATACCCAGCGGGAGCAGTGTCGGAAACGCCTATAAAAGGCACAGCGGGAGCAGTGTTGGAGAGGCCTATAAAAGGCCCAATGGGAGCAGTGTCGGAGCAGCCTATAATGGCCCAGCGGGAGCTGTGTTGGAGCAGCCTATAAAAGGTCCAGCGGGAGCAGTGTCAGAGAGGCCTATAAAAGACACAGCGAGAGCTCGAGGTCAGTGTCGGAGCGGCCTATAAAAGGCCCAGCGGGAGCTCGAGTGTCAGTGTCAGAGCAGCCTATAAAAGGCCCAGCGGGAGCTCGAGAGTCAGTGTCAGAGCGGACTATAAAAGGCCCAGCGGGAGCTGGAGAGTCAGTGTCGGAGCGGCCTATAAAAGGCCCAGCGGGAGCTCGAGAGTCAGTGTCAGAGCAGCCTATAAAAGGCACAGCGGGAGCAGTGTCAGAGCTGCCTATAAAAGGCCCAGCGGGAGCAGTGTCGGAGCAGCCTATAAAAGGCCCACCGGGAGCATTGTCGGAGAAGCCTATAAAAGGCCCAGCGGGAGCAGTGTTGGAGCAGCCTATAAAAGGCCCAGCTGGAGCAGTGTCGGAGAGGCCTATAACAGGCCCAGCGGGAGCAGTGTCTTAGCGGCCTATAAAGGCCCACCGGGAGCAGTGTTGGAGAGGCCTATAAAGGCCCAGTGAGAGCAGTGTCGGAGCAGCCTATCAAAAGCCCAGCGGGAGCAGTGTCAGAGCGGCCTATAAAAGGCCCAGCGGGAGCAGTGTTTGAGCAGCCTATAAAAGACCCAGCGGGAGCAGTGTCGGTGAGGCCTATAAAAGGCCCAGCGGGAGCAGTGTCGGAGCAGCCTACAAAAGGCCCAGCGAGAGCTGTGTCGGAGAGGCCTATAAAAGGCCCAGTGGGAGCAGTGTCGGAGCAGCCTATAAAAGACCCAGCGGGATCTCGAGTGTCAGTGTCGGAGAGGCCTATAAAGGCCCAGCGGGAGCTCGAGGGTCAGTTTCGGAGCGGGCTATAAAAGGCCCAGCGGCAGCAGTGTCGGAGCAGCCTATAAAAGCCCAGCAGGAGCAGTGTCGGAGCAGCCTATAAAAGGCCCAGCGGGAGCAATGTCAGAGCGGCCTATAAAGGCCCAGCTGGAGCTGTGTCGGAGCAGCGTATAAAGGCCCAGCAGGAGCAGTGTCGGAGCAGCCTATAAAGGCCCAGCGGGAGCAGTGTCGGAGCGGCCTATAAATGCCCAGCGGGAGCAGTGTCGGAGCAGCCTATAAAGGCCGAGCGGGAGCAGTGTCGGAGCAGCCTATAAAGGCCCAGTGGGAGCAGTGTCGGAGAGGCCTATAAAAGGCCCAGCAGGAGCAGTGACGTAGAGGCCTATAAAGGCCCAGAGGGAGCAGTGTCGGAGAGGCCTACAAAGGCCCAGCGGGAGGAGTGTCTGAGAGGCTGATAAAAGGCCCAGCAGGAGCAGTGTCGGAGAGGACTCTAAAGGCCCAGCGGGAGCAGTGTCGGAGAGGCCTATAAAGGCCCAGCGGGAGCAGTGTTTGTGCAGCCTATAAAGGTCCAGCGGGAGCAGTGTCGGAGCAGCCTATAAAAGGCCCAGCGGGAGCATTGTCAGAGCAGCCTATAAAACACCCAGCGGGTGCAATGTCTGAGCAGCCTATAAAGGCCCAGCGGGAGCAGTGTCGGAGAGGCCTGTAAAAGGTCCAGCCGGAGCTCTAGAGTCAGTGTCGGAGAGGCCTCTAAAAGACCCAGCGGGAGCAGTGTCGGAGCAGGCTATAAAAGCCCCAGCGGGAGCAGTGTAAGAGCAGCCTATAAAAGGCACAGCGGGAGCAGTGTCGGAGCTGCCTATAAAAGGCCCAGCGGGAGCTCGAGAGTCAGTGTCGGAGAGGCCTTAAAGGGCCCAGTGTGAGCAGTGTCGGAGAGGTCTATTAAAGGCCCAGCGGGAGCAGTATCGGAGCAGCCTATAAAGGCCCAGCGGGATCTGTGTAGGAGCAGCCTATAAAAGGCTCAGCGGGAGCAGTGTCGGAGCGGCCTATAAAAGGCCCAGCGAGAGTCAGTGTCAGAGAGGCCTATAAAAAGCCCAGCGGGAGCAGTGTCGGAGCAGCCTATAAAATACCCAGCGGGAGCAGTGTCGGAGACACCTATAAAAGGCCCAGCGGGAGCAGTGTCGGAGAGGCCTATAAAAGGCCCAATGGGAGCAGTGTCGGAGCAGCCTATAATGGCCCAGCGGGAGCTGTGTTGGAGCAGCCTATAAAAGGTCCAGCGGGAGCAGTGTCGGAGAGGCCTATAAAAGGCCCAGCGGGAGCAGTGTCGGAGCAGCCTATAAAAGGCCCAGCGGGAGCAGTGTCGGAGCAGCCTATAAAAGGCCCAGCGAGAGTCAGTGTCAGAGAGGCCTATAAAAAGCCCAGCGGGAGCAGTGTCGGAGCAGCCTATAAAATACCCAGCGGGAGCAGTGTCGGAGACACCTATAAAAGACCCAGCGGGAGCAGTGTCGGAGAGGCCTATAAAAGGCCCAATGGGAGCAGTGTCGGAGCAGCCTATAATGGCCCAGCGGGAGCTGTGTTGGAGCAGCCTATTAAAGGTCCAGCGGGATCAGTGTCGGAGAGGCCTATAAAAGGCCCAGCGGGAGCAGTGTCGGAGCAGCCTATAAAAGGCCCAGCGGGAGCAGTGTCGGAGCAGCCTATAAAAGGCCCAGCGGGAGCAGTGTCGGAGAGGCCTATAAAAGGCCCAATGGGAGCAGTGTCGGAGCAGCCTATAAAAGTCCCAGCGGGAGCAGTGTCGGAGACACCTATAAAAGGCCCAGCGGGAGCAGTGTCGGAGCGACCTCTAAAAGGCCCAGCGGCAGCAGTGTCGGAGAGGCCTTTAAAAGGCCCAGCGAGAATCAGTGTCGGAGAGGCCAATAAAGGCCCAGCGGTAGCAGTGTCGGAGCGGCCTATAAAGGCCCAGCAGGAGCTGTGTCGGAGCAGCCTATAAAGGCCCAGTGGGAGCAGTGTCAGAGCAGCCTATACAGGCCCAGCGGGAGCTCGAGAGTCAGTGTCGGAGAGGCCTATAAAAGGCCCAGTGTGAGCAGTGTCGGAGAGGTCTATTAAAGGCCCAGCGGGAGCAGTATCGGAGCAGCCTATAAAGGCCCAGCGGGATCTGTGTAGGAGCAGCCTATAAAAGGCTCAGCGGGAGCAGTGTCGGAGCGGCCTATAAAAGGCCCAGCGAGAGTCAGTGTCAGAGAGGCCTATAAAAAGCCCAGCGGGAGCAGTGTCGGAGCAGCCTATAAAATACCCAGCGGGAGCAGTGTCGGAAACGCCTATAAAAGGCACAGCGGGAGCAGTGTTGGAGAGGCCTATAAAAGGCCCAATGGGAGCAGTGTCGGAGCAGCCTATAATGGCCCAGCGGGAGCTGTGTTGGAGCAGCCTATAAAAGGTCCAGCGGGAGCAGTGTCAGAGAGGCCTATAAAAGACACAGCGAGAGCTCGAGGTCAGTGTCGGAGCGGCCTATAAAAGGCCCAGCGGGAGCTCGAGTGTCAGTGTCAGAGCAGCCTATAAAAGGCCCAGCGGGAGCTCGAGAGTCAGTGTCAGAGCGGACTATAAAAGGCCCAGCGGGAGCTGGAGAGTCAGTGTCGGAGCGGCCTATAAAAGGCCCAGCGGGAGCTCGAGAGTCAGTGTCAGAGCAGCCTATAAAAGGCACAGCGGGAGCAGTGTCAGAGCTGCCTATAAAAGGCCCAGCGGGAGCAGTGTCGGAGCAGCCTATAAAAGGCCCACCGGGAGCATTGTCGGAGAAGCCTATAAAAGGCCCAGCGGGAGCAGTGTTGGAGCAGCCTATAAAAGGCCCAGCTGGAGCAGTGTCGGAGAGGCCTATAACAGGCCAAGCGGGAGCAGTGTCTTAGCGGCCTATAAAGGCCCACCGGGAGCAGTGTTGGAGAGGCCTATAAAGGCCCAGTGAGAGCAGTGTCGGAGCAGCCTATCAAAAGCCCAGCGGGAGCAGTGTCAGAGCGGCCTATAAAAGGCCCAGCGGGAGCAGTGTTTGAGCAGCCTATAAAAGACCCAGCGGGAGCAGTGTCGGTGAGGCCTATAAAAGGCCCAGCGGGAGCAGTGTCGGAGCAGCCTACAAAAGGCCCAGCGAGAGCTGTGTCGGAGAGGCCTATAAAAGGCCCAGTGGGAGCAGTGTCGGAGCAGCCTATAAAAGACCCAGCGGGATCTCGAGTGTCAGTGTCGGAGAGGCCTATAAAGGCCCAGCGGGAGCTCGAGGGTCAGTTTCGGAGCGGGCTATAAAAGGCCCAGCGGCAGCAGTGTCGGAGCAGCCTATAAAAGCCCAGCAGGAGCAGTGTCGGAGCAGCCTATAAAAGGCCCAGCGGGAGCAATGTCAGAGCGGCCTATAAAGGCCCAGCTGGAGCTGTGTCGGAGCAGCGTATAAAGGCCCAGCAGGAGCAGTGTCGGAGCAGCCTATAAAGGCCCAGCGGGAGCAGTGTCGGAGCGGCCTATAAATGCCCAGCGGGAGCAGTGTCGGAGCAGCCTATAAAGGCCCAGCGGGAGCAGTGTCGGAGCAGCCTATAAAGGCCCAGTGGGAGCAGTGTCGGAGAGGCCTATAAAAGGCCCAGCAGGAGCAGTGACGTAGAGGCCTATAAAGGCCCAGAGGGAGCAGTGTCGGAGAGGCCTACAAAGGCCCAGCGGGAGGAGTGTCTGAGAGGCTGATAAAAGGCCCAGCAGGAGCAGTGTCGGAGAGGACTCTAAAGGCCCAGCGGGAGCAGTGTCGGAGAGGCCTATAAAGGCCCAGCGGGAGCAGTGTTTGTGCAGCCTATAAAGGTCCAGCGGGAGCAGTGTCGGAGCAGCCTATAAAAGGCCCAGCGGGAGCATTGTCAGAGCAGCCTATAAAACACCCAGCGGGTGCAATGTCTGAGCAGCCTATAAAGGCCCAGCGGGAGCAGTGTCGGAGAGGCCTGTAAAAGGTCCAGCCGGAGCTCTAGAGTCAGTGTCGGAGAGGCCTCTAAAAGACCCAGCGGGAGCAGTGTCGGAGCAGGCTATAAAAGCCCCAGCGGGAGCAGTGTAAGAGCAGCCTATAAAAGGCACAGCGGGAGCAGTGTCGGAGCTGCCTATAAAAGGCCCAGCGGGAGCTCGAGAGTCAGTGTCGGAGAGGCCTTAAAGGGCCCAGTGTGAGCAGTGTCGGAGAGGTCTATTAAAGGCCCAGCGGGAGCAGTATCGGAGCAGCCTATAAAGGCCCAGCGGGATCTGTGTAGGAGCAGCCTATAAAAGGCTCAGCGGGAGCAGTGTCGGAGCGGCCTATAAAAGGCCCAGCGAGAGTCAGTGTCAGAGAGGCCTATAAAATGCCCAGCGGGAGCAGTGTCGGAGCAGCCTATAAAATACCCAGCGGGAGCAGTGTCGGAGACACCTATAAAAGGCCCAGCGGGAGCAGTGTCGGAGAGGCCTATAAAAGGCCCAATGGGAGCAGTGTCGGAGCAGCCTATAATGGCCCAGCGGGAGCTGTGTTGGAGCAGCCTATAAAAGGTCCAGCGGGAGCAGTGTCGGAGAGGCCTATAAAAGGCCCAGCGGGAGCAGTGTCGGAGCAGCCTATAAAAGGCCCAGCGGGAGCAGTGTCGGAGCAGCCTATAAAAGGCCCAGCGAGAGTCAGTGTCAGAGAGGCCTATAAAAAGCCCAGCGGGAGCAGTGTCGGAGCAGCCTATAAAATACCCAGCGGGAGCAGTGTCGGAGACACCTATAAAAGACCCAGCGGGAGCAGTGTCGGAGAGGCCTATAAAAGGCCCAATGGGAGCAGTGTCGGAGCAGCCTATAATGGCCCAGCGGGAGCTGTGTTGGAGCAGCCTATTAAAGGTCCAGCGGGATCAGTGTCGGAGAGGCCTATAAAAGGCCCAGCGGGAGCAGTGTCGGAGCAGCCTATAAAAGGCCCAGCGGGAGCAGTGTCGGAGCAGCCTATAAAAGGCCCAGCGGGAGCAGTGTCGGAGAGGCCTATAAAAGGCCCAATGGGAGCAGTGTCGGAGCAGCCTATAAAAGTCCCAGCGGGAGCAGTGTCGGAGACACCTATAAAAGGCCCAGCGGGAGCAGTGTCGGAGCGACCTCTAAAAGGCCCAGCGGCAGCAGTGTCGGAGAGGCCTTTAAAAGGCCCAGCGAGAATCAGTGTCGGAGAGGCCAATAAAGGCCCAGCGGTAGCAGTGTCGGAGCGGCCTATAAAGGCCCAGCAGGAGCTGTGTCGGAGCAGCCTATAAAGGCCCAGTGGGAGCAGTGTCAGAGCAGCCTATACAGGCCCAGTGGGAGCAGTGCCGGAGCAGCCTATAAAGGCCCAGCGGGATCAGTGTCAGAGCGGGCTATAAAGGCCCAGCGGGAGCAGCGTCGGAGCGGCCTATAAAAGGCCCAGCGGGAGCAGTGTCGGAGCAGCCTATTAAGGCCCAGCGGGAGCTCGAGATTCAGTGTCGGAGCGGCCTATAAAGGCCCAGCGGGAGCTGTGTCGGAGAGGCCGATAAAAGACCCAGCGGGAGCTGTGTTGGAGCAGCCTATAAAAGGCCCAGAGGGAGCAGTGTCGGAGAGGCCGATAAAAGACCCGGTGGGAGCAGTGTCGGAGCAGCCTATAAACGGCCCAGTGGAACCACTGTCGGAGCAGCCTATAAAGGCCCAGCGGGAGCAGTGTCGGAGCAGCCTATAAAAGGCCCAGCGGGAGCAGTGTCTGAGCAGCCTATAAGAGGCCCAGCGGGAGCAGTGTCGCAGCAGACTATAAAGGCTCAGCGGGAGCAGTGTCGGAGCAGCCTATAAGAGGCCCAGCGGGAGCAGTGTCGGAGCAGACTATAAAGGCTCAGCGGGAGCAGTGTCGGAGCAGCCTATAAAGGCCCAGCGGGAGCAGTGTCGGAGCAGCCTATTAAGGCCCAGCGGGAGCAGTGTCAGAGGAGCCTATAAAACGCCCAGCGAGAGCAATGTCAGAGCAGCCTATAAATGCCCAGCGGGAGCAGTGTCGGAGCAGCCTATAAAAGGCCCAGCGGGAGCAGTGTCTGAGCAGCCTATAAAAGGCCCAGCGGGAGCAGTGTCGGAGCAGCCTATAAAGGCCCAGCGGGAGCAGTGTTGGAGCAGCCTATAAAGGCCCAGCGGGAGCAGTGTCGGAGCAGCCTATAAAGGCCCAGCGGGAGCAGTGTCAGAGCAGCCTATAAAACGCCCAGCAGGAGCAATGTCTGAGCAGCCTATAAATGCCCAGCGGGAGCAGTGTCGGAGAGGCCTATAAAAGGCCCAGCGGGAGCTCGAGATTCAGTGTCGGAGTGGCCTATAAAGGCCCAGCGCGAGTAGCGTCGGAGCGGCGTATAAGAGGCCCAGCGGGAGCAGTGTCGGAGCAGCTTATCAAGGGCCAGCGTGAGCTCGAGAGTCACTGCCGGTGCGGCATATAAAGGCCCAGCGGGAGCAATGTCGGAGAGGCCGATAAAAGACCCAGCGCGAGCAGTTTCGGAGGAGCCTATAAAAGGCCCAGCGGGAGCAGTGTCGGAGAGGCCGATAAAAGACACAGTGGGAGCAGTGTCGGAGCAGCCTATAAAAGGCCCAGCGGGAGCAGTGTCGGAGCAGCCTATAAAGGCCCAGCGGGAGCAGTGACGGAGCAGCGTATAAAAGGCCCAGCGGGAGAAGTGTCTGAGCAGCCTATAAGCGGCCCAGTGGGATCAGTGTCGGAGCAGCCTATAAAGGCCCAGCGGGAGCAATGTCGGAGCAGCCTATAAAGGCCAAGCGGGAGCAGTGTCGGAGAGGCCTATAAAAGGCCCAGCGGGAGCAGTGATGGAGTGGCCTATAAAAGGCCCAGCGGGAGTAGTGTCTGAGCAGCCTATAAAAGGCCCAGCGGGAGCTGTTTCGGAGCAGCCAATAAAAGGCCCAGCGGGAGCAGTGTCGGAGAAGCCTATAAAAGGCCCAGCGAGAGTCAGTGTCGGAGAGGCCTATGAAAGGCCCAGCGGGAGCAGTATCGGAGCAGCCTATAAAAAGCCCAGAGGGAGCAGTGTCGGAGCAACCTATAAAAGGCCCAGCGGGAGCAGTGTCGGAGAGCCCTATAAAAAGCCCAGCGGGTGCAGTGATGGAGCAGCCTTTCAAGTCCCAGCGGGAGCAGTGTCGGAGATGCCTATAAAAGGCCCAGTTGGAGCTCGAGAGTCAGTGTCGGAGAGGCCTATAAAAGGCCCAGCGGGAGCAGTGTCGGAGAGGCCTATAAAAGGCCCAGCGGGAGCTGTGTCGGAGAGGCCTATAAAAGGCCCAGCGGGAGCAGTGTCGCAGCAGCATATAAAAGGCCCAGCTGGAGCAGTGTCGGAGCACCCTATAAAAGGCCCAGCGGGAGCAGTGTCGGAGAGGCCTATAAAAGGCGCAGCGGGAGCAGTGTCGGAGAGGCCTATAAAGGCCCAGTGGGAGCAGTGTCGGAGCAGCCTATAAAAGCCCATCGGGAGATGTGTCGGAGCAGCCTATAAATGGCCCAGCGGGAGCAAAGTCGGAGAGGCCGATAAAAAACCCAGCGGGAGCAGTGTCGGAGAGGCCTATAAAAAGCCCAGCGGGATCAATGTCGGAGGGGCCTATAAAAGGTCCAGCGGGAACAGTGTCGGAGAGGCCTATAAAAGTTCCTGCGAGAGTCAGTGTCAGAGAGGCCTATAAAGGCCCAGCGGTAGCAGTGTCGGAGCGGCCTATAAAGGCGCAGTGGGAACTGTTTCGGAGCAGCCTAAAAAGGCCCAGCGGGAGCAGTGTCGGAGAAGCCTATAAAATGTCCAGCGAGAGTCAATGTCGGAGAGGCCTATAAAGGCCCAGCGGTAGCAGTGTCGAAGCGGCCTATAACGGCCCAGCGGGAGCTGTGCTGGAGAGGCCTGTAAAGGCCCAGCGGTAGCAGTGTCGGAGCGGTCTATAAAGGCCCAGCAGGAGCTGTGTCGGAGCAGCCTAAAAAGGCCCACCGGGAGCAGTGTCGGAGCGGCCTATAAAGGCCCAGCGGGTGCAGCATCGGAGCGGCCTATAAAAGGCCCAGCGGGAGCAGTGTCAGAGCAGCTTATAAAGGCCCAGCGGGAGCTCGAGAGTCACTGTCGGATTGGCCTATAAAGGCCCAGCGGGAGCAGTGTCGGAGAGGCCGATAAAAGACCCAGCAGGAGCAGTGTCGGAGCAGCCTATAAAAGGCCCAGCGGGAGCAGTGTCGGAGAGGCCTTTTATAGGCCTTTTATAGGCCTCTCCGACACTGCTCCCGCTGGGCCTTTTATCGGCTGCTCCAACACTGCTCCCGCTCGGTTTTTTATAGTCCTCTCCGACACTGCTCCCGCTGGGCCTTTTATAGGCTGCTCCAACACTGCTCCCGCTGGGCCTTTATAGGCTGCTCTGACAATGCTCCCGCAGGGCCTTTATAGTCTGCTCCGATACTACTCCGGCTGGGCCTTTTATAGGCTTCTCCGACACTGATTCTCGAGCTCCCGCTGGGCCTTTTATAGGCCACTCCGACACTGCTCCCTCTGGGCCTTTTATAGGCTGCTCCGACACAGCTCCCGCTGGGCCTTTTATAGGCTGCTCCGTCACTGCTCCCACTGGGCCTTTTATAGGCAGCTCCGACACAGCTCTCGCTGGGTTTTTTATAGGCCTCTCCGACACTGCTCCCGCTGGGCATTTTATAGGCTGCTCCGACACAGCTCCCACTGGGCGTTTATAGGCTGCTCCGACACTGCTCCCGCTGGGCCTTTATAGGCCTCTCCGACACTGCTCCCGCTGGGCCTTTATAGGCCACTCCGACACTGCTCCCGCTGGGCCTTTTGTACGCCTCTCCGACACTGCTCCCACTGGGCCTTTTATAGGCTGCTCCGACACTGCTCCCGCTGGGCCTTTTATAGGCCTCTGCGACACTGCTCCCGCTGGGCCTTTTATAGGCTGCTCCGACACTGCTCCCGCTGGGCCTTTTATAGGCTGCTCCGACACTGCTCCCGCTGGGCCTTTTATAGGCCTCTCCGACACTGACACTCGCTGGGCCTTTTATAGGCCTCTCCGACACTGCTCCCACTGGGCCTTTTATAGGCTGCTCCAACACTGCTCCTGCTGGGCCTTTATATGCTGCTCCGACACTGCTCCCGCTGGGCCTTTATAGGCTGCTCCGACACTGCTCCCGCTAGGCCTTTTATAGTCTGCTCCGACACTGCTCCCGCTGGGCCTTTTATAGGCTGCTCCGACACTGCTCCCGCTGGGTATTTTATAGGCCTCTCCGACACTGCTCCTGCAGGGCCTTTTATAGGCTGCTCCGGCACAGCTCGCGCTGGGCCTTTATAGGCTGCTCCGACACTGCTCCTGCTGGACCTTTATAGGCCTCTCCGACACTGCTCCCTCTGGGCCTTTTATAGGCTGCTCGAACACTGTTCCCGCTGGGCCTTTTATAGTCTGCTGCAACACTGCTCCCGCTGGGCCTTTTATAGGCCTCTCTGACAATGCTCCCGCTGGGCTTTTTATAGGCTGCTCCGACACTACTCCCGCTGGGCCTTTTATAGGCTGCTCCGACACTGCTCCCACTGGGCCTTTTATAGGCATCTCCAAAACTGACTCTCGCTGGGCCTTTTATAGGCCTCTCCCACACTGTTCCCGCTGGGCCTTTTATAGGCTGCTCTGACACAGCTCCCGCTGGGTCTTTATTAGCTGCGGTGACACTGCTCCTGCTGGGCCTTTTATAGGCCTCTCCGACACTGACTCTCGGGCTCCCGCTCGGCCTTTTATAGGCCTCTGCGACACTGCTCCCGCTGGGCATTTACAGGCTGCTCCGAGACTGCTCCTGCTGTGCCTTTTATAGGCCTCTCCGACACTGCTCCCGCTGGGCCTTTTCTAGGCTGCTCCGACACTGCTCCCGCTGGGCTTTTTATAGGCTGCTCCGACACTGGTCCCGCTGGGCCTTTCATAGGCCTCTCCGACACAGACTTTCGCTGGGCCTTTTTAGGCCTCTCCGACACTGCTCCCGCTGGGCCTTTTATAGGCTGCTCCGACACAGCTCCCGCTGGGCCTTTATAGGCTGCTCCGACACTGCTCCAGCTGGGCCAATTATAGGCCTCTCCGACACTGCTCCCACTGGGCCTTTTATCGGACTCTCCGACACTGACTCTCGATCTCACGCTGGGCCTTTTATAGGCTGCTCTGATACTGCTCCCGCTGGGCCTTTTATAGGCTGCTCCGACACTGCTCCCGCTGGGTCTTTTAGAGGACTCTCCGACACTGACTCTCGAGCTCCCGCTGGGCCTTTTATAGGCCTCTCTGACACTGCTCCCGCTGGGCCTTTAGAGGCTGACCGACACTGCTCCCGCTGGGCCTTTATAGGCTGCTCCGACACTGCTCTCGCTGGGTCTTTTATAGGCTGCTCAGACACTGATCCCGCTGGGTCATTTATCGGCCTCTCCGACACTGCTCCCGCTGGGCCTTTTATCGGCTGCTCCGACACTACACCCACTGGGCCTTTATAGGCTGCTCCGCCACTGCTCCCGCGGGGTCTGTATAGGCTGCTCCGACACTGCTCCCGCTGGGCCTTTTATAGGCTGCTCCGACACTGCTCCCTCTGGGTCTTTTATCGGCCTCTCCGACACTACTCCCGCTGGGCCTTTTATAGGCTGCTCCAACACTGCTCCCGCTGGGTCTTTTTTCGGCCTATCCGACACTGCTCCCGCTGGGCCTTTTATAGCCTGCTCCAACACTGCTCCCACTGGGCCTTGTATAGGCTGCTCCGACACTGCTCCCGCTGGGTTTTTTATAGGCCTCTCCGCCACTGCTTCCACTGGGCCTTTTATAGGCTTCTCCGACACTGACTCTCGATCTCCCGCTGGGCCTTTTATAGGGATCTCCGACATTGCTCCCGCTGGGCCTTTTATAGGCTGCTCTGACACTGCTCCCGCTGGGCCTTTTATAGGCTGCTCCGACACTGCTCCCGCTGGGTCTTTTAGAGGCCTCTCAGGCACTGACTCTCGAGCTCCCACTGAGCCTTTTATAGGCCTCTCCGACACTGCTCCCGCTGGGCCTTTATAGGCTGCTCCGACATTGCTCCCGCTGGGCGTTTTATATGCTGCTCTGACACTGCTCCCACTGGGCCTTTATAGGCTGCTCCGACACTGCTCCCGCTGGGCCTTTATAGCCGGCTCCGCCACTGCTCCCGCTGGGCCTTTATAGGCTGCTCCGACACTGCTCCCGCTGGGCCTTTTATAGGCTGCTCAGACACTGTTCCCGCTGGGCCTTTTATAGGCCGCTGCAACAGTGCTCCCGCTGGGCCTTTATAGGCTGCTCCGACACTGCTCCCGCTGGGCCTTTTATAGGCTGCTCCAACACTGCTCCCACTGGGTCTTTTATCAGCCTCTCTGACACTGCTCCCGCTGGGCCTTTTATAGGCTGCTCCGACACTGCTCCCGCTCGGTCTTTTATCGACCTCTCTGACACTGCTCCCGCTGGGCCTTTTATAGGCTGCTCCGACACTGCTCACGCTGGGCCTTTTATAGGCTGCTCCGACACTGCTCCCGCTGGGTTTTTTATAGTCCTCTCCGACGCTGCTCCCGCTGGCCCTTTTATAGTCTGCTCCAACACTGCTCCCGCTGGGCCTTTATAGGCTGCTCTGACACTGCTCCCGCAGGGCCTTTATAGTCTGCTCCGATACTACTCCGGCTGGGCCTTTTATAGGCCTCTCCGACACTGATTCTCGAGCTCCCGCTGGGCCTTTTATAGGCCGCTCCGACACTGCTCCCTCTGGGCATTTTATAGGCTGCTCCGACACAGCTCCCACTGGGCGTTTATAGGCTGCTCCGACACTGCTCCCGCTGGGCCTTTATAGGCCTCTCCGACACTGCTCCCGCTGGGCCTTTATAGGCCACTCCGCCACTGCTCCCGCTGGGCCTTTTGTATGCCTCTCCGACACTGCTCCCACTGGGCCTTTTATAGGCTGCTCCGACACTGCTCCCGCTGGGCCTTTTATAGGCCTCTGCGACACTGCTCCCGCTGGGCCTTTTATAGGCTGCTCCGACACTGCTCCCGCTGGGCCTTTTATAGGCTGCTCCGACACTCCTCCCGCTGGGCCTTTTATAGGCCTCTCCGACACTGACACTCGCTGGGCCTTTTATAGGCCTCTCCGACACTGTTCCCACTGGGCCTTTTATAGGCTGCTCCAACACTGCTCCTGCTGGGCCTTTATATGCTGCTCCGACACTGCTCCCGCTGGGCCTTTATAGGCTGCTCCTACACTGCTCCGGCTGGGCCTTTTATAGGCCGCTCCGACACTGCTCCCTCTGGGCCTTTTATAGGCTGCTCCGACACTGCTCCCGCTAGGCCTTTTATAGTCTGCTCCGACACTGCTCCCGCTGGGCCTTTTATAGGCTGCTCCGACACTGCTCCCGCTGGGTATTTTATAGGCCTCTCCGACACTGCTCCTGCAGGGCCTTTTATAGGCTGCTTCGACACAGCTCACGTTGGGCCTTTATAGGCTGCTCCAACACTGCTCCTGCTGGGCCTTTATAAGCCTCTCCGACACTGCTCCCTCTGGGCCTTTTATAGGCTGCTCCAACACTGTTCCCGCTGGGCCTTTTATAGTCTGCTGCAACACTGATCCCGCTGGGCCTTTTATAGGCCTCTCCGACAATGCTCCCGATGGGCTTTTTATAGGCTGTTCCGACACTACTACCGCTGGGCCTTTTATAGGCTGCTCCGACACTGCTCCCACTGGGCCTTTTATAGGCATCTCGAAACTGACTCTCGCTGGGCCTTTTATAGGCCTCTCCCACACTGTTCCCGCTGGGCCTTTTATAGGCTGCTCTGACACAGCTCCCGCTGGGTCTTTATAAGCTGCGCTGACACTGCTCCCGCTGGGCCTTTTATAGGCCTCTCCGACACTGAATCTCGGGCTCCCGCTCGGCCTTTTATAGGCCTCTGTGACACTGCTCCCGTTGGGCATTTACAGGCTGCTCCGTGACTGCTCCTGCTGTGCCTTTTATAGGCCTCTCCGACACTGCTCCCGCTGGGTCTTTTGTAGGCTGCTCCGACACTGCTCCCGCTGGGCTTTTTAAAGGCTGCTCCGACACTGCTCCCGCTGGGCCTTTCATAGGCCTCTCCGACACAGACTTTCGCTGGGCCTTT
This sequence comes from Pristiophorus japonicus, assembly GCF_044704955.1. Taxonomy (NCBI): domain Eukaryota; kingdom Metazoa; phylum Chordata; class Chondrichthyes; family Pristiophoridae; genus Pristiophorus; species Pristiophorus japonicus. Next base: position 541,615,354 of record NC_091977.1, read on the forward strand.
TATAGGCCTCTCCGACACTGCTCCCGCTGGGCCTTTTCTAGGCTGCTCCGACACTGCTCCCGCTGGGCTTTTTATAGGCTGCTCCGACACTGCTCCCGCTGGGCCTTTCATAGGCCTCTCCGACACAGACTTTCGCTGGGCCTTTTATAGGCCTCTCCGACACTGCTCCCGCTGGGCCTTTTATAGGCTGCTCCGACACAGCTCCCGCTGGGCCTTTATAGGCTGCTCCGACACTGCTCCAGCTGGGCCAATTATAGGCCTTTCCGACACTGCTCCCACTGGGCCTTTTATAGGATTCTCCGACACTGATTCTCGATCTCACGCTGGGCCTTTTATAGACTGCTCTGATACTGCTCCCGCTGGGCCTTTTATAGGCTGCTCCGACACTGCTCCCGCTGGGTCTTTTAGAGGCCTCTCCGACACTGACTCTCGAGCTCCCGCTGGGCCTTTTATAGGCCTCTCTGACACTGCTCCCGCTGGGCCTTTAGAGGCTGACTGACACTGCTCCCGCAGGGCCTTTATAGGCTGCTCCGACACTGCTCCCGCTGGGCCTTTTATAGGCTGCTCAGACACTGATCCCGCTGGGTCATTTATCGGCCTCCCCGACACTGCTCCCGCTGGGCCTTTTATAGGCTGCTCCGACACTACACCCGCTGGGCCTTTATAGGCTGCTCCGCCACTGCTCCCGCGGGGCCTTTATAGGCTGCTCCGACACTGCTCCCGCTGGGCCTTTTTTCGGCTGCTCCGACACTGCTCCCTCTGGGTCTTTTATCGGCCTCTCCGACACTACTCCCGCTGGGCCTTTTATAGGCTGCTCCAACACTGCTCCCGCTGGGTCTTTTTTCGGCCTATCCGACACTGCTCCCGCTGGGCCTTTTATAGGCTGCTCCGACACTGCTCCCGCTGGGCCTTGTATAGGCTGCTCCGACACTGCTCCCGCTGGGTTTTTTATAGGCCTCTCCGCCACTGCTTCCACTGGGCCTTTTATAGGCTTCTCCGACACTGACTCTCGATCTCCCGCTGGGCCTTTTATAGGGATCTCCGACATTGCTCCCGCTGGGCCTTTTATAGGCTGCTCCGACACTGCTCCCGCTGGGTCTTTTAGAGGCCTCTCAGACACTGACTCTCGAGCTCCCACTGAGCCTTTTATAGGCCTCTCCGACACTGCTCCCGCTGGGCCTTTATAGGCTGCTCCGACATTGCTCCCGCTGGGCGTTTTATAGGCTGCTCTGACACTGCTCCCACTGGGCCTTTATAGGCTGCTCCGACACTGCTCCCGCTGGGCCTTTATAGGCGGCTCCGCCACTGCTCCCGCTGGGCCTTTATAGGCAGCTCCGACACTGCTCCCGCTGGGCCTTTTATAGTCTGCTCAGACACTGTTCCCGCTGGGCCTTTTATAGGCCGCTGCAACAGTGCTCCCGCTGGGCCTTTATAGGCTGCTCCGACACTGCTCCCGCTGGGCCTTTTATAGGCTGCTCCAACACTGCTCCCACTGGGTCTTTTATAAGCCTCTCTGACACTGCTCCCGCTGGGCCTTTTATAGGCTGCTCCGACACTGCTCCCGCTGGGCCATTTATAGGCTGCTCCGACACTGCTCCCGCTGGGTTTTTTATAGGCCTCTCCGACGCTGCTCCCGCTGGCCCTTTTATAGGCTGCTCCGACACAGCTCCCGCTGGGCCTTTATATTCTGCTCCGACACTGCTCCCGCTGGGTCTTTATAGGCTGCTCCGACACAGCTCCCGCTGGGCGTTTTATAGGCCTCTCCGACACTGCTCCCGCTGGGCCTTTTATAGGCTGCTCCAACACTGCTCCCGCTGGGACTTTATAGGCTGCTCCGACACCGCTCCCGCTGGGCCTTTGTAGGCTGCTCCGACACTGCTCTGGCTGGGCCTTTTATAGGTCGCTCCAACACTGCCCGCTCTGGGCCTTTTATAGGCTGCTCCGACACTGCTCCCGCTGGGTTTTTTACAGGCCTCTCCGACACTGCTCCCGCTGGGCCTTTTATAGGCTGCTCTGACAGAGCTCCCGCTGGGCCTTTATAGGCCTCTCCGACACTGCTCCCGCTGGGCCTTTTACAGGCTGTTCCGACACTGCTCCCGATGGTCCTTTTATAGGCTGCTCCGACACTGCTCCCGCTGGGCCTTTATAGGCTGCTCCAACACTGCTCCCGCTGTGCCTTTATAGGCTGCTCTGACACTGCTCCCGCTGGGCCTTTTATAGACTGCTCCGACACTGCTCCCGCTGGGCTTTTTATAGGCTGCTCCGACACTGCTCCCGCTGGGCCTTTTATAGGCCGCTCCGACACTGCTCCCGCTGGGCCTTTTATAGGCATCTCCGACACTGCTGCCGCTGGGCCTTTTATAGGCCTCTCCGACACTGCTCCAGCTGGGCCTTTTATAGGCCGCTCCAACACTGCTCCCGCTGGGCCTTTTATAGGCCTCTCCGACACTGCTCCCGCTGAGCCTTTTATAGGCTGCTCCGACACTGCTCCCGCTGGGCCTTTAGAAGCCTGCTCCGACACTGCTCCCGCTGAGCCTTTCATTGGCCTCTCCGACACTGACTCTCGCTGGGCCTTTAATAGGCCTCTCCGACACTGCTCCCGCTGGGCCTTTTATAGGCTGCTCCGACACTGCTCCCGCTGGGTCTTTTAGAGGCCTCTCCGACACTGACTCTCGAGCTCCCGCTGGGCCTTTTATAGGCTGCTCTGACACTGCTCCCGCTGGGCCTTTATAGGCTGCTACGACACTGCTCCCGCTGGGCATTTTATATGCTGCTCAGACACTGATCCCGCTGGGTCATTTATCGGCCTCTCCGACACTGCTCCCGCTGGGCCTGTTTTAGGCTGCTCCGACACTACTCCCGCTGGGCCTTTATAGGCTGCTCCGCCACTGCTCCCGCGGGGCCTTTATAGTCTGCTCCGACACTGCTCCCGCTGGGCCTTTTATAGGCTGCTCCAACACTGCTCCCTCTGGGTCATTTATCGGCCTCTCCGACACTACTCCCGCTGGGCCTTTTATAGGCTGCTCCGACACTGCTCCCGCTGGGTCTTTTATCGGCCTATCCGACACTGCTCCCGCTGGGCCTTTTATAGGCTGCTCCGACACTGATCCCGCTGGGCCTTGTATAGCTGCTCCGACACTGCTCCCGCAGGGTTTTTTATAGGCCTCTCCGCCACTGCTTCCACTGGGCCTTTTATAGGCTTCTCTGACACTGACTCTCGATCTCCCGCTGGGACTTTTATTGGCATCTCCGACACTGCTCCCGCTGGGCCTTTTATAGGCAGTTCTGACACTGCTCCCGCTGGGCCTTTTATAGGCTGCTCCGACACTGCTCCCGCTGGGTCTTTTATAGGCCTCTCAGACACTGACTCTCGAGCTCCCACTGGGCCTTTTATAGGCCTCGCGGACACTGCTCCCGCTGGGCCTTTATAGGCTGCTCCGACATTGCTCCCACTGGGCGTTTTAAAGGCTGCTCTGAAACTGCTCCCACTGGGCCTTTATAGGCTGCTCCAACACTGCTCCCGCTGGGCCTTTATAGGCTGCTCCGCCACTGCTCCCGTTGGGCATTTATAGGCTGCTCCGACACTGCTCCCGCTGGGCCTTTTATAGGCCGCTCCAACAGTGCTCCGGCTGGGCCTTTATAGGCTGCTCCGACACTGCTCCCGCTGGGCCTCTTATAGGCTGCTCCAACACTGCTCCCACTGGGTCTTTTATCAGCCTCTCCGACACTGCTTCCACTGGGCCTTTTATAGGCTGCTCCGACACTGCTCCCGCTGGGACTTTTATCGACCTCTCCGACACTGCTCCCGCTTTGCCTTTTATAGGCTGCTCCGACACTGCTCCCGCTGGGCCTTTTATAGGCTGCTCCGACACTGCTCCCGCTGGGTTTATTATAGGCCTCTCCGACGCTGCTCCCGCTGGCACTTTTATAGGCTGCTCCGACACAGCTCCCGCTGGGTCTTTATATTCTGCTCCAACACTGCTCCCGCTGAGCCTTTATAGGCTGCCCCAACACAGCTCCCGCTGGGCCTTTTATAGGCCTCTCCGACACTGACTCTCGCTGGGCCTTTTATAGGCCTCTCCGACACTGCTCCCGCTGGGCCTTTTATAGGCTGCTCCAACACTGCTCCCGCTGGGCCTTTATAGGCTGCTCCGACACTGCTCCCGCTGGGCCTTTTATAGGCTTCTCCGACACTGCTCCCGCTGGGCCTTGTATTGGCTGCTCCGACACTACTCCCGCTGAGTTTTTTATAGGCCTCTCCGCCACTGCTTCCACTGGGCCTTTTATAGGCTTCTCCGACACTGACTCTTGATCTCCTGCTGGGCCTTTTATAGGGATCTCCGACATTGCTCCCGCTGGGCCTTTTATAGGCTGCTCTGACACTGCTCCCGCTGGGCCTTTTATAGGCTGCTCCGACACTGCTCCCGCTGGGCCTTTTATAGGCTGCTCCCCTACTGCTCGCACTGGGTCTTTTATCAGCCTCTCTGACACTGCTCCCGCTGGGCCTTTTATAGGCTGCTCCGACACTGCTCCCGCTGGGTCTTTTATCGGCCTCTCTGACACTGCTCCCGCTGGGCCTTTTATAGGCTGCTCTGACACTGCTCCCGCTGGGCCTTTTATAGGCTGCTCCGACACTGCTCCCGCTGGGTTTTTTATAGGCCTCTCCGACGCTGCTCCCGCTGGCCCTTTTATAGGCTGCTCCGACACAGCTCCCGCTGGGCCTTTATATTCTGCTCCGACACTGCTCCCGCTGGGTCTTTATAGGCTGCTCCGACACAGCTCCCGCTGGGCCTTTTATTGGCCTCTCCGACACTGCTCCCGCTGGGCCTTTTATAGGCTGCTCCAACACTGCTCCCGCTGGGTCTTTATAGGCTGCTCCGACACTGCTCCCGCTGGGCCTTTGTAGGCTGCTCCGACACTGCTCTGGCTGGGCCTTTTATAGGTCGCTCCGACACTGCCCGCTCTGGGCCTTTTATAGGCTGCTCCGACACTGCTCCCGCTGGGCCTTTTATAGGCTGCTCCGACACTGCTCCCGCTGGGTTTTTTATAGGCCTCTCCGACACTGCTCCCGCTGGGCCTTTTATAGGCTGCTCTGACAGAGCTTCCGCTGGGCCTTTATAGGCCTCTCCGACACTGCTCCCGCTGGGCCTTTTACAGGCTGTTCCGACACTGCTCCCGATGGTCCTTTTATAGGCTGCTCCGACACTGCTCCCGCTGGGCCTTTATAGGCCTCTCCGACACTGCTCCCGCTGGGCCTTTATAGGCTGCTCCAACACTGCTCCCGCTGTGCCTTTATAGGCTGCTCCGACACTGCTCCCGCTGGGCCTTTTATAGGCTGCTCCGACACTGCTCCCGCTGGGCCTTTTATAGGCCGCTCCGACACTGCTCCCGCTGGGCCTTTTATAGGCCTCTCCGACACTGACTCTCGCTGGGCGTTTTATAGTCCTCTCCGACACTGCTCCCGCTGGGCCTTTTATAGGCGTCTCCGACACTGCTCCCACTGGGCCTTTTATAGGCCTCTCCGACACTGCTCCAGCTGGGCCTTTTATAGGCCGCTCCAACACTGCTCCCGCTGGGCCTTTTATAGGCCTCTCCGACACTGCTCCCGCTGGGCCTTTTATAGGCTGCTCCGACACTGCTCCCGCTGGGTCTTTTATCGGCCGCTCCGACAATGCTCGCGCTGGGCCTTTTATAGGCCTCTGCGACACTGCTCCCGCTGGGCATTTATAGGCCTCTCCGACACTGCTCCTGCTGGTCTTTTATAGGCAGCTCCGACACTGCTCCCGCTGGGCCTTTTATAGGCTGCTCCAACACTGCTCCCACTGGGCCTTTTATAGGCTGCTCCGACATTGCTCCCGCTGGGCCTTTAGAAGCCTGCTCCGACACTGCTCCCGCTGGGCCTTTCATTGGCATCTCCAACACTGACTCTCGCTGGGCCTTTTATAGGCCTCTCCGACACTGCTCCCGCTGGGCCTTTTATAGGCTGCTCCGACACTGCTCCCGCTGGGTCTTTTAGAGGCCTTTCCGACACTGACTCTCGAGCTCCCGCTGCGTCTTTTATAGGCTTCTCTGACACTGTTCCCGCTGGGCCTTTATGGGCTGCTCCGACATTGCTCCCGTTGGGCGTTTTATAGGCTGCTCTGACACTGCTCCCGCTGGGTCTTTTATATGTTGCTCAGACACTGATCCCGCTGGGCCTTTATAGGCTGCTACGACACTGCTCCCGCTGGGCCTTTTATATGCTGCTCAGACACTGATCCCGCTGGGTCATTTATCGGCCTCTCCGACACTGCTCCCGCTGGGCCTTTTTTAGGCTGCTCCGACACTACTCCTGCTGGGCCTTTATAGGCTGCTCCGCCACTGCTCCCGCGGGGCCTTTATAGGCTGCTCCGACACTGCTCCCGCTGGGCCTTTTATAGGCTGCTCCGACACTGCTCCCTCTAGGTCATTTATCGGCCTCTCCGCCACTGCTTCCACTGGGCCTTTTATAGGCTTCTCTGACACTGACACTCGATCTCCCGCTGGGCCTTTTATTGGCATCTCCGACACTGCTCCCGCTGGGCCTTTTATAGGCCGTTCTGACACTGCTCCCGCTGGGCCTTTTATAGGCTGCTCCGACACTGCTCCCGCTGGGTTTTTTATAGGCCTCTCCGACGCTGCTCCCGCTGGCACTTTTATAGGCTGCTCAGACACTGCTCCCGCTGGGCCTTTTATAGGCTGCTCCAACAGTGCTCCCGCTGGGCCTTTATAGGCTGCTCCGACACTGCTCCCGCTGGGCGTTTTAAAGGCTGCTCTGACACTGCTCCCACTGGGCCTTTATAGGCTGCTCCGACACTGCTCCCGCTGGGCCTTTATCGGCTGCTCCGCCACTGCTCCCGCTGGGCCTTTATAGGCTGCTCCGACACTGCTCCCACTGGGCCTTTTATAGGCTGCTCAGACACTGCTCCCGCTGGGCCTTTTATAGGCCGCTCCAACAGTGCTCCCGCTGGGCCTTTATAGGCTGCTCCGACACTGCTCCCGCTGGGCCTTTTATAGGCTGCTCCAACACTGCTCCCACTGGGTCTTTTATCAGCCTCTCCGACACTGCTCCCGCTGGGCCTTTTATAGGCTGCTCCGACACTGCTCCCGCTGGGTCTTTTATCGACATCTCCGACACTGCTCCCGCTTTGCCTTTTATAGGCTGCTCCGACACTGCTCCCGCTGGGCCTTTTATAGGCTGCTCCGACACTGCTCCCGCTGGGTTTTTTATAGGCCTCTCCGACGCTGCTCCCGCTGGCACTTTTATAGGCTGCTCCGACACAGCTCCCGCTGGGTCTTTATATTCTGCTCCAACACTGCTCCCGCTGGGCCTTTATAGGCTGCCCCAACACAGCTCCCGCTGGGCCTTTTATAGGCCTCTCCGACACTGACTCTCGCTGGGCCTTTTATAGGCCTCTCCGACACTGCTCCCGCTGGGACTTTTATAGGCTGCTCCGACACTGCTCTGGCTGGGCCTTTTATAGGCCGCTCCGACACTGCCCGCTCTGGGCCTTTTATAGACCGTTCCGACACTGCTACCGCTGGGCATTTATAGGCCTCTCCAGCACAGCTCCCGCTGGGCCGTTATAGACCGATCCGACACTGCTACCGCTGGGCCTTTATAGGCCTCTCCGACACTTACTCTCGCTGGGCCTTTTATAGGCCTCTCCGACACTGCTCCCGCTGGGCCTTTTTATGCTGCTCCGAAACAGTTCCCGCTGGGCCTTTATAGACCGCTCCGACACTGCTACCACTGGGCCTTTTATAGGCCGCTCCGACATTGCTCCCGCTGGGCCTTTATAGGGCTCTCCGACACTGCTCCTGCTGTGCCTTTTATAGGCCTCTCAGACACAGCTCCCACTGGGCCTTTATAGGCTGCTCCGACACTGCTCCCGCTGTGAAGTTTATAGGCTGCTCCGACACTGCTCCCGCTGGGCCTTTATAGGCCGCTCCGACACTGCTCCTGCTGGGCCTTTATAGGCTGCTCCGTCACAGCTCCAGCTGGGCCTTTATAGGCCGCTCCGACATTTCTCCCGCTGGGCCTTTATAGGCCGCTCCGACACTGCTCCCGCTGGTCCTTTTATAGGCTGCTCCGACACTGCTCCCGCTGGGCCTTTTATAGGCTGCTCCGACACTGCTCCCGCTGGGCCTTTATAGGCTGCTCCGACACTGCTGCCGCTGGGCCTTTTATAGGCCGCTCCGACACTGACTCTCGAGCTCCCGCTGGGCCTTTATAGGCCTCTCCGACACTGACTCTCGAGCTCCCGCTGGGTCTTTTATAGGCTGCTCTGACACTGCTCCCACTGGGCCTTTTATAGGCCTCTCCGACACTGCTCCCGCTGGGCCTTTATAGGCCGCTCCGACACAGCTCCCGCGGGGCCTTTTAAAGGCCTCTCCGACACTGACTCTCGCTGGGCCTTTTATAGGCCTCTCCGACACTGCTCCCGCTGGGCCTTTTGTAGGCTGCTCCAACACTGCTCCCGCTGGGCCTTTATAGGCTGCTCCGACACTGCTCCTGCTGGGCCTTTATAGGCTGCTCCGTCACAACTCCAGCTGGGCCTTTATAGGCCGCTCCGACATTGCTCCCGCTGGGCCTTTGTAGGCCGCTCCGACACTGCTCCCGCTGGTCTTTTTATAGGCTGCTCCGACACTGCTCCCGCTCGGCCTTTTATAGGTTGCTCCAACACTAGTCCCGCTGGGCCTTTATAGGCTGCTCCGACACTGCTGCCGCTGGGCCTTTTATAGGCCGCTCCGATACTGAAACTCGAGCTCCCGCTGGGCCTTTATAGGCCTCTCCGACACTGACTCTCGAGCTCCCGCTGGGTCTTTTATAGGCTGCTCCGACACTGCTCCCGCTGGGCCTTTTATAGGCCGCTCCGACACTGCTCCCGCTGGGCCTTTTATAGGCCTCTCCGACACTGACTCTCGCTGGGCGTTTTATAGTCCTCTCCGACACTGCTCCCGCTGGGCCTTTTATAGGCGTCTCCGACACTGCTCCCGCTGGGCCTTTTATAGGCCTCTCCGACACTGCTCCAGCTGGGCCTTTTATAGGCCGCTCCAACACTGCTCCCGCTGGGCCTTTTATAGGCCTCTCTGACACTGCTCCCACTGGGCCTTTTATAGGCTGCACCTACATTGCTCCCGTTGGGCCTTTAGAAGCCTGCTCCGACACTGCTCCCGCTGGGCCTTTCATTGGCCTCTCCGACACTGACTCTCGCTGCGCCTTTTATAGGACTCTCTGACACTGCTCCCGCTGGGCCTTTTATAGGCTGCTCCGACACTGCTCCCGCTGGGGCTTTTAGATGCCTCTCCGACACTGACTCTCGAGCTCCCGCTGGATCTTTTATAGGCTTCTATGACACTGCTCCCGCTGGGCCTTTATAGGCTGCTCCGACATTGCTCCCGTTAGGCGTTTTATAGGCTGCTCTGACACTGCTCCCGCTGGGCCTTTTATATGCTGCTCAGACACTGATCCCGCTGGCCCTTTATAGGCTGCTACGACACTGCTCCCGCTGGGCCTTTTATATGCTGCTCAGACACTACTCCTGCTGGGCCTTTATAGGCTGCTCCGCCACTGCTCCCGCGGGGCCTTTATAGGCTGCTCCGACACTGCTCCCGCTGGGTCTTTTATAGGCTGCTCCGACACTGCTCCCTCTAGGTCATTTATCGGCCTCTCCGCCACTGCTTCCACTGGGCCTTTTATAGGCTTCTCTGACACTGACTCTCGATCTCCCGCTGGGCCTTTTATTGGCATCTCCGACACTGCTCCCGCTGGGCCTTTTATAGGCTGTTCTGACACTGCTCCCGCTGGGCCTTTTATAGGCTGCTCCGACACTGCTCCCGCTGGGTCTTTTATAGGCCTCTCAGACACTGACTCTCGAGCTCCCACTGGGCCTTTATAGGCTGCTCCGACACTGCTCCCGCTGGGCCTTTATAGGCTGCTCCGCCACTGCTCCCGCTGGGCCTTTATAGGCTGCTCCGACACTGCTCCCGCTGGGGCTTTTATAGGCCGCTCCAACAATGCTCCCGCTGGGCCTTTATAGGCTGCTCCGACACTGCTCCCGCTGGGCCTTTTATAGGCTGTTCCAACACTGCTCCCACTGGGTCTTTTATCAGCCTCTCCGACACTGCTCCCGCTGGGCCTTTTATAGGCTGCTCCGACACTGCTCCCGCTGGGTCTTTTATCGACATCTACGACACTGCTCCCGCTTTGCCTTTTATAGGCTGCTCCGACACTGCTCCCGCTGGGCCTTTTATAGGCTGCTCCGACACTGCTCCCGCTGGGTTTTTTATAGGCCTCTCCGACGCTGCTCCCGCTGGCACTTTTATAGGCTGCTCCGACACAGCTCCCGCTGGGTCTTTATATTCTGCTCCAACACTGCTGCCGCTGGGCCTTTATCGGCTGCACCAACACAGCTCCCGCTGGGCCTTTTATAGGCCTCTCCGACACTGACTCTCGCTGGGCCTTTTATAAGCCTCTCCGACACTGCTCCCGCTGTGCCTTTTATAGGCTGCTCCAACACTGCTCCCGCTGGGCCTTTATAGGCTGCTCAGACACTGCTCCCGCTGGGCCTTTGTAGGCTGCTCCGACACTGCTCTGGCTGGGCCTTTTATAGGCCGCTCCGACACTGCCCGCTCTGGGCCTTTTATAGACTGATCCGACACTGCTACCGCTGGGCCTTTATAGGCCTCTCCAGCACAACTCCCGCTGGGCCGTTATAGGCTGCTCCGACACTGCTACCGCTGGGCCTTTATAGGCCTCTCTGACACTTACTCTCGCTGGGCCTTTTATAGGCCTCTCCGACACTGCTCCCGCTGGGCCTTTTTATGCTGCTCCGAAACAGTTCCCGCTGGGCCTTTATAGGGCTCTCCGACACTGACTCTCGCTGGGCCTTTTATAGGCCTCTCCGATACTGCTCCCACTGGGCCTTTATAGGCCTCTACGTCACTGCTCCTGCTGTGCCTTTTATAGGCCTCTCAGACACTGCTCCCACTGGGCCTTTATAGGCTGCTCCGACACTGCTCCCGCTGTGAAGTTTATAGGCTGCTCCGACACTGCTCCCACTGGGCCTTTATAGGCTGCTCCGACACTGCTCCCGCTGGGCCTTTATAGGCTGCTCCGACACTGCTCCCGCTGGGCCTTTATAGGCCGCTCCGACACTGCTCCTGCTGGGCCTTTATAGGCTGCTCCGTCACAGCTCCAGCTGGGCCTTTATAGGCCGCTCCGACATTGCTCCCGCTGGGCCTTTATAGGCCGCTCCGACACTGCTCCCGCTGGTCCTTTTATAGGCTGCTCCGACACTGCTCCCGCTGGGCCTTTTATAGGCTGCTCTGACACTGCTCCCGCTGGGCCTTTATAGGCTGCTCCGACACTGCTGCCGCTGGGCCTTTTATAGGCCGCTCCGACACTGACTCTCGAGCTCCCGCTGGGCCTTTATAGGCCTATCCGACACTGACTCTCGAGCTCCCGCTGGGTCTTTTATAGGCTGCTCCGACACTGCTCCCACTGGGCCTTTTATAGGCCTCTCCGACACTGCTCCCGCTGGGCCTTTATAGGCTGCTCCGACACAGCTCCCGCGGGGCCTTTTAAAGGCCTCTCCGACACTGACTCTCGCTGGGCCTTTTATAGGCTGCTCCGACACTGCTCCCGCTGGGCCTTTTATAGGCTGCTCCAACACTGCTCCCGCTGGGCCTTTATAGGCTGCTCCGACACTGCTCCTGCTGGGCATTTATAGGCTACTCCGTCACAGCTCCAGCTGGGCCTTTATAGGCCGCTCCGACATTGCTCCCGCTGGGCCTTTATAGGCCGCTCCGACACTGCTCCCGCTGGTCTTTTTATAGGCTCCTCCGACACTGCTCCTGCTGGGCCTTTTATAGGCTGCTCCGACACTGCTCCCGCTGGGCCTTTATAGGCTGCTCCGACACTGCTGCCGCCAAGCCTTTTATAGGCCGCTCCGACACTGAAACTCGAGCTCCCGCTGGGCCTTTATAGGCCTCTCCGACACTGACTCTCGAGCTCCCGCTGGGTCTTTTATAGGCTGCTCCGACAATGCTCACACTGGGACTTTTATAGGCCTCTCCGACACTGCTCCCGCTGGGCCTTTTATAGGCTGCTCCGACACTGCTCCCGCTGGGCCTTTTATAGGCCTCTCCGACACTCATCCCGCTGGGTCTTTTATATGCTGCTCCAACACTGCTCGCGCTGGGCCTTTTATAGGCCGCTCCGACACTGCTCCCACTGGGCCTTTGATAGGCTGCACCGACACTGCTCTCGCTGGGCCTTTTATAGGCTGCTCCGACACTGCTCCGCTGGGCCTTGATAGGCCACTCCGACACTGCTCCCGCTGGGCCTTTTATAGGCTGCTCCAACACTGCTCCCGCTGGGTTTTTTATAGTCCTCTGCGACACTGCTCCCGCTGGGCCTTTTATAGGCTGCTCCAACACTGCTCACGCTGACCTTGATAGGCTGCTCCGACACTGCTCCCGCTGGGCCTTTATAGGCTGCTCCGATACTGCTCCAGCTGGGCCTTTTATAGGCCTCTCCGACACTGAATCTCGAGCTCCCGCTGGGCCTTTTATAGGCTGCTCCGACACTGCTCCCTCTGGGCCTTTTATAGGCTGCTCCGACACAGCTCCCGCTGGATCTTTTATAGGCTGCTCCGACACTGCTCCTGCTGGGTCTTTCTAGGCTGCTCCGTCACAGCTCCAGCTGGGCCTTTATAGGCCGCTCCGACATTGCTCCCGCTGGGCCTTTTTAGGCCGCTTCGACACTGCTCCCGCTGGTCTTTTTATAGCCTGCTCCGAAACTGCTCCCGCTGGGCCTTTTATAGGCTGCTCCGACACTGCTCCCGCTGGGCCTTTATAGACTGCTCCGACACTGCTGCCGCTGGGCCTTTTATAGGCTGCTCTGACACTGTCTCTCGAGCTCCCGCTGGGCCTTTATAGTCCTCTCCGACACTGACTCTCGAGCTTCCGCTGGTCTTTTTATAGGCTGCTCCGACACTGCTCCCACTGGATCTTTTATAGGCCTCTCCGACACTGCTCCCGCTGGGCCTTTTATAGGCTGCTCCGACACAGCTCCCGCTGGGCCTTTTATAGGCCTCTCCGACACTGCTCCCGCTGGGTCTTTTATACGCTGCTCCAACACTGCCCCCACTGGGCCTTTCATAGGCCGCTCTAACACTGCTCCCGCTGGGCCTTTGATAGGCTGCTCCGACACTGCTCTCGCTGGGCCTTTTATAGGCTGCTCCGACACTGCTCCGCTGGGCCTTTATAGGCCGCTCCGACACTGCTCCCGCTGGGCCTTTCATAGGCTGCTCCAACACTGCTCCCGCTGGGTTTTTTATCGTCCTCTCCGACACTGCTCCCGTTGGGCCCTTTATAGGCTGCTCCAACACTGCTCCCGCTGGGCCTTTATAGGCTGCTCCGACACTGCTCCCGCTGGGCCTTTATAGGCTGCTCCGATATTGCTCCGGCTGGGCCTTTTATAGGCCTCTGTGACACTGACTCTCGAGCTGCCGCTGGGCCTTTTATAGGCCGCTCCGACACTGCTCCCTCTGGGCCTTTTATAGGCTGCTCCGACACAGCTACTGCTGGGCCTTTTATAGGCCTCTCAGACACAGCTCCCACTGGGCCTTTATAGGCTGCTCGACACTGCTCCCGCTGGGCCTTTATAGGCTGCTCTGACACTGCTCCCGCTGGGCCTTTATAGGCTGCTCCGACACTGCTCCTGCTGGGTCTTTCTAGGCTGCTCCGTCACAGCTCCAGCTGGGCCTTTATAGGCCGCTCCGACATTGCTCCCGCTGGGCCTTTATAGGCCGCTCCGACACTGCTCCCGCTGGTCTTTTTATAGGCTGCTCCGAAACTGCTCCCGCTGGGCCTTTTATAGGCTGCTCCGACACTGCTCCCGCTGGGCCTTTATAGCCTGCTCCGACACTGACTCTCGAGCTCCTGCTGGGCCTTTATAGTCCTCCCCGACACTGACTCTCGAGCTCCCGCTGGGTCTTTTATAGGCTGCTCTGACACTGCTCCCACTGGGCCTTTCATAGGCCTCTCCGACACTGCTCCCGCTGGGCATTTTATAGGCTGCTCCGACACAGCTCCCGCTGGGCCTTTTATAGGCCTCTCCGACACTGCTCCCGCTGGGTCTTTTATACGCTGCTCCAACACTGCTCCCGCTGGGCCTTTTATAGTCCGCTCCGACACTGCTCCCGCTGGGCATTTGATAGGCTGCTCCGACACTGCTCTCGCTGGGCCTTTTATAGTCTGCTCCGACACTGCTCCGCTGGGCCTTTATAGGCCGCTCCGACACTGCTCCCGCTGGGCCTTTTAAAGGCTGCTCCAACACTGCTCCCGCTAGGTTTTTTATAGTCCTCTCCGACACTGCTCCCGCTGGGCCTTTTACAGGCTGCTCCAACACTGCTCCTGCTGGGCCTTTATAGGCTGCTACGACACTGCTCCCGCTGGGCCTTTATAGGCTGCTCCGATACTGCTCCGGCTGGGCCTTTTATAGGCCTCTGTGACACTGACTCTTGAGCTCCCGCTGGGCCTTTTATAGGCCGCTCCGACACTGCTCCCTCTGGGCCTTTTATAGGCTGCTCTGACACTGCTCCCACTGGGCCTTTTAGAGGCAGCTCCGACACTGCTCCCTATGGGCCTTTTATAGGCAGCTCCAACACTGCTCCCACTGGGCCTTTTATAGGCTGCTCCGACACTGCTCCCGCTGGGCCTTTAGAAGCCTGCTCCGACACTTCTGCCGCTGGGCCTTTTATAGGCCGCTCCGACACTGCTCCCACTGGGCCTTTTATAGGCCTCTACGACACGGCTCCCGCTGGGCCTTTTATAGGCTGCTCCGACACTGCTCCCGCTGGGTCTTTTAGAGGCCTCTCCGACACTGACTCTCGAGCTCCCGCTGGGCCTTTTATAGGCCTCTCTGACACTGCTCCCGCTGGGCCTTTATAGGCTGCTCCGACATTGCTCCCGTTGGGCGTTTTATAGGCTGCTCTGACACTGCTCCCGCTGGGCCTTTATAGGCTGCTCCGACACTGCTCCCGCTGGGCCTTTATAGGCTGCTCTGCCACTGCTCCCGCTGGGCCTTTATAGGCTGCTCCGACACTGCTCCCGCTGGGCCTTTTATATGCTGCTCCGACACTGCTCCCTCTGGGTCTTTTATCGGCCTCTCCGACACTGCTCCCGCTGGGCCTTTTATAGGCTGCTCTGACACTACTCCCGCTGGGCCTTTATATGCTGCTCCGACACTGCTCCCTCTGGGTCTTTTATCGGCCTCTCCGACACTACTCCCGCTGGGCCTTTTATAGGCTGCTCCGACACTGCTCCCGCTGGGTCTTTTATCGGCCTATCTGATACTGCTCCCGCTGGGCCTTTTATAGGCTGCTCCGACACTGCTCCCGCTGGGCCTTGTATAGGCTGCTCCAACACTGCTCCCGCTGGGTTTTTTATAGGCCTCTCCGCTACTGCTTCCACTGGGCCTTTTATAGGCTTCTCTGACACTGACTCTCGATCTCCCGCTGGGCCTTTTATAGGCATCTCCGACACTGCTCCCGCTGGGCCTTTTATCGGCCTTTCCGACACTGCTCCCGCTGGGCCTTTTATAGGCTGCTCCAACACTCCTCCCGCTGGGCCTTTATAGGCTGCTCCGACACTGCTCCCGCTGGGCCTTTATAGGCTGCTCCGATACTGCTCCGGCTGGGCCTTTTATAGGCCTGTCCGACACTGACTCTCGAGGTCCCGCTGGGCTTTTTATAGGCCGCTCCGACACTGCTCCCTCTGGGCCTTTTATAGGCTGCTCCGACACAGCTCCCGCTGGGCCTTTTATAGGCTGCTCCAACACTGCTCCCACTGGGCCTTTTATAGGCTGCTCCGACACTGCTCCCGCTGGGCCTTTAGAAGCCTGCTCCGACACTGCTCCCGCTTGGCCTTTCATTGGCCTCTCCGACACTGACTCTCGCTGGGCCTTTTATAGGCCTCTACGACACTGCTCCCGCTGGGCCTTTTATAGGCTGCTCCGACACTGCTCCCGCTGGGTCTTTTAGAGGCCTCTCCGACACTGACTCTCGAGCTCCCGCTGGGCCTTTTATAGGCCTCTCTGACACTGCTCCCACTGGGCCTTTATAGGCTGCTGCGACATTGCTCCCGTTGGGCGTTTTATAGGCTGCTTTGACACTGCTCCCGCTGGGCCTTTATAGGCTGCTCCGCCACTGCTCCCGCTGGGCCTTTGTAGGCTGCTCCGACACTGCTCCCGCTGGGCCTTTTATATGTTGCTCAGACACTGATCCCGCTGGGTCATTTATCGGCCTCTCCGACACTGCTCCCGCTGGGCCTTTTATAGGCTGCTCCGACACTACTCCCGCTGGGCCTTTATAGGCTGCTCCGACACTGCTCCCTCTGGGTCTTTTATCGGCCTCTCCGACACGACTCCCGCTGGGCTTTTTATAGCCTGCTCCGATACTGCTCCCGCTGGGTCTTCTATCGGCCTATGCGACACTGCTCCCGCTGGGCCTTTTATAGGCTGCTCCGACACTGCTCCCGCTGGGCCTTGTATAGGCTGCTCCAACACTGCTCCCGCTGGGTATTTTACAGGCGTCTCCGCCACTGCTTCCACTGGGCCTTTTATAGGCTTCTCTGACACTGACTCTCGATCTCCCGCTGGGTCTTTTATCGGCCTATCTGATACTGCTCCCGCTGGGCCTTTTATAGGCTGCTCCGACACTGCTCCCGCTGGGCCTTGTATAGGCTGCTCCAACACTGCTCCCGCTGGGTTTTTTATAGGCCTCTCCGCTACTGCTTCCACTGGGCCTTTTATAGGCTTCTCTGACACTGACTCTCGATCTCCCGCTGGGCCTTTTATAGGCATCTCCGACACTGCTCCCGCTGGGCCTTTTATCGGCCTTTCCGACACTGCTCCCGCTGGGCCTTTTATAGGCTGCTCCAACACTCCTCCCGCTGGGCCTTTATAGGCTGCTCCGACACTGCTCCCGCTGGGCCTTTATAGGCTGCTCCGATACTGCTCCGGCTGGGCCTTTTATAGGCCTGTCCGACACTGACTCTCGAGGTCCCGCTGGGCTTTTTATAGGCCGCTCCGACACTGCTCCCTCTGGGCCTTTTATAGGCTGCTCCGACACAGCTCCCGCTGGGCCTTTTATAGGCTGCTCCAACACTGCTCCCACTGGGCCTTTTATAGGCTGCTCCGACACTGCTCCCGCTGGGCCTTTAGAAGCCTGCTCCGACACTGCTCCCGCTTGGCCTTTCATTGGCCTCTCCGACACTGACTCTCGCTGGGCCTTTTATAGGCCTCTACGACACTGCTCCCGCTGGGCCTTTTATAGGCTGCTCCGACACTGCTCCCGCTGGGTCTTTTAGAGGCCTCTCCGACACTGACTCTCGAGCTCCCGCTGGGCCTTTTATAGGCCTCTCTGACACTGCTCCCACTGGGCCTTTATAGGCTGCTGCGACATTGCTCCCGTTGGGCGTTTTATAGGCTGCTTTGACACTGCTCCCGCTGGGCCTTTATAGGCTGCTCCGCCACTGCTCCCGCTGGGCCTTTGTAGGCTGCTCCGACACTGCTCCCGCTGGGCCTTTTATATGTTGCTCAGACACTGATCCCGCTGGGTCATTTATCGGCCTCTCCGACACTGCTCCCGCTGGGCCTTTTATAGGCTGCTCCGACACTACTCCCGCTGGGCCTTTATAGGCTGCTCCGACACTGCTCCCTCTGGGTCTTTTATCGACCTCTCCGACACGACTCCCGCTGGGCTTTTTATAGCCTGCTCCGATACTGCTCCCGCTGGGTCTTCTCTCGGCCTATGCGACACTGCTCCCGCTGGGCCTTGTATAGGCTGCTCCAACACTGCTCCCGCTGGGTATTTTACAGGCGTCTCCGCCACTGCTTCCACTGGGCCTTTTATAGGCTTCTCTGACACTGACTCTCGATCTCCCGCTGGGCCTTTTATAGGCATCTCCGACACTGCTCCCGCTGGGCCTTTTATAGGCCTCACCGACACTGCTCCCGCTGGGCCTTTTATAGGCTGCTCCGACACTGCTCCCGCTGGGCCTTTTACAGGCCTCTCCGACACTGACTCTCGCTGGGCATTTTATAGGCCTCTCCGAAACTGCTCCCGCTGGGCCTTTAGAGGCCTCTCCGACACTGCTCACTCTGGGCTTTATAGGCCGCTCCGACACTAATCCTGCTGGGCCTTTTATAAGCCTCTCAGACACTCCTCCCGCTGGGCATTTATAGGCCTCTCAGACACTGCTCCCACTGGGCCTTTATAGGCCTCGACGTCACTGCTCCTGCTGGCCCTTTTATAGGCCTCTCAGACACAGCTTCCACTGGGCCTTTCTAGGCTGCTCGACACTGCTCCCGATGTGAAGTTTATAGGCTGCTCCGACACTGCTCCCACTGGGCCTTGAAAAGCTGCTCCGACACTGCTCGCGCTGGGCCTTTATAGGCTGCTCCGACACTGCTCCCGCTGGACCTTTATAGGCCGCTCCGACACTGCTCCCGCTGGGCCTTTATAGGCTGCTCCGACACTGATTCTGCTGGGCCTTTATAGGCTGCTCCGTCACAGCCTAAGCTGGGCCTTTATAGGCCGCTCCGACATTGCTCCCGCTGGGCCTTTATAGGCCGCTCAGACACTGCTCCCGCTGGTCTTTTTATAGGCTGCTCCGACACTGCTCCCGCTGGGCCTTTTATAGGCTGCTCCGACACTGCTCCCGCTGGGCCTTTATAGGCTGCTCCGACACTGCTGCCGCTGGGCCTTTTATAGGCCGCTCCGACACTGACTCTCGAGCTCCCGCTGGGCCTTTATAGGCCTCTCCGACACTGACTCTCGAGCTGCCGCTGGGTCTATTATAGGCTGCTCCGACACTGCTCCCACTGGGCCTTTTATAGGCCTCTCCGACACTGCTCCCGCTGGGCCTTTTATAGGCTGCACCGACACTGCTCCCGCTGGGCCTTTTATAGGCCTCTCCGACACTGCTCCCGCTGGGTCTTTTATACGCTGCTCCAACACTGCTCCCGCTGGGCATTTTATAGGCCGCTCCGACACTGCTCCCGCTGGGCCTTTGATAGGCTGATCCGACACTGCTCTCGCTGGGCCTTTTATCGGCTGCTCCAACACTGCTCCCGCTGGGCCTTTATAGGCTGCTCCGACTCTGCTCCCGCTGGGCCTTTATAGGCTGCTCCGATACTGCTCCGGCTGGGGCTTTTATAGGCCTCTCCGACACTGACTCTCGAGCTCCCGCTGAGCCTTTTATAGGCCGCTCCGACACTGCTCCCTCTGAGCCTTTTATAGGCTGCTCCGACACAGCTCCCGCTGGGCCTTTTATAGGCTGCTCCAACACTGCTCCCACTGGGCCTTTTAGAGGCAGCTCTGACGCTGCTCCCGCTGGGCCTTTTATAGGCTGCTCCAACACTGCTCCCACTGGGCCTTTCATAGGCTGCTCCGACACTGCTCCCGCAGGGCCTTTAGAAGCCAGCTCCGAAACTGCTCCCGCTGGGCCTTTCATTGGTCTCTCCGACACTGAATCTCGCTGGGCCTTTTATAGGCCTCTACGACACTGCTCCCGCTGGGCTTTTTATAGGCTGCTCTGACACTGCTCCCGCTGGGTCTTTTAGAGTCCTCTCCGACACAGACTCTCGAGCTCCCACTGGGCCTTTTATAGGCCTCTCTGACACTGCTCCCGCTGGGCCTTTATAGGCTGCTCCGACATTGCTCCCGTTGGGCGTTTTATAGGCTGCTCCGCCACTGTTCCCGCTGGGCCTTTCTAGGCTGCTCCGACACTGCTCCCGCTGGGACTTTTATATGCTGCTCCGACACTACTCCCGCTGGTCCTTTATAGGCTGCTCCGCCACTGCTCCCGCGGGGCCTTTATAGGCTGCTCCGACACTGCTCCCGCTGTGCCTTTTATAGGCTGCTCCGACACTGCTCCCTCTGGGTCTTTTATCGGCCTCTCCGACACTACTCCCGCTGGGCCTTTTATAGGCTGCTCCGACACTGCTCCCGCTGGGTCTTTTATCGGCCTATCCAACACTGCTCCCGCTGGGCCTTTCATAGACTGCTCCGACACTGCTCCCGCTGGGCCTTGTATAGGCTGCTCCGACACTGCTCCCGCTGTGTTTTTTATAGGCCTCTCCGCCACTGCTTCCACTGGGCCTTTTATAGGCTTCTCTGACACTGACTCTCGATCTCCCACTGGGCCTTTTATAGGCATCTCTGACACTGCTCCCGCTGGGCCTTTTATAGGCCTCTACGACAGTGCTCCCGCTGGGCCTTTTATAGGCTGCTCCGACACTGCTCCCGCTGGGCCTTTTACAGGACTCTCCGACACTGACGCTCGCTGGGCCTTTTATAGGCCTCTACAACACTGCACCCGCTGGGCCTTTAGAGGCCTCTCCGACAATGCTCCCTCTGGGCCTTTATAGGCCGCTCCGACACTGCTCCTGCTGGGCCTTTTATAAGCCTCTCAGACACTCCTCCCGCTGGGCCTTTATAGGCCTCTCAGACACTGCTCCCACTGTGCCTTTATAGGCCTCTACGTCACTGCTCCTGCTGGGCCATTTATAGGCCTCTCAGACACAGCTCCCACTGGGCCTTTATAGGGTGCTCGACACTGCTCCCGCTGTGAAGTTTATAGGCTGCTCCGACACTGCTCCCACTGGGCCTTTATAGGCTGCTCCGACACTGCTCGCGCTGGGCCTTTATAGGCTGCTCCGACACTGCTCCCGCTGGGCCTTTATAGGCCGCTCCGACACTGCTCCCGCTGGGCCTTTATAGGCTGCTCCGTCACAGCCCAAGCTGGGCCTTTATAGGCCGCTCCGACATTGCTCCCGCTGGGCCTTTATAGGCCGCTCCGCCACTGCTCCCGCTGGTCTTTTTATAGGCTGCTCCGACACTGCTCCCGCTGGGCCTTTTATAGGCTGCTCCGACACTGCTCCCGCTCGGCCTTTATAGGCTGCTCCGACACTGCTGCCGCTGGGCCTTTTATAGGCCGCTCCGACACTGACTCTCGAGCTCCCGCTGGGCCTTTATAGGCCTCTCCGACACTGACTGTCGAGCTCCCGCTGGGTATTTTATAGGCTGCTCCGTCACTGCTCCCACTGGGCCTTTTATAGGCCTCTCCGACACTGCTCCCGCTGGGCCTTTTATAGGCTGCTCCGACATAGCTCCTGCTGGGCCTTTTATAAGCCTCTCAGACACTCCTCCCGCTGGGCCTTTATAGGCCTCTCAGACACTGCTCCCACTGGGCCTTTATAGGCCTCTACGTCACTGCTCCTGCTGGGCCTTTTATAGGCCTCTCAGACACAGCTCCCACTGGGCCTTTTTAGGGTGCTCGACACTGCTCCCGCTGTGAAGTTTATAGGCTGCTCCGACACTGCTCCCACTGGGCCTTTATAGGCTGCTCCGACACTGCTCGCGCTGGGCCTTTATAGGCTGCTCCGACACTGCTCCCGCTGGGCCTTTATAGGCCGCGCCGACATTGCTCCCGCTGGGCCTTTATAGGCCGCTCCGACACTGCTCCCCCTGGTCTTTTTATAGGCTGCTCCGACACTGCTCCCGCTGGGCCTTTTATTGGCTGCTCCGACACTGCTCCCGCTGGGCCTTTATAGGCTGCTCCGACACTGCTGCCGCTGGGCCTTTTATAGGCCGCTCCGACACTGACTCTCGAGCTCCCGCTGGGCCTTTATAGGCCTCTCCGACACTGACTCTCGAGCTCCCGCTGGGTCTTTTATAGGCTGCTCCGACACTGCTCCCACTGGGCCTTTTATATGCCTCTCCGACACTGCTCCCGCTGGGCCTTTTATAGGCTGCTCCGACACTGCTCCCTCTGGGCCTTTTATAGGCTGCTCCGACACAGCTCCCGCTGGGCCTTTTATAGGCTGCTCCGACACTGCTCCCACTGGGCCTTTTATAGGCTGCTCCGACCCTGCTCCTGCTGGGCCTTTAGAAGCCTGCTCCGACACTGCTCCCGCTGGGCCTTTTATAGGCCTCTCAGACACTGACTCTCGAGCTCCCACTGGGCCTTTTATAGGCCTCTCCGACACTGCTCCCGCTGGGCCTTTATAGGCTGCTCCGACATTGCTCCCACTGGGCGTTTTAAAGGCTGCTCTGACACTGCTCCCACTGGGCCTTTATATGCTGCTCCGAAACTGCTCCCGCTGGGCCTTTATAGGCTGCTCCGCCACTGCTCCCGCTGGGCCTTTATAGGCTGCTCCGACACTGCTCCCGCTGGGCCTTTTATAGGCTGCTCAGACGCTGCTCCCGCTGGGCCTTTTATAGGCCGCTCCAACAGTGCACCCGCTGGGCCTTTATAGGCTGCTCCGACACTGCTCCCGCTGGGCCTTTTATAGGCTGCTCCAACACTGCTCCCACTGGGTCTTTATAGGCTGCTCCGACACAGCTGCCGCTGGGCCTTTTATAGGCCTCTCCGACACTGACTCTCGCTGGGCCTTTTATAGGCCTCTCCGACACTGCTCCCGCTGGGCCTTTTATAGGCTGCTCCAACACTGCTCCCGCTGGGCCTTTATAGGCTGCTCCGACACTGCTCCCACTGGGCCTTTGTAGGCTGCTCCGACACTGCTCTGGCTTGGCCTTTTATAGGCCGCTCCGACACTGCCCGCTCTGGGCCTTTTATAGACCGATCCGACACTGCTACCGCTGGGCCTTTATAGGCCTCTCCAGCAGAGCTCCCGCTGAGCCGTTATAGGCCGCTCCGACGCTGTTACCGCTGGGCCTTTATAGGCCTCTCCGACACTTACTCTCGCTGGGCCTTTTATCGGCCTCTCCGACACTGCTCCTGCTGGGCCTTTTTATGCTGCTGCGAAACAGTTCCCGCTGGGCCTTTATAGACCGCTCTGACACTGCTACCGCTGGGCCTTTTATAGGCCGCTCCGACATTGCTCCCGCTGGGCCTTTATAGGGCTCTCCAACACTGACTCCCGCTGGGTTTTTTATAGACCTCTCCAACTTTGCTCCCGCTGGGCCTTTTATAGGCTGCTCCGACACAGCTCCCGCTGGGCCTTTATAGGCTGCTCCGACACTGCTCCCGCTGGGCCTTTATAGGTCTCTCCGACACTGCTCCCGCTGGGCCTTTATCGGCCTCTCCGACTCTGCTCCCGCTGGGCCTTCTATAGGCCTCTCCAACACTGCTCCCGCTGTGCCTTTTGTAGGCTGCTCCGACACTGCTCCCACTGGGCCTTTTATAGGCCTCTCCGACACTGCTCCCGTTGGGCCTTTTATAGGCTGCTCCGACACTGCTCCCGCTGGGCCTTTTATAAGCCTCTCCGAAACTGCTCCCGCTGAGCCTTTTATAGGCTGCTCCGACACTGCTCCCGCTGGGCCTTTCTTAGGCCTCTCTGAACACTGATTCTCGCTGGGCCTTTTATAGGCCTCTCGGACACTGCTCCCACTGGGCCTTTTATAGGCTGCTCCGACACAGCTCCCGCTGGGCCTTTGTAGGCTGCTCCGACACTGCTCCCGCTGGGCCTTTTCTATGCCTCTCCGACACTGACTCTCGAGCTCCTGCTGGGCCTTTTATAGGCTGCTCTGACACTGCTCCCTCTGGGCCTTGTATATGCTGCTCCGACACTGCTCCCGCTGGGTCTTTTATAGGCCTCTCCGACACTGACTCTCGAGCTCCCGCTGGGCCTTTTATAGTCTTCTCTGACACTGCTCCCGCTGGGCCGTTATAGGCTGCTCCGACACTGCTCCCGCTGGGCCTTTATTGGCTGCTCCGACACTGCTCCCGCTGGGCCTTTATAGGCTGCTCCGACAATGCTCCCGCTGGGCCTTTTATAGGCTGCTCAGACACTGCTCCCGCTGGGCCTTTTATAGGCTGCTCTGACACTGCTCCCGGTGGGCCTTTATAGGCTGCTCCAACACTGCTCCCACTGGGCCTTTTATAGGCTGCTCCGACACTGCTCCCACTGGGTCTATTATCGGCCTCTCCGACACTGCTCCCGGTGGGCCTTTTATAGCCGCTCCGACACTGCTCCCGCTGGGTCTTTTATCAGCCTCTCCGACACTGCTCCAGCTGGGCATTTATAGGCCGCTCCGACACTGACGCTCGAACTCCCGCTGGGCCATTATCAGCTGCTCCGACACTGCTCCCGCTGGGCCTTTTATAGGCCGCTCCGACGCTGCTCCCGCTGGGCCTTTATAGGCCGCTCCGACACTGCTCCCGTTGGGCCCTTTATAGGCCTCTCCGACACTGCTCCCGCTGGGCCTTTTATAGGCTGCTCCGACACTGCTCCCGCTGGGCCTTTTATAGGCCTCTCCGACACTGCTCCCGCTGTGCCTTTTATAGGCTGCTCCGACACAGCTCCCGCTGGGTCTTTATAAGCTGCGCTGACGCTGCTCCCGCTGGGACTTTTGTAGGCCTCTCCGACACTGCTCCTGCTGGGCCTTTTATAGGCCGCTCCGACACTGAGTCTCGTCCTCCCGCTGGGCCTTTTATAGGCCTCTCCGACACTGCTCCCGCTGGGCATTTATAGGCTGCTCCGACACTGACTCTCGAGCTCCCGCTGGGCCTTTTATAGCCCGCTCCGAAACTAGATTTCAAAGTCCCGCTGGGATTTTATAGGCCGCTCCGACACTGACTCTCGAGCTCCCACTGGGCCTTTTATAGGCCGCTCCGACACTGACTCTCAAGCTCCTGCTGGGCATTTTATAGGCCGCTCCGACACTGACTCTCGAGCTCCCGCCGGGCCTTTTATAGGCTGCTCCGGCACTGACTCTCGAGCTCCCGCTGGGCCTTGTATAGCCCGCTCTGACACTGCTCCCGCTGGGCCTTTTATAGGCCGCTCCGACACTGACTCTCGAACTCCCGCTGGGCCTTTTATAGGCTGCTCCGACACTGACTATCGAACTCCCGCTGGGCCTTTTATAGGCTGCTCCGACACTGACTCTCGAGCTCCCGCTGGGCCTTTTATAGGCCGCTCCGACACTGACTCTCGAGCTCCCGCTGGGCCTTTTATAGTCCGCTCCGTCACTGACTCTCGAGCTCCCACTGGGCGTTTTATAGGCCTCTCTGACACTGACTCTCGAACTCCCGCTGGGCCTTTTATAGGCTGCTCCGACACTCACTCTCGAGCTCCCGCTGGGCCTTTTATAGGCTGCTCCGACACTGACTCTCAAGCTCCTGCTGGGCCTTTTATAGGCCGCTCCGACACTGACTCTCAAGCTCCCGCTGGGTCTTTTATAGGACGCTCCGACACTGGCTCTCGAGCTCCCACTGGGCCTTTTATAGGCTGCTCCGACACTGACTCTCGAGCTCCCGCTGGGCCTTTTATCGGCTGCTCCGACACTGACTCTCGAGCTCCGGCTGGTCCTTTTATAGGCCGCTCCGATACTGCTCTCGCTGGGCCTTTTATAGGCCACTTCGACACTGGCTCTCGAGCTCCCACTGGGCCTTTTATAGGCTGCTCCGACACTGACACTCGAGCTGCAGCTCGGCCTTTTATAGGCTGCTCCGACACTGACTCTCCAGCTCCCGCTGTGACTTTTGTAGGCCGCTCCGACACTGACTCTCGTGCTCCCGCTGGCATTTTACAGGCCGCTCCGACACTGACTCTCGAGCTCCCGCTGGGCCTTTTATAGGCCGCTCCGACACTGAATCTCGAGCTCCTGCTGGGCCTTTATAGGCCGCTCCGACACTGACACTCGAGCTCCCGCTGGGCCTTTTATAGGCCGCTCCGACACTTACTCTCGAGCTCCCGCTGGGCCTTTTATAGGCTGCTCCAACACTGACTCTCGAGCTCCCGCTGGGCATTTTATAGGCTGCTCCGACACTGCTCCCGCTGGGCCTTTTATAAGCTGCTCCGACACTGCTCCCGCTGGGCCTTTTATAGGCTGCTCCGACACTGCTCCCGCTGGGCCTTTTATAGGCTGCTCCGACACTGCTCCCGCAGGGCCTTTTATAGGCTGCTCCGACACTGCTCCTGCTGGGTTTTTTATAGACCTCTCCAACTTTGCTCCCGCTGGGCCTTTTATAGGCTGCTCCGAAACAGCTCCCGCTGGGCCTTTATAGGCTGCTCCGACATTGCTCCCATTGGGCCTTTATAGGCCTCTCCGACACTGCTCCCGCTGGGCCTTTATAGGCCTCTCCGACACTGCTCCCGCTGGGCCTTCTATAGGCCTCTCCAACACTGCTCCCGCTGGGCCTTTTGTAGGCTGCTCCGACACTGCTCCCGCTGGGCCTTTTATAGGCCTCTCCGACACTGCTCCCGCTGGGCCTTTTATAGGCTGCTCCGACACCGCTCCCGCTGGGCCTTTTATAGGCCTCTCCGACACAGCTCCCGCTGAGCATTTTATAGGCTGCTCCGACACTGCTCCCGCTGGGCCTTTCATAGGCCTCTCTGACACTGACTCTCGCTGGGCCTTTTATAGGCCTCTCCGACACTGCTCCCACTGGGCCTTTTATAGGCTGCTCCGACACAGCTCCCGCTGGGCCTTTATAGGCTGCTCCGACACTGCTCCTGCTGGGCCTTTTCTAGGCCTCTCAGACACTGCTCCCGCTGGGCCTTTATAGGCTGCTCCGACATTGCTCCCGCTGGGCGTTTTATAGGCTGCTCTGACACTGCTCCCGCTGGGCCGTTACAGGCTGCTCCGACACTGCTCCCGCTGGGCCTTTATTGGCTGCTCCGACACTGCTCCTGCTGGGCCTTTATAGGCTGCTCCGACACTGACGCTCGAACTCCCGCTGGGCCTTTATCAGCTGCTCCGACACTGCTCCCGCTGGGCCTTTTATAGGCCGCTCCGATGCTGCTCCCGCTGGGCCTTTATAGGCCGCTCCGACACTGCTCCCGTTGGGCCCTTTATAGGCCTCTCCGACACTGCTCCTGCTGGACCTTTTATAGGCTGCTCCGACACTGCTCCCGCTGGGCCTTTTATAGGCCTCTCCGACACTGCTCCCGCTGCGCCTTTTGTAGGCTGCTCCGACACAGCTCCCGCTGGGTATTTATAAGCTGCGCTGACGCTGCTCCCGCTGGGCCTTTTCTAGACCTCTCCGACACTGCTCCTGCTGGGCCTTTTATAGGCCGCTCCAACACTGAGTCTCGTGCTCCCGCTGGGCCATTTATAGGCCTCTCCGACACTGCTCCCGCTGGGCATTTATAGGCTGCTCCGACACTGACTCTCGAGCTCCCGCTGGGCCTTTTATAGCCCGCTCCGAAACTAGCTTTCAAAGTCCCGCTGGGATTTTATAAGCCGCTCCGACACTGACTCTCGAGCTCCCGCTGGGCCTTTTATAGGCCTATCCGACACTGACTCTCAAGCTCCTGCTGGGCCTTTTATAGGCCACTCCGACACTGACTCTCGAACTCCCGCTGGGCCTTTTATAGGCTGCTCCGACACTGACTATCGAACTCCCGCTGGGCCTTTTATAGGCTGCTCCGACACTGACTCTCGAGCTCCCACTGGGCCTTTTATAGGCCGCTCCGACACTGACTCTCGAGCTCCCGCTGGGCCTTTTATAGTCCGCTCCGTCACTGACTCACGAGCTCCCACTGGGCGTTTTATAGGCCTCTCTGACACTGACTCTCGAACTCCCGCTGGGCCTTTTATAGGCTGCTCCGACACTGACTCTCTAGCTCCCGCTGGGCCTTTTATAGGCTGCTCCGACACTGACTCTCGAGCTCCCGCTGGGCCTTTTATCGGCTGCTTGACACTGACTCTCGAGCTCCCGCTGGGCCTTTTATAGGCCGCTCCGATACTGCTCCCGCTGGGCCTTTTATAGGCCGCTCCGACACTGACACTCGAGCTCCCGCTGGGCCTTTTATCGTCCGCTACGACACTGACTCTCGAGTTCCCGCTGGGCCTTTTATAGGCCGCTCCAACACTGACTCTCGAGCTCCCGCTGGGCCTTTTATACGCCGCTCCGGCACTGACTCTCGAGCTCCCGCTGGGCCTTTTATAGTCCGCTCCGACACTGACTCTCGAGCTCCCACTGGGCCTTTTATAGGCCTCTCTGACACTGACTCTCGAACTCCCACTGGGCCTTTTATAGGCTGCTCCGACACTGACACTCGAGCTCCCGCTGGGCCTTTTATAGGCTGCTCCGACACTGACACTCGAGCTCCAGCAGGGCCTTTTATAGGCTGCTCCGACACTGACTCTCCAGCTCCCGCTGTGCCTTTTGTAGGCCGCTCCGACACTGACTCTCGTGCTCCCGCTGGGCATTTTACAGGCCGCCCCGACACTGACTCTCGAGCTCCCGCTGGGCCTTTTATAGGCCGCTCCGAAACTGAATCTCGAGCTCCTGCTGCGCCTTTATAGGCCGCTCCGACACTGACACTCGAGCTCCCGCTGGGCCTTTTATAGGCCGCTCCGACACTTACTCTCGAGCTCCCACTGGGCCTTTTATAGGCTGCTTCGACACTGACTCTCGAGCTCCCGCTGGGCCTTTTATAGGCTGCTCCAACACTGACTCTCGAGCTCTTGCTGGGTCTTTTATATGCTGCTCCGACACTGCTCGCGCTGCGACCTTAATAGTCTACTCCGACACTGACTTCGAGCTCATGCTGGGCCTTTTATAGGCCGTTCCGACACTGACTTCGAGCTCACGCTGGACCTTTTATAGGCCGCTCTGACACTGCTCCCGCAGGGCCTTTTATAGGCTGCTCCGACACTGACTCTCGAGCTCCCGCTGGGACATTTATAAGCCGCTCCGACACTGACTCTCGAACTCCCGCTGGGCCTTTTATAGGCCGCTCCGACACTGACTCTCGAGCTCCCGCTGGGCCATTTATAGTCCGCTCCGTCACTGACTCACGAGCTCCCACTGGGCGTTTTATAGGCCTCTCTGACACTGACTCTCGAACTCCCGCTGGGCCTTTTATAGGCTGCTCCGACACTGACTCTCTAGCTCCCGCTGGGCCTTTTATAGGCTGCTCCGACACTGACTCTCGAGCTCCCGCTGGGCCTTTTATCGGCTGCTTGACACTGACTCTCGAGCTCCCGCTGGGCCTTTTATAGGCCGCTCCGATACTGCTCCCGCTGGGCCTTTTATAGGCCGCTCCGACACTGACACTCGAGCTCCCGCTGGGCCTTTTATCGTCCGCTACGACACTGACTCTCGAGTTCCCGCTGGGCCTTTTATAGGCCGCTCCAACACTGACTCTCGAGCTCCCGCTGGGCCTTTTATACGCCGCTCCGGCACTGACTCTCGAGCTCCCGCTGGGCCTTTTATAGTCCGCTCCGACACTGACTCTCGAGCTCCCACTGGGCCTTTTATAGGCCTCTCTGACACTGACTCTCGAACTCCCACTGGGCCTTTTATAGGCTGCTCCGACACTGACACTCGAGCTCCCGCTGGGCCTTTTATAGGCTGCTCCGACACTGACACTCGAGCTCCAGCAGGGCCTTTTATAGGCTGCTCCGACACTGACTCTCCAGCTCCCGCTGTGCCTTTTGTAGGCCGCTCCGACACTGACTCTCGTGCTCCCGCTGGGCATTTTACAGGCCGCCCCGACACTGACTCTCGAGCTCCCGCTGGGCCTTTTATAGGCCGCTCCGAAACTGAATCTCGAGCTCCTGCTGCGCCTTTATAGGCCGCTCCGACACTGACACTCGAGCTCCCGCTGGGCCTTTTATAGGCCGCTCCGACACTTACTCTCGAGCTCCCACTGGGCCTTTTATAGGCTGCTTCGACACTGACTCTCGAGCTCCCGCTGGGCCTTTTATAGGCTGCTCCAACACTGACTCTCGAGCTCTTGCTGGGTCTTTTATATGCTGCTCCGACACTGCTCGCGCTGCGACCTTAATAGTCTACTCCGACACTGACTTCGAGCTCATGCTGGGCCTTTTATAGGCCGTTCCGACACTGACTTCGAGCTCACGCTGGACCTTTTATAGGCCGCTCTGACACTGCTCCCGCAGGGCCTTTTATAGGCTGCTCCGACACTGACTCTCGAGCTCCCGCTGGGACATTTATAAGCCGCTCCGACACTGACTCTCGAACTCCCGCTGGGCCTTTTATAGGCCGCTCCGACACTGACTCTCGAGCTCCCGCTGGGCCTTTTATAGGCCGCTCTGACACTGACTCTCGATCTCCCGCTGGGCCTTTTATAGGCCGCTCCGACACTGACACTCGAGCTCCCGCTGGGCCTTTTATAGGCTGCTCTGACACTTACTCTCGAGCTCCCGCTGGGCCTTCTATAGGCTGCTCCGACACTGACTCTCGAGCTCCCGAGGGCCTTTATTAGGCTGCTCCGACACTGACTCTCGAGCTCCCGCTGGGCCTTTTATAGGCCGCTCCGACACTGCTCCCACTGGGCCTTTTATAGGCCGCTCTAACACTGCTCCCGCTTGTCCTTTTATAGGCTGCTCCGACACTGACTCTCGAGCTCCCGCTGGGCCTTTTACACGCCGCTCCGACACTGACTCTCGAGCTCCCGCTGGGCCCTTAATAGGCTGCTCCGACACTGACTATCGAACTCCCGCTGGGCCTTTTATAGGCTGCTCCGACACTGACTCTCGAGCTCCCGCTGGGCCTTTTATAGGCCGCTCCGACACTGACTCTCGAGCTCCCGCTGGGCCTTTTATAGTCCGCTCCGTCACTGACTCACGAGCTCGCACTGGGCGTTTTATAGGCCTCTCTGACACTGACTCTCGAACTCCCGCTGGGCCTTTTATAGGCTGCTCCGACACTGACTCTCGAGCTCCCGCTGGGCCATTTATAGGCTGCTCCGACATTGACTCTGCAGCTCCCGCAGGGCCTTTTATAGGCCGCTCCGACACTGACTCTCGAGCTCCCGCTGTGTCTTTTATAGGCCGCTCCGACACTGACTCTCGTGCTCCCGCTGGGCATTTTATAGGCCGCTCCAACACTGACTCTCGAGCTCCCGCTGGGCCTTTTATAGGCCGCTCCGACACTGACTCTCGAGCTCCCGCTGGGCCTTTTATAGGCCGCTCCGACACTTACTCTCGAGCTCCCGCTGGGCCTTTTATAGGCCGCTCCGACACTGACTCTCAAGCTCCCGCTGGGCCTTTTATAGGACGCTCCGACACTGGCTCTCGAGCTCCCACTCGGCCTTTTATAGGCTGCTCCGACACTGACTCTCGAGCTCCCGCTGGGCCTTTTATCGGCTGCTCCGACACTGACTCTCGAGCTCCCGCTGGGCCTTTTATAGGCCGCTCCGATACTGCTCCCGCTGGGCCTTTTATAGGCCGCTCCGACACTGACACTCGAGCTCCCACTGGGCCTTTTATCGTCCGCTCCGACACTGACTCTCGAGTTCCCGCTGGGCCTTTTATAGGCCGCTCCAACACTGACTCTCGAGCTCCCGCTGGGCCTTTTATACGCCGCTCCGGCACTGACTCTCGAGCTCCCGCTGGGCCTTTTATAGTCCACTCCGACACTGACTCTCGAGCTCCCACTGGGCCTTTTATAGGCCTTTCTGACACTGACTCTCGAACTCCCACTGGGCCTTTTATAGGCTGCTCCGAGACTGACACTCGAGCTCCCGCTGGGCCTTTTATAGGCTGCACCGACACTGACACTCGAGCTCCAGCAGGGCCTTTTATAGGCTGCTCCGACACTGACTCTCCAGCTCCCGCTGTGCCTTTTGTAGGCCGCTCCGACACTGACTCTCGTGCTCCCGCTGGGCATTTTACAGGCCGCTCCGACACTGATTCTCGAGCTCCCGCTGGGCCTTTTATAGGCCGCTCCGACACTGAATCTCGAGCTCCTGCTGGGCCTTTATAGGCCGCTCCGACACTGACACTCGAGCTCCCGCTGGGCCTTTTATAGGCCGCTCCGACACTTACTCTCGAGCTCCCACTGGGCCTTTTATAGCTGCTCCGACACTGACTCTCGAGCTCCCGCTGGGCCTTTTATAGGCTGCTCCAACACTGACTCTCGAGCTCTTGCTGGGTCTTTTATATGCTGCTCCAACACTGCTCGCGCTGGGACCTTTATAGTCTACTCCGACACTGACTTCGAGCTCATGCTGGGCCTTTTATAGGCCGTTCCGACACTGACTTCGAGCTCACGCTGGACATTATATAGGCCGCTCCGACACTGCTCCCGCAGGGCCTTTTATAGGCTGCTCCGACACTGACTCTCGAGCTCCCGCTGGGCCTTTTATAGGCCGCTCCGACACTGACTCTCGAGCTCCCGCTGGGCCTTTTATAGCCGCTCTGACACTGACTCTCGATCTCCCGCTGGGCCTTTTATAGGCCGCTCCGACACTGACACTCGAGCTCCCGCTGGGCCTTTTATAGGCTGCTCTGACACTTACTCTCGAGCTCCCGCTGGGCCTTCTATAGGCTGCTCCAACACTGACTCTCGAGCTCCCGAGGGCCTTTATTAGGCTGCTCCGACACTGACTCGCGAGCTCCCGCTGGGCCTTTTATAGGCCGCTCCGACACTGCTCCCACTGGGCCTTTTATAGGCCGCTCCAACACTGCTCCCGCTTGTCCTTTTACAGGCTGCTCCGACACTGACTCTCGAGCTCCCGCTGGGCCTTTTATACGCCGCTCCGACACTGACTCTCGAGCTCCCGCTGGGCCCTTAATATGCCGCTCCGACACTGACTCTCGAGCTTCCGCTGGGCCTTTTATAGGCTGCTCCGACACTGACTCTCGAGCTCCCGCTGGGCTTTTTATAGGCTGCTCTGACACTGACTTCGAGCTCACGCTGGACCTTTTATAGGCCGCTCCGACACTGCTCCCGCAGAGCCTTTTATAGGCTGCTCCGACACTGACTCTCGAGCTCCCGCTGGGACATTTATAAGCCGCTCCGACACTGACTCTCGAACTCCCGCTGGGCCTTTTATAGGCCGCTCCGACACTGACTCTCGAGCTCCCGCTGGGCCTTTTATAGGCCGCTCTGACACTGACTCTCGATCTCCCGCTGGGCCTTTTATAGGCCGCTCCGACACTGACTCTCGAGCTCCCGCTGGGCCTTTTATAGGCTGCTCTGACACTTACTCTCGAGCTCCCGCTGGGCCTTCTATTGGCTGCTCTGACACTGACTCTCGAGCTCCCGAGGGCCTTTATTAGGCTGCTCCGACACTGACTCTCGTGCTCCCGCTGGGCCTTTTATAGGCCGCTCCGACACTGCTCCCACTGGGCCTTTTATAGGCCGCTCCAACACTGCTCCCGCTTGTCCTTTTATAGGCTGCTCCGACACTGACTCTCGAGCTCCCGCTGGGCCTTTTATACGCCGCTCCGACACTGACTCTCGAGCTCCCGCTGGGCCCTTAATAGGCCGCTCCGACACTGAGTCTCGAGCTCCCGCTGGGCTTTTTATAGGCTGCTCTGACACTGACTCTCGAGCTCCCGCTGGGCCTTTTATAGGCCGCTCTGACACTGACTCTCGAGCTCCCGCTGGTCCTTTTATAGGCTGCTCCGACACTGACTCTCGACCTCGCGCTGGGCCTTTTATAGGCCGCTCCGAAACTGACTCTCGAGCTCCCGCTGTACATTTTTCAAGGCCGCTCTGACACTGGCTCTCGAGCTCCCACTGGGCATTTTATAGGCTGCTCCGACACTGAATCTCGAGCTCCCGCTGGGTCTTTTATAGGCCGCTCCGACACTGACACTCGAGCTCCCGCTGGGCCATTTATAGGCCGCTCTGACACTGCTCCTGCTGGGCCTTTTATACGCCGCTCCGACACTGACTCTCGAGCTCCCGCTGGGCCCTTAATAGGCCGCTCCGACACTGAGTCTCGAGCTCCCGCTGGGCTTTTTATAGGCTGCTCTGACACTGACTCTCGAGCTCCCGCTGGGCCTTTTATAGGCCGCTCTGACACTGACTCTCGAGCTCCCGCTGGTCCTTTTATAGGCTGCTCCGACACTGACTCTCGACCTCGCGCTGGGCCTTTTATAGGCCGCTCCGAAACTGACTCTCGAGCTCCCGCTGTACATTTTTCAAGGCCGCTCTGACACTGGCTCTCGAGCTCCCACTGGGCATTTTATAGGCTGCTCCGACACTGAATCTCGAGCTCCCGCTGGGTCTTTTATAGGCCGCTCCGACACTGACACTCGAGCTCCCGCTGGGCCATTTATAGGCCGCTCTGACACTGCTCCTGCTGGGTCTTTTATAGGCCGCTCCGACACTGAATCTCGAGCTCCCGCTGGGCCTTTTATAGGCCGCTCCGACACTGACTCTCGAGCTCCCGCTGGGCCTTTTATAGGCCGCTCCGACACTGACTCTCGAGCTCCCGCTGGGCCTTTTATACGCCGCTCCCACACTGACTCTAGAACTCCCGTTGGGCCTTTTATAGGCCGCTCCGACACTGCTCCCGCTGGGCCTTTTATAGGCCGCTCCAACACTGCTCCCGCTTGTCCTTTTATAGGCTGCTCCGACACTGACTCTCGAGCTCCCGCTGGGCCTTTTATACGCCGCTCCGACACTGACTCTCGAGCTCCCGCTGGGCCCTTAATAGGCCGCTCCGACACTGACTCTCGAGCTTCCGCTGGGTCTTTTATAGGCTGCTCCGACACTGACTCTCGAGCTCCCGCTGGGCTTTTTATAGGCTGCTCTGACACTGACTTCGAGCTCACGCTGGACCTTTTTCGGCCGCTCCGACACTGCTCCCGCAGGGCCTTTTATAGGCTGCTCCGACACTGACTCTCGAGCTCCCGCTGGGACATTTATAAGCCGCTCCGACACTGACTCTCGAACTCCCGCTGGGCCTTTCATAGGCCGCTCCGACACTGACTCTCGAGCTCCCGCTGGGCCTTTTATAGGCCGCTCCAACACTGACTCTCGAGCTCCCGCTGGGCCTTTTATAGGCTGCTGCGACGCTGACTGTCGAGCTCCCGCTGGGCCTTTTATAGGCCGCTCCGACACTGACTCTCGAGCTCCCGCTGGGCCTTTTATAGGTTGCTCCGACACTGACTCTTGAGCTCCCGCTGAGCCTTTTATAGGCTGTTCAAACACTGCTCCGGCTGGGCCTTTTATAGGCTGCTCCAACACTGCACCCGCTGGTCCTTTTATAGGTCGCACCGACACTGCTCCCGCTGGGCCTTTTATAGGTTGCTCCGACACTGACTCTCGAGCTCCCGCTGGGCCTTTTATAGGCTGCTCCAACACTGCACCCGCTGGGCCTTTTATAGGCCGCTCCGACACTGACTCTCGAGCTCCCGCTGGGCATTTTATAGGCCGCTCCGACACTGACACTCGAGCTCCCGCTGGGACTTTTATAGGCTGCTCCGACGCTGACTCTCGAGCTCCCGCTGAGCCTTTTATAGGCCGCTCCGACACTGCTCCCACCTCTCACCAACTGCCAACATCATACCCGTTAACTGCTATCTGCACAGTTAATTCGTCCACCTTCCTCCGAATACTCCTCACATTGAGGCACAGAGCCTTCAGGCTTGTTTTTTTCAACACACTTTACCTCTTTATGATTGTGATGTAATGTAGTCAGAGTAGGAATTGCAGGATAGCTCAGATGAATACGTGGCTTGAGCAGTGATGCAGAAGGGAGGGATTCAAATTGCTGGGACAATGGAACCAGTTCTTGGGGAGGTGGGACCAGTACAAACTAAATGGTCTGCACATGGGCAGGACTGGAACCAATGTCAGTCGAGGAGGCGGGAGCTCGGAGCAGCGTGAGTCCGGGGTCAGCGAGCGGCCTATAAAGGCCAGCAGGAGTCAGGCAGGTCGAGCAGTCAGTCGAGGAGGCGGGAGCTCGGAGCAGCACGAGTCCGGGGTCGACGAGAGGCCTATAAAAGGCCAGCGGGAGTCAGGCAGTTCGAGGAGGCGGGAGCTCAGAGCAGCGTGAGTCCGGAGTCGGCCAGAGGACTATAAAGGCGGAGCTTGTGCAGCGACAGGGAGAAGGCAAAAAAGAAGTAGAAATAAACAGAAAGGTGACATCACAGCCAAGGGGGTAAGTGATTGGCTGGTGATTGGTGAGTAGTTTTTCTTTTTTCTCATCTATCACAGTCAGTTACTTTTAACATTGTTGTTGCCGATTTAAGGGTATCTAAGGGTTAAGTCATGGCAGGAGACCTCGGTCACGTGATATGCTCCTCCTGTACCATGTGGGAACTCAGGGACACTTCCGGTGTCCCTGACGACTTCGTGTGCGGGAAGTGTATCCACCTCCAGCTCCTGACGGACCGCGTTGCGGAGTTAGAGCTGAGTGTAGAGTCACTCTGGAGCACCCATGATGCTGAGAATGACGTGAGTATCACGTGTAGCGAGTTGGTCTTACCGCAGGAGAAGGGTCCACAGCCAGCTAGGGAATGGGTAACCAGCAGGAAGAGCAGTGCAAGGAAGGTAGTGCAGGGGAACCTGCGGTCATCCCCCTACAATACAGATACACTGCTTTGAGTGCTGTTGAGGGGGATGACTCATCAGGGGAGGGCAGCAGCAGCCAATTTCATGGCACCGTGGCTGGCTCTGTTGCACAGGAGGGCAGTAAAAAGAGTGGGAGAGCGATAGTGATAGGGGATTCAATTGTAAGGGGAATAGATAGGCGTTTCTGCGGCAGCAACCGAGACTCCAGGATGATATGTTGCCTCCCTGGTGCAAGGGTCAAGGATGTCTCGGAGCGGGTGCAGGACATTCTGAAAAGGGAGGGAGAACAGCCAGTTGTCGTGGTGCACATTGGTACCAACGACATTGGTAAAAAATGGGATGAGGTCCCACGAGACGAATTTAAGCAGCTAGGAGCTAAATTAAAATGTAGGACCTCAAAAGTAGTAATCTCGGGATTGCTACCAGTGCCACATGTTAGTCGGAGTAGGAATCGCAGGATGGCGCAGATGAATACGTGGCTTGAGCAGTGGTGCAGCAGGGAGGGATTCAAATTCCTGGGGCATTGGAACCGGTTCTGGGGGAGGTGGGACCAGAACAAACCGGACGGTCTGCACCTGGGCAGGACCGGAACCAATGTCCTAGGGGGAGTGTTTGCGAGTTCTGTTGGGGAGGAGTTAAACTAATATGGCAAGGGGATGGGAACCGATGCAGGGAGACAGAGAGAAATAAAAAGGAGACAAAAGCAAAAGACAGAAAGGAGATGATTAAAATGGAGTGCAGAGAAACCCAGGGCAAGAAACAAAAAGGGCCACTGAATGTAAATGGCTGCAGGAGGGGTAAAAACTAGAAATCATAGTTGAAAAACTTTTATTTAAATACTCTACCTAAACACACGCAGCATTCGAAATAAAGTAAATGAGTTGACGGCACAAATCATTACAAATGGGTATGATTTGGTGGCCATTACAGAAACGTGGTTGCAAGGTGGCCAAAACTGGGAATTAAACATACAGGTGTACCTGACGATTCGGAAAGATAGACAAGAAGGGAAAGGAGGTGGGGTAGCTCTGTTAATAAAGGATGATATCAGGCTGGTGTGAGAGACGATATTGGCTCCAATGAACAAAATGTTGAATCATTGTGGGTGGGGATTAGAAATAGTAAGGGGAAAAAGTCACTGGTGGGCGTAGTTTATAGGCCCCCAAATAATAACTTCACGGTGGGGCGGGCAATAATCAAGGGAATAATGGAGGCATGTGAAAAAGGAACGGCAGTAATGATGGGGGATTTTAACCTACATATCGATTGGTCAAATCAAATCGCACGGGGTAGCCTGGAGGGGGAATTCATAGAATGCATATGGGATTGTTTCTTACAACAGTATGTTACAGAACCTACAAGGGAGCAAGCTATCTTAGATCTGGTCCTGTGTCATGAAACAGGAATAATAAATGATCTCCCAGTAAAAGATCCTCTCGGAATGAGTGATCACAGTATGGTTGAATTTGTTACACAGATTGAGGGTGAAGAAGTAGTGTCTCAAACGAGCGTACTATGCTTAAACAAAGGGGACTACAGTGGGATGAGGGCAGAGTTGGCTCAAGTAGACTGGAAACACAGACTAAACGGTGGCACAATTGAGGAACAGTGGAGGACTTTTAAGGAGCTCTTTCATCGTGCTCAACAAAAATATATTCCAGTGAAAAAGAAGGGCGGTAAGAGAAGGGATAACCAGCCGTGGATAACCAAGGAAATAAAGGAGAGTATCAAATTAAAAACCAATGCGAATAAGGTGGCCAAGTTTAGTGGGAAAATAGAAGATTGGGAACAATTTAAACGACAGCAAAGAATAACTAAAATGCAATAAAGGAAGGAAAGATAGATTACGAAGGTAAACTTGCGCAAAACATAAAAACAGATAGTAAAAGCTTTTACAGATACATAAAGCGGTAAAGAATGACTCAAGTAAATGTTGGTCCCTTAGAAGATGAGAAGGGGGATTTAATAATGGGAAATGTGGAAATTGCTGAGACTTTAAACAATTATTTTGCTTCGGTCTTCACAATGTAAGACACAGAAACCATGCCAAAAATTGCTGGTCACGGGAATGTGGGAAGGGAGGACCTTGAGACAATCACTATCACTAGGGAGGTAGTGCTGGACAGACTAATGGGA
Organism: Pristiophorus japonicus; assembly: GCF_044704955.1. Lineage (NCBI taxonomy): Eukaryota > Metazoa > Chordata > Chondrichthyes > Pristiophoridae > Pristiophorus > Pristiophorus japonicus. The sequence goes on from NC_091977.1 coordinate 541,653,778, forward strand.
CTCAAGGTAGACAAGTCCCCTGGTCCTGATGAAATGCATCCCAGGGTATTAAAAGAGATGGCAGAAGTTATAGCAGATGCATTCGTTAGAATCTACCAAAATTCTCTGGACTCTGGGGAGGTACCAGCGGATTGGAAAGCAGCTAATGTAACGCCTCTGTTTAAAAAAGGGGGCAGACAAAAGGCAGGTAACTATCAGCCGATTAGTTTAACATCTGTAGTGGGGAAAATGCTTGAAACTATCATTAAGGAAGAAATAGCGGGACAACTAGATAGCAATAGTGCAATCAAGCAGACGCAGCATGGATTCATGAAGGGGAAATCATGTTTAACTAATTTACTGGAATTCTTTGAGGATATAACGAGCATGGTGGCTAGAGGTGTTCCGATGGATGTGGTGTATTTAGATTTCCAAAAGGCATTCGATAAGGTGCCACACAAAAGGTTACTGCAGAGGATAAAGGTACGCGGAGTCAGAGGAAATGTATTAGCATGGATCGAGAATTGGCTGGCTAACAGAAAGCAGAGAGTCAGGATAAATGGGTCCTTTTCCGGTTGGAAATCGGTGGTTAGTGGTGTGCCACAGGGATCAGTGCTGGGACCACAAATGTTTACAATATACATAGATGACCTGGAAGAGGGGACAGAGTGTAGTGTAACAGAATTTGCAGATGACACAAAGATTAGTGGGAAAGCGGGTTGTGTAGAGGACACAGAGAGGCTGCAAAGAGATTTAGATAGGTTAAGCGAATGGGCTAAGGTTTGGCAGATGGAATACAATGTCGGAAAGTGTGAGGTCATCCACCTTGGGAAAAAAAACAGTAAAAGGGAATATTATTTGAATGGGGAGAAATTACAACATGCTACAGTGCAGAGGGACCTGGGGGTCCTTGTGCATGAAACTCTTTTTGGAGCTCACCTGCAAAACATAAAACATTAAACGGTGCCACCCGACCTGGGTGACACTCCAGACATTTACAAGGCCCTTTTTTTCCCCCCTTTTTTTTTGTTTTTTTTTGTGTTTTTCTTTTTTTTTTGTATTTTTTTTTTGGGGCACTAAAATCACAATTTTTCCCCAGTGCCCCCTATAAAAGGGAAGGGGACACTAAAAGCACCGGCAATTAAAACGAATTAACTTTAAAACATAAAAAGTTAGTTTGCAGGTGCAGCAGGTAATCAGGAAGGCGAATGGAATGTTGGCCTTCATTGCGAGAGCGATAGAGTACAAAAGCAGGGAGGTCCTGCTGCAACTGTACAGGGTATTGGTGAGACCGCACCTGGAGTACTGCGTGCAGTTTTGCTCGCCTTATTTAAGGAAGGATATACTAGCTTTGGAGTGGGTACAGAGACAATTCACGAGGCTGATTCCGGAGATGAGGCGGTTAACTTATGATGATAGATTGAGTAGACTGGGTTTTTAGTCGTTGGAGTTCAGAAGGATGAGGGGTGATCTTATAGAAAATTTTAAAATAATGAAAGGGATAGATAAGATAGAGGCAGAGAAGTTTTTTTCCACTGGTCGGGGAGACTCGAACTAGGGGGCACAGCCTCAAAATACGGGGGAGCCAATTTAAAACTGAGTTGAGAAGGAATTTCTTCACCCAGAGAGTTGTGTATCTCTGCAATTCTCTGCCCAAGGAAACAGTTGAGGCTAGCTCATTGAATGTATTCAAGTCACAGATAGATAGATTTTTAACCAATAAGGGAATTAAGGGTTACGGGGAGCGGGCGGGTAAGTGGAGCTGAGTCCACGGCTAGATCAGCCATGATCTTGTTGAATGGCAGAGCAGGCTCGAGGGGCGAGATGGCCTACTCCTGTTCCTAATTCTTATGTTATGTTCTTATGTTCTTCTTGCTTTTTGCCTTGGGTTTCTCTGCCGTCCACTTTTACTTTTCTTCTTTCTATCATTTGCTTCTGCCCCCATTCTACTACCCTCTGTCTCCCGGTATAGGTTCCCATCCCCCTGCCATATTAGTTTAACTCCTTCCCAACAGCACGAGCAAACACTCCCCCTAGGACATTGGTTCTGGTCCTGCCCATGTGCAGACCATCCGGTTTGTACTGGTCCCACCTCCCCCAGAACATGTTCCATTGTCCCAGGAATTTTAATCCCTCCCTGCTGCATCACTCCTCAAATCACGTATTCATCTGCGCTATCCTGCGATTCCTACTCTGACTGGCATGTGGCCCTGGTAGCAATCCTGAGATTTATATTTTGAGGTCCTACTTTTTAATTTAGCACTTAGCTCGCTAAATTCTTCTTGTAGGACCTCATCCCGCTTTTTACCTATATCGTTGGTACCTATATGCATCACGACAACTGGCTGTTTACCCTGCCCCTTCAAAATTTCCTGCACCTGCTCCGAGACATCCTTGACCCTTGCACCAAGGAGGTAACATACAATCCTGGAGTCTCAGTTGCGGCCTCAGAAACGTCTATCTATTCCCCTTACAATAGAATCCCCTATCACTATCGCTCTTCCACACTTTCTCCTGCTCTCCTGTGCTGCAGAGCCACCCATGGTGCCATGAACTTGGCTGCTGCTGCCCTCCCCTGATGAGTCATCCCCCCCAACAGTACCCAAAGCGGTGTATCTGTTTTGCAGGGGAATAGCCGCAGGGGAACTCTGCACTACCTTCCTTCCACTGCTCTTCCTGTTGGTCACCCATCCCCTATCTGGCTGTGTAACCTTTACCTGCGGTAAGACCAACTCACTAAACATGTCATTCCCGACATCTTCAGCATCGCGCATGCTCCAGAGTGAATCCACCCACAGCTCCAGTGGCGCAATGTGGTCTGTCAGGAGCCGCATCCGGATACACTTCCCACTTATTTCGTCGCCAGGGACATTGGAAGCGTCCCTGACTTCCCACCTAGTACAGGAGGAGCATAACACGTGTCCGAGCTCTCCTGCCATGACTTAACCCCTACATTAACTTAATTTGGCAACAATAATGCTTAAGGTTACTTACTAATAAAGAAAAGAAAAAGAAAAAACTTCTCATCAATCAGCAGCCACTCACTTACCCCCTTGGCTCTGACGTCACCTTTCGATTTCTTTCTACTTGGACAGGTTAGATGCAGGAAGAATGTTCCCGAGGTTGGGCAAGACCTGAACCAGGATTCACAATCTAAGGATAAGGGGTAAGGCATATCGGACCGAAATGAGGAGAAACCTCTTCACCCAGGGAATTGTGAACTTGTGGAATTCTCTATCACAGAAAGTTGTTGAGTCCAGTTCATTGAATATATTCAAAAGGGAGTTAGATGTGGCCCTTACAGCTAAAGGGGTCATGGGGTATGGAGAGAAGGCAGGAATGGGGTACTGAAGTTGCATGATCAGCCATGATCATATTGAATGGTGGTGCAGGCTCGAAGGGCCGAATGGGCTTCTCCTGCAACTATTTTCTATGTTTCTATGTTTCTGTGTTTCTACTCCTTGCTCTGCCTGGGCGGCTGGACCAAGCAGACTCATTCCTATAAGTATTTTAATTGGAATAGAAATCCTCCAAAGCAAGATGCAGGTCCGCTCCCCCAGCGTCAGAGTTCAGCAATACCTACACTGTAACTTTCAACATGCAGGCCACATGCACGCTTTCAAACAGGCTGTAGTCACTGAATCTGATTTCTCAGCATTAAACAAGAACTGCGCAGGCACAAGACATTCTGAAGCAAAAGCATGTTTTTTTACAGTGGACTCCCGCTTTAACCTCACATGGTGGGTTCCGCTATCATCGAGGATGGACATGTTCATGATGCCTTCACCTCCCATTAATTATTCAATAGTCACCGCCATTCACGACTGGATGTGGCAGGACTGCAGAGCTTTGATCTTTGGATCTTCCATGTGGGCTCACTTAGCTTTGTCTGTGACGAACACACTTGCTGCTTCCACTCTTTAGCATGCATGTAGTCCTGTGTTGTTGCTTTACCAGTTTGGCACCTCCTTCACAGGTACGCCAGGTTTTGCTTTTGGCATGCTCTTCTACATTCCTATTTCCACCAATGTTGGTCACTGGCTTGATAGCAATGGGAGTGTGAGGGGTATTCTGGGCCATGAGTTTACAGATTGTCCTCTCCTGCTGATGGTGCATCACGGATGCCCAGTTTCAAACGGCTATTTCTTTGCTGAATCTACATCAATCATTTAGATGAAGGAATTGCGTGTAATATCTCTAAGTTTGCAGATAACATAAGCTGGGTGACGGTGTAAGCTGTGAGGAGGACGCTAAGAGGCTGCAGGGTGACTTGGGCAGGTTAGGTGATTGGGCAAATGCATGGCAGATGCAGTATAATGTGGATAAATGTGAGGTTATCCACTTTGCTGCCAAAAACACGAAGGCAGAATATTATCTGAATGGCGGCAGATTAGGAAAAGGGGAGATGCAATGAGACCTGGGTGTCATGGGACATCAGTCGTTGAAAGTTGGCATGCAGGTACAGCAGGCGGTGAAGAAGGTAAATGGCATGTTGGCCTTCATAGCGAGGGGATTTGAGTATAGGAGCAGGGAGGTCTTACTGCAGTTGTACAGGGCCTTGGTAAAGCCTCACCTTGAATATTGTGTTCAGTTTTGGTCTCCTAATCTGAGGAAGGACATTCTTGCTATTGAGAGAGTGCAGCGAAGGTTCACCAGACTGATTCCCGGGATGGTATGATTGACATATGAGGAGAGACTGGATCGGTTGGGCCTGTGTTCACTGGAGTTCAGAAGGATGAGAGGGGATCTCATAGAAACATGTAAAATTCTGACGGGACGGGATAGGTTAGATGCAGAAAGAATGTTCCCGATGTTGGGAAAGTGCAGAACCAGGGGACACAGTATAAGGATAAGGGGTAGGCCATTTTGGACAGAGGTGAGGAGAAACGTCTACACTCGGAGAGTTGTTAACCTGTGGAATTCTCTTCCGCAGAAAGTTGTTGATGCCAGTTCATTGGATATATTCAAGAGGGAGTTAGATATGGTCCTTACGGTTAAAGGGATCAAGGGGTATGGAGAGAAAGCAGGAAAGGGGTACTGAGGGAATGATCAGCCATGATCTTATTGAATGGTTGTGCAGGTTCGAAGGACCGAATGCCTACACCTGCACCTATTTTCTATGTTTCTATGTCTCTATCCCATTGATCACAGTGGTAGTGCCACACAGCACGATGGAGGGTGTCGTTAGTGTGTCGACAGAACTTTGTCTCCACATTGACTGTGTTGTGGTCACTGCTACCAATAATGTCTGTGAGAGGTAGATTGGGGAGGACGAGTTCAAGTCTGCGTTACGCTGGTGTTGGTTCTCTCACCATTTGCCACATGCCCAGTCTGGCAGCTTTGTCCTTCATGACTCGGCCGGTTCTGTCAGTAGTGGATCTACCGAGCCACTCTTGGTGATGGACATTGAAATCTCCAACTCAGGGTACATTCTCTGATGTTGCTACTCTCAATGCTTCTTCCAAGTGTTGTTCAACATGGAGGGGTACTGATTCCTCAACTGAGGGCGGGCGATATCTGGTAAACAGCATGTGCTTTCCCTGTACTAACTGTTTGACCTAATTCCACAAGATCTCATATGATCGGGAGTCAATGCTAGTGTCATGTATTCAACCAGCATTGTAACCCATGTATAATCTGACCTAAGTTGTACACTGGGAGAACACTGACCACTAGGTGGTGAACTTGTGGGAGACACTCCTAACCTGGACCTTCAGCTATAAAAGGGGAAGCTCCACCCACCTTCATCACTTGAGTGCTATGAAATAAAGGACAGGTCACAGACTGACCTTCTCTCAAGCATGGGCCTCGTGTGCATTTATACTGTAGAGTAAGGACGTATCAATGGCGACGAGAATGGGATTTAAACCACGCGAGCATGGCCACTAGCAGAACAGACGAGAGGTACTGTGTTAAGGAATGGTTGGGACAGAGATTCAACATTGTTAAAGCAGCACACAGTTCTCCATGCAGACAAGGGCAGTCAGGGAAGATCGACTGGCAAGGGACCTTTTGTTTAATTACAGATTACGATACTGAAGAACACCTCCACAACCTGGAGGAGGTGCTACGCAGACTGGACCGGGTAGGTCTGCGACTGAAAATGCGAAGTGCGTCTTCCGAGCTCCAGAGGTAGAATTCCTGCGAATGAGGGTAGCAGCAGACGGGATCAGCCCTACTGCATCCAAGATGGAAGCGATCCAGAGAGCACCCAGACCCCGTAACACGACGGAGCTGCGTTCGTTCCAGGGGCTCCTGAACTATTTTGGTAACTTTCTTCCCAAATTGAGCACGCTGCTAGAGCCGCTACACGTGCTCCTACGCAAAGGTCGCGAATGGGTCTGGGGGGGACAGCCAGGAAAGGGCTTTTAATAGAGCACGCAATTTGTTATGTTCCAACAATCTGTTAACGCTATATGACCCATGTAAGAAACTTGTGTTAACGTGCGATGCGTCGTCCTATGGTGTCGGGTGTGTGTTGCAGCATGTTTATGCCAAGGGTCAGTTACAGCCGGTAGCTTATGCCTCCAGGAGTCTCTCCCAGGCAGAAAGGGGCTACGGGATATAGAAAAGGAGGCGCTCGCATGTGTATATACGGTAAAGAAAATGCACCAGTACCTGTTGGGCAGGAAATTTGAGCTGGAGACAGATCGCAAACCCCTAACGTCCCTTTTGGCCGACAACAAGGCCATAAATGCAAACGCATCGGCCCGCATGCAGAGGTGGGCACTCACGTTAGCCACCTATGACAACACAATTCGGCACAGACCGGGCAACGAAAACTGAGCCGATGCACTCAGCAGGCTCCCACTAGCCACCACTGAGGGGACTACCGAGCATGGTGCTGAGATGGTCATGGCTGTTGAAGCTTTCGGAAGCGAAGGCTCACCCGTGACAGCCCGTCAGATTAAAGTCTGGACAAATAGCGACATGCTATTGTCTCTAGTCAAGAAATGTGTCCTGAATGGGGACTGGGCAGCCACGAACAGGGCATGCCCTGAGAAATTTAAACCATTTCACAGGCGCAAGGATGAACACTCGATTCAGGTCGATTGCCTACTATGGGGAAACCGTGTAGTCATGCCCCAGATGGGCAGAGAGGTGTTCATCAGAGAACTCCACAATGGGCACCAGGGCATTGTCACGATGAAGACAATTGCCAGGTCACACGTTTGGTGGCCAGGGCTAGATGCAGATCTGGAACTTTGTGTTCGCAGGTACAACACATGTGCCCAGCTGGGCCATGCGTCCAGGGAAGCCCCCCTAAGCCCCTGGCCATGGCCCGCCAAGCCTTGGTCACGCATCCATGTAGACTACGCAGGTCCTTTCATGGGGAAAATGTTTTTGGTTGTAGTAGACGCCGACTCCAAATGGATCGAATGTGACATTTTAAATTCAAGCACATCCTCTGCCACGGTAGAAAGTCTACGGGCAATGTTCGCCGCCCACGGTCTACCGGACATCTTGGTCAGCGACAATGGCCCGCGCTTCACAAGCACTGAATTCCAGGACTTTATGGTAGGCAATGGAATTAACCATGTCAGAACGGTACCGTTTAAGCCGGCCTCAAACGGCCAGGCAGAACGAGCAGTGCAGATAATCAAACAGGGGATGCTCAGAATCCAAGGGGGTTCCCTACAAAGCCGCTTATCACGCCTCCTGTTGGCCTCTAGATTCCGACCACACTCGCTCACAGGGGTTCCACCCGCAGAGCTACGAATGAAAAGGCCGCTCAAAACCACGTTATCCCTTATACACCCCACCATGAAAGAAATTGTCGAGAGCAGGCGCCAGTCACAATGTGACTACCATGACAGGAATGCGAGGGCGCGATTTATTGATGTAAATGACCCTGTTTTTGTCCTCAACTACGCTGCAGGGCCCAAATGGCTCGCAGGCACTGTGGTTGCCAAAGAGGGAAATAGAATTCTGGTAGTTAAACTTACCAATGGACAAATCTGCCGCAAACATGTGGATCAAACAAAAAGGAGGTTCAGCAACCCCATTGAAGAAGCAGAGGAAGAACACGATATAGAGTTCACTCCACCATAGGTGACCGAACACCGGAACCAAAGGGAGGAGTGCCCAGTCACTGTGGACAGTTCGGACAGGCCTGAGGCACCGCAAACAGCAGACACTCAAGCCAGCGCCCAACAACCGGAGCCCCAACTCAGGCGCTCTACAAGGGAGCGTAAACCACCAGAGAGACTTAACCTGTGATCCCAATAAGACTTTGGGGGGGAGGTGATGTCATGTATTCAACCAGCATTGTAACCCATGTATAAACTGACCTAAGTTGTACACCGTGAGAACACTGACCACGAGGTGGGAGACACTCCTAACCTGGACCTTCAGGTATAAAAGGGGAAGCTCCACCCACCTTCATCACTTGAGTGCTAAGGAATAAAGGACAGGTCACAGACTGACCTCTCAAGCATGGGCCTCGTGTGCATTTATACTGTGTAGTAAGGACGTATTAGTTAGGAATCTCAGAGCCAATCCTTTCCAACTGTTACACAAATGTGCCCCAACTCCACTGGGGCTGTGCTGCTGGTGGAAGTGGACCAACACTGGGATGGTGTTGGGAGAATCCAGAATGTTGACTGCTAGGGATGGATCTCTGAATAAGATTATGATTATACAAGACTTCAATGTTTCGAGAGCATTTCATGGTGTATTGAGATATTTACAGAGTACTTATCTCAATGGTTAATATTTAAGCAATTTCCTTTGGTTCCTTGGGATCAAACCTTTGCTTCTTTTATTATTCCTCCCCTCGATAAAGGAGATGCTTGACTGGGTAAGGGCATTCTTTGCAAATAACCTGTTGTTCCTGTTCGAGTGTCGGATAATATAGACCGTCCCGGGAATGAAATTCCTGGACTGAAGTGGAAGGACTGTAATCTAGAGGGCCAAGGAATGGAATTCCTGGATTGAGGCTGGAGTTGTGTCACGTACGTGAGTCCCATTGATCCATTAAAGCGATCATTGCTCAGATACTGCCGTTTGGGAACATTTATTGATTGGGAATGTTTTGACCCTGCTGGCCTGGGATCCAATGCATCAGAGAACAAGGTTGCTGCAATCCGTCTTTTCATCTTTTATCCCTCCTTTGTTTCTGTCACTTTCTCATCTTTTGTTCTCATCTTTAATTCAATACAGGAATATAAACTATGTTATCTTTGTGCTCGGTATTTTATGGGTGGGTAAAAAATCACACATTATCTCACTTTTAATTTAAAACTGTGTACAATACGGTGAGCTGGATTAAGTTGCAGTGAAGTATTGTGGTGACATTGGTTCAATGAGTCTGTTTGTTCAATGTCTGTGATTAATGTCAGTTACAGTGATGCCTAATGATGTCATCGGGGATTTCCCTCTGCTCGATGTAAGGAGCTCCCTTCAATGTTTCACCTCACACAATCAGCAGGTCTCCTCCAGCACAGATACCAGAAGTGAGTCACAGAGGGAAGTCATGGTTGTGTCTCTCATCCCACCTGCGCCTCCCATGACAGATGAATTTCTAGCCATTGTTGCTGGATTGCGTCAAGAAGAGAAGATAAAAAAAGTATTGTTCGACATACAATGTATTTACTATCCTCTACTGGCTGCTTTTGGTGTTCCGAGTAAGTATCTATGTTCAGTTATTAAATATATAAATCCTGTTTCACTTTAATATCATTCTTGCTCCATACCAGGGGATAATCCGTTATTAATGGTATTCTGGCTTTCAAATTGTTGCATTTTGTTTACGCACGTGTTGTAGTTTAATAATACTGGCACATTCTCACTGCTGTTAGTGTATCTGGTACCTCGCTACTGTTAGTGTATCTGGTACATCGCTGTTAGTGTATCTGGTACCAAGCTGTTAGTGTATCTGGTACCTCACTGTTAGTGTTTCTGGTACCTCACTGTTAGTGTATCTGGTACCTCTCTGTTAGTGTATCTGGTACCTCACTGTTAGTGTACCTGGTACCTCACTGTTAGGGTATCTGGTACCTCACTGTTAGTGTATCTGGTACCTCACTGTTAGTGTATCTTGTACCTCGCTGTTATTGTATCTGTTACCTCGCTGTTAATGTATCTGGTACCTCGCTGTTAGTATATCTGGTACCTCACTGTTAATGTATCTGGTACCTCACTGTTAGTGTATCTGGTACATCACTGTTAGTGTATCTGGTACCTCGCATATTGTATCTGGTACCTCGCTGTTAGTGTACCTGGTACCACGCTGTTAATGTATCTGGTACCTCGCTGTTCGTGTATCTGGAACCTCACTGTTAGTGTATCTGGTATTTCGCTGTTAGTGTATCTGGTACCTCGCTGTTAGTGTATTTGGTACCTCACTGTTAGTGTATCTGGTATTTCGCTGTTAGTGTATCTGGTACCTCGCTGTTAGTGTATTTGGTACCTCGCTGTTAGTGTATCTGGTACCTCACTGTTAGTGTGTCTGGTACCTCGCTGTAAGTGTATCTGGTAGCTCACTGTTGGTGTATCTAGCAGCTCACTGTAAGTGTCCCGGGTACCTCGCTGTTAGTGTATCTGGTACCTCGCTGTTAGTGTATCTGGTACATCGCTGTTAGTGTATCTGGTACCTCACTGTTAGTGTATCTGGTACCTCGCTGTTAGTGTATCTGGTACCTCGCTGTTAGTGTATCTGGTACCTCACTGTTAGTGTATCTGGCACATCACTGTTAGTGTATCTGGTACCTCGCTGTTAGTGTATCTGGTACCTCACTGTTAGTGTATCTGGTAGCTCACTGTTAGTGTATCTGGTACATAACTGTTAGTGTATCTGGTACCTCGCTGTTAGTGTATCTGGTACCTCGCTGCTGGTGTATCTGGTACCTCACTGTTAGTGTATCTGGTACCTCACTGTTAGTGTATCTGGTACCTCGCTGTTAGTGTATCTGTTACCTCACTGTTAGTGTATCTGGTACCTCACTGTTAGTGTATCTGGTACCTCGCTGTTAGTGTATCTGGTACCTCGCTGTTAATGTATCTGGTACCTCGCTGTTAGTGTATCAGGTACCTCACTGTTAGTGTATCTGTTACCTCACTGTTAGTGTATCTGGTACCTCGCTGTTCGTGTATCTGGTACCTCTCTGCTAGTGTATCTGGTACCTCGCTGTTGGTGTATCTGGTACCTCCTTGTTAGTGTATCTGGTACCTCACTGTTAGTGTATCTGCTACCTCGCTGTTAGTGTATCTGGTACCTCGCTGTTAGTGTGTCTGGTACCTCGCTGTTAATGTATCTGGTACCTCGCTGTTAGTGTCCCTGGTACCTCGTTGTTAGTGTATCTGGTACCTCACTGTTAGTGTATCTGGTACCTCGCTGTTAGTGTATCTGGTACCTCACTGTTAGTGTATCTGGTTACTCACTGTTAGTGTATCTGGTACCTCACTGTTAGTGTCCCTGATACCTCGCTGTTAGTGTATCTGGTACCTCACTGTTAGTGTATCTGGCCCTCGCTGTTAGTGTATCTGGTACCTCACTGTTAGTGTCCCTGGTAACTCACTGTTAGTGTATATGGTCCCTCGCTGTTAGTGTATCTGGTAACTCGCTGTTAGTGGATCTGGTACCTCACTGTTAGTGTATCTGGTACCTCACTGTTAGTGTATCTGGTACCTCACTGTTAGTGTATCTGGTACCACGCTGTTAGTGTATCTGGTACCTAGCTGTTCGTGTATCTGGTACCTCACTGTTAGTGTATCTGGTATTTCGCTGTAAGTGTATCAGGTACCTCACTGTTAGTGTATCTGTTACCTCACTGTTAGTGTATCTGGTACCTCGCTGTTAGTGTATCTGGTACCTCTCTGCTAGTGTATCTGGTACCTCGCTGTTGGTGTATCTGGTACCTCGTTGTTAGTATATCTGGTACCTCACTATTAGTGTATCTGCTACCTCGCTGTTAGTGTATCTGGTACCTCGCTGTTAGTGTGTCTGGTACCTCGCTGTTAATGTATCTGGTACCTCGCTGTTAGTGTCCCTGGTACCTCGTTGTTAGTATATCTGGTACCTCACTGTTAGTGTATCTGGTACCTCGCTGTTAGTGTACCTGGTACCTCACTGTTAGTGTATCTGGTTACTCACTGTTAGTGTATCTGGTACCTCACTGTTAGTGTCCCTGATACCTCGCTGTTAGTGTATCTGGTACCTCACTGTTAGTGTATCTGGCCCTCGCTGTTAGTGTATCTGGTACCTCACTGTTAGTGTCCCTGGTAACTCGCTGTTAGTGGATCTGGTACCTCACTGTTAGTGTATCTGGTACCTCACTGTTAGTGTATCTGGTACCTCACTGTTAGTGTATCTGGTACCACGCTGTTAGTGTATCTGGTACCTCGCTGTTAGTGTATCTGGTATTTCGCTGTTAGTGTATCTGGTATCTCGCTGTTAGTGTATCTGGTACCTCGCTGTTAGTGTATCTGGTACCTCACTGTTAGTGTGTCTGGTACCTCGCTGTAAGTGTATATGGTAGCTCACTGTTAGTGTATCTAGCAGCTCACTGTTAGTGCCCCGGGTACCTCGCTGTTAGTGTATCTGGTACCTCGCTGTTAGTGTATCTGGTACATCGCAGTTAGTGTATCTGGTACCTCACTGTTAGTGTATCTGGTACCTCGCTGTTAGTGTATCTGGTACCTCGCTGTTAGTGTATCTGGTACCTCGCTGTTAGTGTATCTGGTACCTCACTGTTAGTGTATCTGGTACATCGCTGTTAGTGTATCTGGTACCTCGCTGTTAGTGTATCTGGTACCTCACTGTTAGTGTATCTGGTAGCTCACTGTTAGTGTATCTGTTACCTCACTGTTAGTGTATATGCTACCTCGCTGTTAGTGTATCTGGTACCTCGCTGTTAGTGTATCTGGTACCTCACTGTTAGTGTATCTGGTACCTCGCTGTTAGTGTCTCGGGTACCTCGCTGTTAGTGTATATGTTACCTCACTGTTAATGTATCAGGTACCTCGCTGTTAGTGTTTCGGATAGCTCACTGTTAGTGTATCTGGTACCCCGCTGTTAGTGTATCTGTTACCTCGCTGTTAGTGTGTCTGCCACCTAGCTGTTAGTGTATCTGGTCCCTCGCTGTTAGTGTATCTGGTACCTCGCTGTGAGTGTATCTGGTACCTCGCTGTTAGTGTATCTGGTACCTCACTGTTAGTGTATCTGGTTACTCACTTTTACTGTATCTGGTACCTCACTGTTAGTGTATCTGGTACCTCGCTGTTCGTGTGTCTGGTAGCTCGCTGTTAGTGTATATGGTAGCTCACTGTTTGTGTATCTAGCAGCTCACTGTTAGTGTCCCGGGTACCTCGCTGTTAGTGGATCTGGTACCTCACTGTTAGTGTATCTGGTACCTCACTGTTAACTGTATCTGGTACCTCACTGTTAGTGTATCTGGTACCTCACTGTGAGTGTATCTGGTACATCGCTGTTAGTGTATCTGGTACCTCAGTGTTAGTGTATCTGGTACCTCACTGTTCGTGTATCTGGTACCTCGCTGTTCGTGTATCTGGTACCTCACTGTTAGTGTATCTGGTACCTCACTGTTAGTGTATCTGGTACCTCACTGTTCGTGGATCTGGTACATCGCTGTTCGTGTATCTGATACATCACTGTTAGTGTATCTGATACCTCACTGTTAGTGTATCTGGTACCACACAGTTAGTGTATCTGGTACCTAACTGTTAGTGTATCTGGTACCTCACTGTTAGTGTATCTGGTACCTCACTGTGAGTGTATCTGGTACCTCACTGTTTGCGGATCTGGTACCTCGCTGTTACTGTATCCGGCACCTCACTGTTAGTGTATCTGGTACCTCACTGTTAGTGTATCTGGTACCTCGCTGTTAGTGTATCTGATACCTCGCTGTTAGTGTCCCTGGTACCTCGCTGTTAGTGTATCTGCTACCTCACTGCTCGTGAATCTGGTCCCTCACTGTTAGTGTATCTGGTACCTCACTGTTAGTGTATCTGGCACCTCACTGTTCGTTTATCTGGAACCTCGCTGTTAGTGTGTCTGGTACCTCGCTGTTCGTGTATCTGGTACCTCGCTGTTAGTGTATCCGGTACCTCGCTGTTAATGTATCTGGTACCTCGATTTTAGTATATCTGGTAGCTCACTGTTAGTGTATCTTATTCCTCAATGTTAGAGCATCTGGTACCTAACAGTTAGTGTATCTGGTACCTCACTGTTAGTGTATCTGGTACCTCACTGTTAGTGTATCTGGTACCTCACTGTTAGTGTATCTGGTACCTCACTGTTAGTGTATCTGGTACCTCGCTGTTAGTGTATCTGGTACCTCACTGTTAGTGTATCTGGTACCTTACTGTTAGTGTATCTGGTACCTCACTGTTAGTGTATCTGGGACCTCACTGTTCGTGTATCTGGTATCTCGCTGTTAGTGTATTTGGTACCTCGCTGTTAGTGTCCCTGGTACCTCGCTGTTAGTGTATCTGGTATCACACTGTTAGTGTATCTGGTACCTCACTGTTAGTGTATCTGGTACCTCACTGTTAGTGTATCTGGTACCTCACTGTTAGCGTATCTGGTACCTCGCTGTTAGTATATCTGGTACCACGCTGTTAGTATATCTGGTACCTCACTGTTAGTGTATCTGGTACCTCACTGTTAGTGTATCTGGTACCTCACTGTGAGTGGATCTGGTACCTCACTGTTAGTGTTTCTGGTACCTCACTGTCAGTGTATCTGGTACCTCACTGTTAGTGTATCTGGTACTTCGCTGTTAGTGTATCTGGTACCTCACTGTCCGTGTATCTGGTAGCTCACTGTTAGTGTATCTAGCAGCTCACTGTTAGTGTCCCGGATACCTCGCTGTTAGTGTATCTGGTACCTCGCTGTTAGTGTACCTGGTACATCGCTGTTAATGTATCTGGTACCTCACTGTTAGTGTATCTGGTACCTCACTGTTAATGTATCTGGTACCTCGCTGTTAGTGTATCTGGTACCTCACTGTTAGTGTATCTGGTACCTCACTGTCAGTGAATCTGGTACCTCACTGTTAGTGTATCTGGTACCTCGCTGTTAGTGTATCTGGTACATCGCTGTTAATGTATCTGGTACCTAGCTGTTAGTGTATCTGGTACCTCACTGCTGGTGTATCTGGTACCTGACTGTTAGTGTATCTGGTACCTCTCTGTTAGTGTATCTGGTACCTCACTGTTAGTGTATCTGTTACCTCACTGTTAGTATATCTGGTACCTAACTGTTAGTGTATCTGGTACCTCGCTGTTCGTGTATCTGGTACCTGGCTGTTAGTGTATCTGGTACCTCACTGTTAGTGTATCTGGTATCTCGCTGTTAGTGTATCTGGTACCTCACTGTTAGTGTATCTGGTACCTCACTGTTCGTTTATCTGGTACATCGCTGTTAGTGTATCTGGTATCTCACAGTTAGTGTATCTGGGACCTCACTGTTAGTGTATCTGGTACCTCATTGTTAGTGTATCTGGTACCTCACTGTTCGTGGATCTGGTACATCGCTGTTCGTGTATCTGATACATCACTGTTAGTGTATCTGATACCTCTTTGTTAGTGTATCTGGTACCTCGCCGTTAGTGTATCTGGTACCTCACTGTTAGTCTATCTGGTAGCTCGCTATCAGTGTATCTGGTACCTCGCTGTTCGTGTGTCTGGTACCTCGCTGTTAGTGTATCTGGTACCTCACTGTTAGTGTATCTGGTAGCTCGCTGTGAGTGTATCTGGTACCTCACTGTTGGTGTATCTGGTACCTCGCTGTTAGTGTATCTGGTACCTCACTGTTAGTGTATCTGGTACCTCGCTGTTAGTGTATCTGGTACGTCGCTGTTAGTGTATCTGGTACCTCGCTGTTAATGTATCTGGTACCTCGATTTTAGTATATCTGGTAGCTCACTGTTAGTGTATCTGGTACCTCACTGTTAGTGTATCTGTTACCTCACTGTTAGTGTATCTGGTACCTAACTGTTAGTGTATCTGGTACCTCGCTGTTCGTGTACCTGCTACCTGGCTGTTCGTGTATCTGGTACCTCACTGTTAGTGTATCTGGTATCTCGCTGTTAGTGTATCTGGTATCTCACTGTTAGTGTATCTGGTACCTCACTGTTCGTTTATCTGGTACATCGCTGTTAGTGTATCTGGTACCTCACAGTTAGTGTATCTGGGACCTCACTGTTAGTGTATCTGGTACCTCACTGTTAGTGTATCTGTTACCTCGCTGTTAGTGTATCTGGTACCTCACTGTTAGTTTATCTGGTACCTCACTGTGATTGTATCTGGTACCTCACTGTTTGTGGATCTGGTACCTCACTGTTCGTGTATCTGGTACCTCACTGTTAGTGTATCTGGTACCTCGCTGTTAGTGTATCTGTTACCTCGCTGTTAGTGTATCTGGTACCTCGCTGTTAGTGTATCTGGTACCTCACTGTTTGTGTATCTGGTACCTCACTGTTAATGAATCTGGTACCTCACTGTTAGTGTATCTGGTACCTCGCTGTTAGTGTATCTGGTACCTCACTGTTAGTGTATCTGGTACCTCATTGTTAGTGTATCTGGTACCTCGCTGTTAGTATATCTGGTACCTCGCTTTTAGTGTATCTGGTACCTCACTGTTAGTGTCTCTGGTACCTCGCTGTTAGTGTATCTGGTACCTCGCTGTTAGTGTATCTGGTACCTCGCTGTTAGTGTATCTGGTACCTCGCTGTTAGTGTATTTGTTACCTCGCTGTTAGTGCATCTGGTACCTCGCTGTTCGTGTATCTGGTACCTCGCTGTTAGTGTATCTGGTACCTCTTTGTTAGTGTATCTGGTACCTCGCTGTTAGTGTAACTGGTACCTCACTGTTAGTGTATCTGGTAGCTCGCTATTAGTGTATCTGGTACCTCGCTGTTCGTGTATCTGGTACCTCGCTGTTAGTGCATCTGGTACCTCACTGTTAGTGTATGTGGTAGCTCGCTGTTAGTGTATCTGGTACCTCACTGTTAGTGTATCTGGTACCTCACTGTTAGTGTATCTGGTACCTCGCTGTTAGTGTATCTGGTAACTCGCTCTTAGTGGATCTGGTACCTCACTGTTAGTGTATCTGGTACCTCACTGTTAGTGTATCTGACACCTCGCTGTTAGTGTATCTGTTACCTCACTGTTAGTGTATCTGGTACCTCACTGTTAGTGTATCTGGTCCCTCACTGTTAGTGTATCTGGTACATCGCTGTTAGTGTATCTGGTACCTCGCTGTTAGTGTATTTGGTAGCTCGCTGTTAGTGCATCTGGTACCTCGCTGTTCTTGTATCTGGTACCTCGCTGTTAGTGTATCTGGTACCTCTTTGTTAGTGTATCTGGTACCTCGCTGTTAGTGTATCTGGTACCTCACTGTTAGTGTATCTGGTAGCTCGCTATTAGTGTATCTGGTACCTCGCTGTTCGTGTATCTGGTACCTCGCTGTTCGTATATCTGATACTTCACTGTTTGTGTATCTGGTAGCTCGCTGTTAGTGTATCTGGTACCTCGCTGTTAGTGTATTTTGTACCTCGCTGTTAGTGCATCTGGTACCTCGCTGTTCGTGTATCTGGTACCTCGCTGTTAGTGTATCTGGTACCTCTTTGTTAGTGTATCTGGTACCTCGCTGTTAGTGTATCTGGTACCTCAATGTTAGTGTATCTGGTAGCTCGCTATTAGTGTATCTGGTAACTCGCTGTTCGTGTATCTGGTACCTCGCTGTTAGTGTATCTGGTACCTCACTGTTAGTATATCTGGTAGCTCGCTGTGAGTGTATCTGGTACCTCACTGTTGGTGTACCTGGTACCTCGCTGTTAGTGTATCTGGTACCTCACTGTTAGTATATCTGGTACCTCGCTGTTAGTGTATCTGTTACCTCACTGTTAGTGTATCTGGTACCTCGCTGTTAGTGTATCTGGTACCTCACTGTTAGTGTATCTGGTACCTCACTGTTAATGAATCTGGTACCTCACTGTTAGTGTATCTGGTACCTCGCTGTTAGTGTATCTGGTACCTCACTGTCAGTGTATCTGGTAGCTCACTGTCAGTGTATCTGGTAGCTCACTGTTAGTGTATCTAGCAGCTCACTGTTAGTGTCCCGGGTACCTCGCTGTTAGTGTATCTGGTACCTCGCTGTTAGTGTACCTGGTACATCGCTGTTAATATATCTGGTACCTCACTGTTAGTGTATCTGGTATCTCACTGTTAATGTATCTGGTACCTCGCTGTTAGTGTATCTGGTACCTCACTGTTAGTGTATCTGGTACCTCAATGTCAGTGAATCTGGTACCTCACTGTTAGTGTATCTGGTACCTCGCTGTTAGTGTATCTGGTAGCTCGCTGTGAGTGTATCTGGTACCTCACTGTTGGTGTACCTGTTACCTCGCTGTTAGTGTATCTGGTACCTCACTGTTAGTGTATCTGGTACCTCGCTGTTAGTGTATCTGTTACCTCGCTGTTAGTGTATCTGGTACCTCACTGTTAGAGTATCTGGTAGCTCGCTATTAGTGTATCTGGTACCTCGCTGTTCGTGTATCTGGTACCTCGCTGTTCGTGTATCTGATACCTCACTGTTCGTGTATCTGGTAGCTCGCTGTTAGTGTATCTGGTACCTCGCTGTTCGTGTATCTGGTACCTCACTGTTAGTGTATCTGGTACCTCACTGTTAGTGTATCTGGTACCTCACTGTTCGTGGATCTGGTACATCGCTGTTCGTGTATCAGATACATCACTGTTAGTGTATCTGATACCTCACTGTTAGTGTATCTGGTACCTCACAGTTAGTGTATCTGGTACCTAACTGTTAGTGTATCTGGTACCTCACAGTTAGTGTATCTGGTACCTCACTGTGAGTGTATCTGGTACCTCACTGTTTGCGGATCTGGTACCTCGCTGTTACTGTATCCGGTACCTCACTGTTAGTGTATCTGGTACCTCACTGTTAGTGTATCTGGTACCTCGCTGTTAGTGTATCTGATACCTCGCTGTTAGTGTCCCTGGTACCTCGCTGTTCGTGTATCTGCTACCTCACTGCTCGTGAATCTGGTATCTCACTGTTAGTGTATCTGGTACCTCACTGTTAGTGTATCTGGTACCTCACTGTTAGTGTATCTGGTATTTCGCTGTTAGTGTATCTGGTACCTCACTGTTAGTGTATCTGGTAGCTCGCTATTAGTGTATCTGGTACCTCGCTGTTCGTGTATCTGGTACCTCGCTGTTCGTGTATCTGATACCTCACTGTTCGTGTATCTGGTAGCTCGCTGTTAGTGTATCTGGTACCTCGCTGTTAGTGTATTTGGTACCTCGCTGTTAGTGCATCTGGTACCTCGCTGTTCGTGTATCTGGTACCTCGCTGTTAGTGTATCTGGTACCTCTATGTTAGTGTATCTGGTACCTCGCTGTTAGTGTATCTGGTACCTCACTGTTAGTGTATCTTGTAGCTCGCTATTAGTGTATCTGGTACCTCGCTGTTCGTGTATCTGGTACCTCGCTGTTAGTGTATCTGGTACCTCACTGTTAGTATATCTGGTAGCTCGCTGTGAGTGTATCTGGTACTTCACTGTTGGTGTACCTGGTACCTCGCTGTTAGTGTATCTGGTACCTCACTGTTAGTGTATCTGGTACCTCGCTGTTAGTGTATCTGGTACGTCGCTGTTAGTGTATCTGGTACCTCGCTGTTAATGTATCTGGTACCTCGATTTTAGTATATCTGGTAGCTCACTGTTAGTGTATCTGGTACCTCACTGTTAGTGTATCTGTTACCTCACTGTTAGTATATCTGGTACCTAACTGTTAGTGTATCTGGTACCTCGCTGTTCGTGTATCTGGTACCTGGCTGTTAGTGTATCTGGTACCTCACTGTTAGTGTATCTGGTATCTCGCTGTTAGTGTATCTGGTACCTCACTGTTAGTGTATCTGGTACCTCACTGTTCGTTTATCTGGTACATCGCTGTTAGTGTATCTGGTACCTCACAGTTAGTGTATCTGGGACCTCACTGTTAGTGTATCTGGTACCTCACTGTTACTGTATCTGTTACCTCGCTGTTAGTGTATCTGGTACCTCACTGTTAGTGTATCTGGTACCTCACTGTGATTGTATCTGGTACCTCACTGTTTGTGGATCTGGTACCTCACTGTTCGTGTATCTGGTACCTCACTGTTAGTGTATCTGGTACCTCGCTGTTAGTGTATCTGTTACCTCGCTGTTAGTGTATCTGGTACCTCGCTGTTAGTGTATCTGGTACCTCACTGTTAGTGTATCTGGAACCTCACTGTTAATGAATCTGGTAGCTCACTGTTAGTGTATCTGGTACCTCGCTGTTAGTGTATCTGGTACCTCACTGTTAGTGTATCTGGTACCTCACTGTTAGTGTATCTGGTACCTCGCTGTTAGTATATCTGGTACCTCGCTTTTAGTGTATCTGGTACCTCACTGTTAGTGTATCTGGTACCTCGCTGTTTGTGTATCTGGTACCTCGCTGTTAGTGTATCTGGTACCTCGCTGTTCGTGTATTTGGTACCTCGCTGTTAGTGCATCTGGTACCTCACTGTTAGTGTATCTGGTACCTCACTGTCAGTGAATCTGGTACCTCACTGTAAGTGTATCTGGTACCTCACTGTTAATGAATCTGGTACCTCACTGTTAGTGTATCTGGTACCTCGCTGTTAGTGTATCTGGTACCTCACTGTCAGTGTATCTGGTAGCTCACTGTCAGTGTATCTGGTAGCTCACTGTTAGTGTATCTAGCAGCTCACTGTTAGTGTCCCCGGTACCTCGCTGTTAGTGTATCTGGTACCTCGCTGTTAGTGTACCTGGTACATCGCTGTTAATGTATCTGGTACCTCGCTGTTAGTGTACCTGGTACCTCACTGTTAATGTATCTGGTACCTCGCTGTTAGTGTATCTGGTACCTCACTGTTAGTGTATCTGGTACCTCACTGTCAGTGAATCTGGTACCTCACTGTTAGTGTATCTGGTACCTCGCTGTTAGTGTATCTGGTAGCTCACTGTTAGTGTATCTGGTACCTCACTGTTAGTGTATCTGTTACCTCACTGTTAGTGTATCTGGTACCTAACTGTTAGTGTATCTGGTACCTCTCTGTTAGTGTATCTGGTACCTCACTGTTAGTGTACCTGGTACCTCACTGTCAGTGTATCTGGTACCTCACTGTTAGTGTATCTGGTACCTCGCTGTTAGTGTAACTGGTACCTCGCTGTTAGTGTATCTGGTACCTCACTGCTAGTCTATCTGGTACCTCACTGTTAGTGTATCTGGTACCTCACTGTTAGTGTATCTGGTATTTCGCTGTTAGTGTATCTGGTACCTCACTGTTAGTGTATCTGGTAGCTCGCTATTAGTGTATCTGGTACCTCGCTTTTCGTGTATCTGGTACCTCGCTGTTCGTGTATCTGATACCTCACTGTTCGTGTATCTGGTAGCTCGCTGTTAGTGTATCTGGTACCTCGCTGTTAGTGTATTTGGTACCTCGCTGTTAGTGCATCTGGTACCTCGCTGTTCGTGTATCTGGTACCTCGCTGTTAGTGTATCTGGTACCTCTATGTTAGTGTATCTGGTACCTCGCTGTTAGTGTATCTGGTACCTCACTGTTAGTGTATCTTGTAGCACGCTATTAGTGTATCTGGTACCTCGCTGTTCGTGTATCTGGTACCTCGCTGTTAGTGTATCTTGTACCTCACTGTTGGTGTACCTGGTACCTCGCTGTTAGTGTATCTGGTACCTCACTGTTAGTGTATCTGGTACCTCGCTGTTAGTGTATCTGGTACGTCGCTGTTAGTGTATCTGGTACCTCGCTGTTAATGTATCTGGTACCTCGATTTTAGTATATCTGGTAGCTCACTGTTAGTGTATCTGGTACCTCACTGTTAGTGTATCTGTTACCTCACTGTTAGTGTATCTGGTACCTAACTGTTAGTGTATCTGGTACCTCGCTGTTCGTATATCTGGTACCTGGCTGTTAGTTTATCTGGTACCTCACTGTTAGTGTATCTGGTATCTCGCTGTTAGTGTATCTGGTACCTCACTGTTAGTGTATCTGGTACCTCACTGTTCGTTTATCTGGTACATCGCTGTTAGTGTATCTGGTACCTCACAGTTAGTGTATCTGGGACCTCACTGTTAGTGTATCTGGTACCTCACTGTTAGTGTATCTGTTACCTCGCTGTTAGTGTATCTGGTACCTCACTGTTAGTGTATCTGGTACCTCACTGTGATTGTATCTGGTACCTCATTGTTTGTGGATCTGGTACCTCACTGTTCGTGTATCTGGTACCTCACTGTTAGTGTATCTGGTACCTCGCTGTTAGTGTATCTGTTACCTCGCTGTTAGTGTATCTGGTACCTCGCTGTTAGTGTATCTGGTACCTCACTGTTAGTGTATCTGGTACCTCACTGTTAATGAATCTGGTAGCTCACTGTTAGTGTATCTGGTACCTCGCTGTTAGTGTATCTGGTACCTCACAGTTAGTGTATCTGGTACCTCACTGTTAGTGTATCTGGTACCTCGCTGTTAGTGTATCTGGTACCTCACTGTTAGTGTATCTGGTACCTCGCTTTTAGTGTATCTGGTACCTCACTGTTAGTGTATCTGGTACCTCGCTGTTTGTGTATCTGGTACCTCGCTGTTAGTGTATCTGGTACCTCGCTGTTCGTGTATTTGGTACCTCGCTGTTAGTGCATCTGGTACCTCGCTGTTCGTGTATCTGGTACCTCGCTGTTAGTGTATCTGGTACCTCTTTGTTAGTGTATCTGGTACCTCGCTCTTAGTGTAACTGGTACCTCACTGTTAGTGTATCTGGTAGCTCGCTATTAGTGTATCTGGTACCTCGCTGTTCGTGTATCTGGTACCTCGCTGTTAGTGTATCTGGTACCTCACTGTTAGTGTATGTGGTAGCTCGCTGTTAGTGTATCTGGTACCTCACTGTTAGTGTATCTGGTACCTCACTGTTAGTGTATCTGGTACCTCGCTGTTTGTGTATCTGGTACCTCACTGTTAGTGTATCTGGTACCTCACTGTTAGTGTTTCTGGTACCTCGCTGTTAGTGTATCTGGTACCTCATGTAAGTGTATCTGGTACCTCGCTGTTAGTGTATCTGGTACGTCGCTGTTAGTGTATCTGGTACCTCGCTGTTAATGTATCTGGTACCTCGATTTTAGTATATCTGGTAGCTCACTGTTAGTGTATCTGGTACCTCACTGTTAGTGTATCTGTTACCTCACTGTTAGTATATCTGGTACCTAACTGTTAGTGTATCTGGTACCTCGCTGTTCGTGTATCTGGTACCTGGCTGTTAGTGTATCTGGTACCTCACTGTTAGTGTATCTGGTATCTCGCTGTTAGTGTATCTGGTACCTCACTGTTAGTGTATCTGGTACCTCACTGTTCGTTTATCTGGTACATCGCTGTTAGTGTATCTGGTACCTCACAGTTAGTGTATCTGGGACCTCACTGTTAGTGTATCTGGTACCTCACTGTTAGTGTATCTGTTACCTCGCTGTTAGTGTATCTGGTACCTCACTGTTAGTGTATCTGGTACCTCACTGTGATTGTATCTGGTACCTCACTGTTTGTGGATCTGGTACCTCACTGTTCGTGTATCTGGTACCTCACTGTTAGTGTATCTGGTACCTCGCTGTTAGTGTATCTGTTACCTCGCTGTTAGTGTATCTGGTACCTCGCTGTTAGTGTATCTGGTACCTCACTGTTAGTGTATCTGGAACCTCACTGTTAATGAATCTGGTAGCTCACTGTTAGTGTATCTGGTACCTCGCTGTTAGTGTATCTGGTACCTCACTGTTAGTGTATCTGGTACCTCACTGTTAGTGTATCTGGTACCTCGCTGTTAGTATATCTGGTACCTCGCTTTTAGTGTATCTGGTACCTCACTGTTAGTGTATCTGGTACCTCGCTGTTTGTGTATCTGGTACCTCGCTGTTAGTGTATCTGGTACCTCGCTGTTCGTGTATTTGGTACCTCGCTGTTAGTGCATCTGGTACCTCACTGTTAGTGTATCTGGTACCTCACTGTCAGTGAATCTGGTACCTCACTGTTAGTGTATCTGGTACCTCACTGTTAATGAATCTGGTACCTCACTGTTAGTGTATCTGGTACCTCGCTGTTAGTGTATCTGGTACCTCACTGTCAGTGTATCTGGTAGCTCACTGTCAGTGTATCTGGTAGCTCACTGTTAGTGTATCTAGCAGCTCACTGTTAGTGTCCCGGGTACCTCGCTGTTAGTGTATCTGGTACCTCGCTGTTAGTGTACCTGGTACATCGCTGTTAATGTATCTGGTACCTCGCTGTTAGTGTACCTGGTACCTCACTGTTAATGTATCTGGTACCTCGCTGTTAGTGTATCTGGTACCTCACTGTTAGTGTATCTGGTACCTCACTGTCAGTGAATCTGGTACCTCACTGTTAGTGTATCTGGTACCTCGCTGTTAGTGTATCTGGTAGCTCACTGTTAGTGTATCTGGTACCTCACTGTTAGTGTATCTGTTACCTCACTGTTAGTGTATCTGGTACCTAACTGTTAGTGTATCTGGTACCTCTCTGTCAGTGTATCTGGTACCTCACTGTTAGTGTACCTGGTACCTCACTGTCAGTGTATCTGGTACCTCACTGTTAGTGTATCTGGTACCTCGCTGTTAGTGTAACTGGTACCTCGCTGTTAGTGTATCTGGTACCTCACTGCTAGTCTATCTGGTACCTCACTGTTAGTGTATCTGGTACCTCACTGTTAGTGTATCTGGTATTTCGCTGTTAGTGTATCTGGTACCTCACTGTTAGTGTATCTGGTAGCTCGGTATTAGTGTATCTGGTACCTCGCTGTTCGTGTATCTGGTACCTCGCTGTTCGTGTATCTGATACCTCACTGTTCGTGTATCTGGTAGCTCGCTGTTAGTGTATCTGGTACCTCGCTGTTAGTGTATTTGGTACCTCGCTGTTAGTGCATCTGGTACCTCGCTGTTCGTGTGTCTGGTACCTCGCTGTTAGTGTATCTGGTACCTCTATGTTAGTGTATCTGGTACCTCGCTGTTAGTGTATCTGGTACCTCACTGTTAGTGTATCTTGTAGCTCGCTATTAATGTATCTGGTACCTCGCTGTTCGTGTATCTGGTACCTCGCTGTTAGTGTATCTGGTACCTCACTGTTGGTGTACCTGGTACCTCGCTGTTAGTGTATCTGGTACCTCACTGTTAGTGTATCTGGTACCTCGCTGTTAGTGTATCTGGTACGTCGCTGTTAGTGTATCTGGTACATCGCTGTTAATGTATCTGGTACCTCGATTTTAGTATATCTGGTAGCTCACTGTTAGTGTATCTGGTACCTCACTGTTAGTGTATCTGTTCCTCACTGTTAGTGTATCTGGTACCTAACTGTTAGTGTATCTGGTACCTCGCTGTTCGTATATCTGGTACCTGGCTGTTAGTGTATCTGGTACCTCACTGTTAGTGTATCTGGTATCTCGCTGTTAGTGTATCTGGTACCTCACTGTTAGTGTATCTGGTACCTCACTGTTCGTTTATCTGGTACATCGCTGTTAGTGTATCTGGTACCTCACAGTTAGTGTATCTGGGACCTCACTGTTAGTGTATCTGGTACCTCACTGTTAGTGTATCTGTTACCTCGCTGTTAGTGTATCTGGTACCTCACTGTTAGTGTATCTGGTACCTCACTGTGATTGTATCTGGTACCTCACTGTTTGTGGATCTGGTACCTCACTGTTCGTGTATCTGGTACCTCACTGTTAGTGTATCTGGTACCTCGCTGTTAGTGTATCTGTTACCTCGCTGTTAGTGTATCTGGTACCTCGCTGTTAGTGTATCTGGTACCTCACTGTTAGTGTATCTGGTACCTCACTGTTAATGAATCTGGTAGCTCACTGTTAGTGTATCTGGTACCTCGCTGTTAGTGTATCTGGTACCTCACTGTTAGTGTATCTGGTACCTCACTGTTAGTGTATCTGGTACCTCGCTGTTAGTATATCTGGTACCTCGCTTTTAGTGTATCTGGTACCTCACTGTTAGTGTATCTGGTACCTCGCTGTTTGTGTATCTGGTACCTCGCTGTTAGTGTATCTGGTACCTCGCTGTTCGTGTATTTGGTACCTCGCTGTTAGTGCATCTGGTACCTCGCTGTTCGTGTATCTGGTACCTCGCTGTTAGTGTATCTGGTACCTCTTTGTTAGTGTATCTGGTACCTCGCTCTTAGTGTAACTGGTACCTCACTGTTAGTGTATCTGGTAGCTCGCTATTAGTGTATCTGGTACCTCGCTGTTCGTGTATCTGGTACCTCGCTGTTAGTGTATCTGGTACCTCACTGTTAGTGTATGTGGTAGCTCGCTGTTAGTGTATCTGGTAGCTCACTGTTAGTGTATCTGGTACCTCACTGTTAGTGTATCTGGTACCTCGCTGTTTGTGTATCTGGTACCTCACTGTTAGTGTATCTGGGACCTCACTGTTAGTGTTTCTGGTACCTCGCTGTTAGTGTATCTGGTACCTCATGTAAGTGTATCTGGTACCTCGCTGTTAGTGTATCTGATACGTCGCTGTTAGTGTATCTGGTACCTCGCTCTTAATGTATCTGGTACCTCGATGTCAGTGTATCTGGTACCTCACTGTTAGTGTATCAGGTAGCTCACTGTTAGTGTATCTAGCAGCTCACTGTTCGTGTCCCGGATACCTCGCTGTTAGTGTATCTGGTACCTCACTGTTCGTGTCCCTGGTACCTCACTGTTAGTGTATCTGGTCCCTCGCTGTTAGTGTATCTGGTAACTCGCTCTTAATGGATCTGGTACCTCACTGTTAGTGTATCTGGTATCTCACTGTTAGTGTATCTGGTACCTCGCTGTTAGTGTATCTGGTACCTCACTGTTAGTGTATCTGGTACCTCACTGTTAGTGTATCTGGTACCTCACTGTTAGTGTATCTGGTACATCGCAGTTCGTGTATCTTGTACCTCGCTGTTAGTGTATTTGGTACCTCGCTGTTAGTGCATCTGGTACCTCGCTGTTCGTGTATCTGGTACCTCGCTGTTAGTGTATCTGGTACCTCTTTGTTAGTGTATCTGGTACCTCGCTGTTAGTGTATCTGGTACCTCACTGTTAGTGTATCTGGTAGCTCGCTATTAGTGTATCTGGTACCTCGCTGTTCGTGTATCTGGTACCTCGCTGTTAGTGTATCTGGTACCTCACTGTTAGTATATCTGGTAGCTCGCTGTGAGTGTATCTGGTACCTCACTGTTGGTGTACCTGGTACCTCGCTGTTAGTGTATCTGGTACCTCACTGTTAGTGTATCTGGTACCTCGCTGTTAGTGTATCTGGTACGTCGCTGTTAGTGTATCTGGTACCTCGCTGTTCGTGTATCTGGTACCTGGCTGTTAGTGTATCTGGTACCTCACTGTTAGTGTATCTGGTATCTCGCTGTTAGTGTATCTGGTACCTCACTGTTAGTGTATCTGGTACCTCACTGTTCGTTTATCTGGTACATCGCTGTTAGTGTATTTGGTACCTCACAGTTAGTGTATCTGGGACCTCACTGTTAGTGTATCTGGTACCTCACTGTTAGTGTATCTGTTACCTCGCTGTTAGTGTATCTGGTACCTCACTGTTAGTGTATCTGGTACCTCACTGTGATTGTATCTGGTACCTCACTCTTTGTGGATCTGGTACCTCACTGTTCGTGTATCTGGTACCTCACTGTTAGTGTATCTGGTACCTCGCTGTTAGTGTATCTGTTACCTCGCTGTTAGTGTATCTGGTACCTCACTGTTAGTGTATCTGTTACCTCGCTGTTAGTGTATCTGATACCTCACTGTTAGTGTATCTGGTACCTCACTGTGATTGTATCTGGTACCTCACTGTTTGTGGATCTGGTACCTCACTGTTCGTGTATCTGGTACCTCACTGTTAGTGTATCTGGTACCTCGCTGTTAGTGTATCTGTTACCTCGCTGTTAGTGTATCTGGTACCTCGCTGTTAGTGTATCTGGTACCTCACTGTTAGTGTATCTGGTACCTCACTGTTAATGAATCTGGTACCTCACTGTTAGTGTATCTGGTACCTCGCTGTTAGTGTATCTGGTACCTCACTGTTAGTGTATCTGGTACCTCACTGTTAGTGTATCTGATACCTCGCTGTTAGTATATCTGGTACCTCGCTTTTAGTGTATCTGGTACCTCACTGTTAGTGTATCTGGTACCTCACTGTTAGTGTATCTGGTACCTCGCTGCTAGTGTATCTGGTACCTCGCTGTTAGTGTATCTAGTACCTCGCTGTTAGTGTATTTGGTACCTCGCTGTTAGTGCATCTGGTACCTCGCTGTTCGTGTATCTGGTTCCTCGCTGTTAGTGTATCTGGTACCTCTTTGTTAGTGTATCTGGTACCTCGCTGTTAGTGTAACTGGTACCTCACTGTTTGTGTATGTGGTAGCTCGCTATTTGTGTATCTGGTACCTCGCTGTTCGTGTAAAAGGTACCTCGCTGTTAGTGTATCTGGTACCTCACTGTTAGTGTATCTGGTAGCTCGCTGTTAGTGTATCTGGTACCTCACTGTTAGTGTATCTGGTACCTCACTGTTAGTGTATCTGGTACCTCGCTGTTTGTGTATCTGGTACCTCACTGTTAGTGTATCTGGTACCTCACTGTTATTGTATCTGGTACCTCGCTGTTAGTGTATCTGGTACCTCATGTAAGTGTATCTGGTACCTCGCTGTTAGTGTATCTGATACGTCGCTGTTAGTGTATCTGGTACCTCGCTGTTAATGTATCTGGTACCTCGATGTCAGTGTATCTGGTACCTCACTGTTAGTGTATCAGGTAGCTCACTGTCAGTCTATCTAGCAGCTCACTGTTAGTGTCCCGGATACCTCGCTGTTAGTGTATCTGGTACCTCACTGTTAGTGTCCCTGGTACCTCACTGTTAGTGTATCTGGTCCCTCGCTGTTAGTGTAACTGGTAACTCGCTCTTAGTGGATCTGGTACCTCACTGTTAGTGTATCTGGTACCTCACTGTTAGTGTATCTGGTACCTCGCTGTTAGTGTATCTGGTACCTCACTGTTAGTGTATCTGGTACCTCAATGTTAGTGTATCTGGTACCTCACTGTTAGTGTATCTGGTACATCGCTATTAGTGTATCTGGTACCTCGCTGTTAGTGTATTTGGTACCTCGCTGTTAGTGCATCTGGTACCTCGCTGTTCGTGTATCTGGTACCTCGCTGTTAGTGTATCTGGTACCTCTTTGTTAGTGTATCTGGTACCTCGCTGTTAGTGTATCTGGTACCTCACTGTTAGTGTATCTGGTAGCTCGCTATTAGTGTATCTGGTACCTCGCTGTTCGTGTATCTGGTACCTCGCTGTTCGTGTATCTGATACCTCTCTGTTCTTGTATCTGGTAGCTCGCTGTGAGTGTATCTGGTACCTCACTGTTGGTGTACCTGGTACCTCGCTGTTAGTGTATCTGGTACCTCACTGTTAGTGTATCTGGTACCTCACTGTTAGTGTATCTGGTACCTCGCTGTTAGTGTATCTGGTACCTCATGTAAGTGTATCTGGTACCT
Source organism: Pristiophorus japonicus (assembly GCF_044704955.1). Classification (NCBI taxonomy): domain Eukaryota; kingdom Metazoa; phylum Chordata; class Chondrichthyes; family Pristiophoridae; genus Pristiophorus; species Pristiophorus japonicus. The sequence continues at coordinate 541,683,323 of NC_091977.1, forward strand.
CGCTGTTAGTGTATCTGATACGTCGCTGTTAGTGTATCTGGTACCTCGCTGTTAATGTATCTGGTACCTCAATGTTAGTGTATCTGGTACCTCACTGTTAGTGTATCAGGTAGCTCACTGTTAGTGTATCTAGCAGCTCACTGTTAGTGTCCCGGATACCTCGCTGTTAGTGTATCTGGTACCTCACTGTTAGTTTCCCTGGTACCTCACTGTTAGTGTATCTGGTCCCTCGCTGTTAGTGTATCTGGTAACTCGCTCTTAGTGGATCTGGTACCTCACTGTTAGTGTATCTGGTACCTCACTGTTAGTGTATCTGGTACCTCGCTGTTAGTGTATCTGGTACCTCACTGTTAGTGTATCTGGTACCTCACTGTTAGTGTATCTGGTACCTCGCTGTTAGTGTATCTGGTACCTCATGTAAGTGTATCTGGTACCTCGCGGTTAGTGTATCTGATACGTCGCTGTTAGTGTATCTGGTACCTCACTGTTAGTGTATCTGGTACCTCGCTGTTTGTGTATCTGGTACCTCACTGTTAGTGTATCTGGTACCTCACTGTTAGTGTATCTGGTACCTCGCTGTTAGTGTATCTGGTACCTCATGTAAGTGTATCTGGTACCTCGCTGTTAGTGTATCTGATACGTCGCTGTTAGTGTATCTGGTACCTCGCTGTTAATGTATCTGGTACCTCAATGTTAGTGTATCTGGTACCTCACTGTTAGTGTATCAGGTAGCTCACTGTTAGTGTATCTAGCAGCTCACTGTTAGTGTCCCGGATACCTCGCTGTTAGTGTATCTGGCACCTCACTGTTAGTTTCCCTGGTACCTCACTGTTAGTGTATCTGGTCCCTCGCTGTTAGTGTATCTGGTAACTCGCTCTTAGTGGATCTGGTACCTCACTGTTAGTGTATCTGGTACCTCACTGTTAGTGTATCTGGTACCTCGCTGTTAGTGTATCTGGTACCTCACTGTTAGTGTATCTGGTACCTCACTGTTAGTGTATCTGGTACCTCACTGTTAGTGTATCTGGTACCTCGCTGTTAGTGTGTCTGGTAGCTCGCTGTTATTGTATCTGGTAGCTCATTATTATTGTATTTAGCAGCTCACTGTTAGTGTCCCGGGTACCTCGCTGTTAGTGGATCTGGTACCTCACTGTTAGTGTATCTGGTACCTCACTGTTAATGTATCTGGTACCTCGCTGTTAGTGTATCTGGTACCTCACTGTTAGTGTATCTGGTACCTCACGGTCAGTGTATCTGGCAGCTCACTGTTAGTGTAAGTAGCAGCTCACTGTTAGTGTCCCGGGTACCTCGCTGTTAGTGTATCTGGTCCCTCGCTGTTAGTGTATCTGATACATCGCTGTTAATGTATCTGGTACCTAGCTGTTAGTATATCTGGTACCTCGCTGTTAGTGTATTTGGTACCTCGCTGTTAGTGCATCTGGTACCTCGCTGTTCGTGTATCTGGTACCTCGCTGTTAGTGTATCTGGTACCTCTTTGTTAGTGTATCTGGTACCTCGCTGTTAGTGTATCCGATACCTCACTGTTAGTGTATCTGGTAACTCGCTATTGGTGTATCTGGTACCTCGCTGTTCGTGTATCTGGTACCTCGCTGTTAGTGTATCTGGTACCTCTTTGTTAGTGTATCTGGTACCTCGCTGTTAGTGTATCTGGTACCTCAATGTTAGTGTATCTGGTAGCTCGCTATTAGTGTATCTGGTAACTCGCTGTTCGTGTATCTGGTACCTCGCTGTTATTGTATCTGGTACCTCACTGTTAGTATATCTGGTAGCTCGCTGTGAGTGTATCTGGTACCTCACTGTTTGTGTACCTGGTACCTCGCTGTTAGTGTATCTGGTACCTCACTGTTAGTGTATCTGGTACCTCGCTGTTAGTGTATCTGTTACCTCGCTGTTAGTGTATCTGGTACCTCGCTGTTAGTGTATCTGGTACCTCACTGTTAGTGTATCTGGTACCTCACTGTTAATGAATCTGGTACCTCACTGTTAGTGTATCTGGTACCTCGCTGTTAGTGTATCTGTTACCTCACTGTCAGTGTATCTGGTAGCTCACTGTCAGTGTATCTGGTAGCTCACTGTTAGTGTATCTAGCAGCTCACTGTTAGTGTCCCGGGTACCTCGCTGTTAGTGTATCTGGTACCTCGCTGTTAGTGTACCTGGTACATCGCTGTTAATATATCTGGTACCTCACTGTTAGTGTATCTGGTACCTCACTGTTAATGTATCTGGTACCTCGCTGTTAGTGTATCTGGTACCTCACTGTTAGTGTATCTGGTACCTCACTGTCAGTGAATCTGGTACCTCACTGTTAGTGTATCTGGTACCTCACTGTTAGTGTATCTGGTACCTCACTGTTAATGAATCTGGTACCTCACTGTTAGTGTATCTGGTACCTCGCTGTTAGTGTATCTGGTACCTCACTGTCAGTGTATCTGGTAGCTCACTGTCAGTGTATCTGGTAGCTCACTGTTAGTGTATCTAGCAGCTCACTGTTAGTGTATCTGGTACCTAACTGTTAGTGTATCTGGTACCTCTCTGTTAGTGTATCTGGTACCTCACTGTTAGTGTACCTGGTACCTCACTGTCAGTGTATCTGGTACCTCACTGTTAGTGTATCTGGTACCTCGCTGTTAGTGTAACTGGTACCTCGCTGTTAGTGTATCTGGTACCTCACTGCTAGTCTATCTGGTACCTCACTGTTAGTGTATCTGGTACCTCACTGTTAGTGTATCTGGTATTTCGCTGTTAGTGTATCTGGTACCTCACTGTTAGTGTATCTTGTACCTCACTGTTAGTGTATCTGGTACATCGCTGTTAGTGCATCTGGTACCTCGCTGTTAGTGTATTTGGTACCTCGCTGTTAGTGCATTTGGTACCTCGCTGTTCGTGTATCTGGTACCTCGCTGTTAGTGTATCTGGTACCTCTTTGTTAGTGTATCTGGTACCTCGCTGTTAGTGTATCTGGTACCTCACTGTTAGTGTATCTGGTAGCTCGCTATCAGTGTATCTGGTACCTCGCTGTTCGTGTATCTGGTACCTCGCTGTTAGTGTATCTGGTACCTCGCTGTTAGTGTATCTGTTACCTCGATGTTAGTGTATCTGGTACCTCGCTGTTAGTGTATCTGGTACCTCACTGTTAGTGTATCTGGTACCTCACTGTTAATGAATCTGGTACCTCACTGTTAGTGTATCTGGTACCTCGCTGTTAGTGTATCTGGTACCTCACTGTTAGTGTATCTGGTACCTCACTGTTAGTGTATCTGATACCTCGCTGTTAGTATATCTGGTACCTCGCTTTTAGTGTATCTGGTACCTCACTGTTAGTGTATCTGGTACCTCACTGTTAGTGTATCTGGTACCTCGCTGCTAGTGTATCTGCTACCTCGCTGTTAGTGTATCTGGTACCTCGCTGTTAGTGTATTTGGTACCTCGCTGTTAGTGCATCTGGTACCTCGCTGTTCGTGTATCTGGTACCTCGCTGTTAGTGTATCTGGTACCTCTTTGTTAGTGTATCTGGTACCTCGCTGTTAGTGTAACTGGTACCTCACTGTTAGTGTATGTGGTAGCTCGCTATTTGTGTATCTGGTACCTCGCTGTTCGTGTAAAAGGTACCTCGCTGTTAGTGTATCTGGTACCTCACTGTTAGTGTATCTGGTAGCTCGCTGTTAGTGTATCTGGTACCTCACTGTTAGTGTATCTGGTACCTCACTGTTAGTGTATCTGGTACCTCGCTGTTTGTGTATCTGGTACCTCACTGTTATTGTATCTGGTACCTCGCTGTTAGTGTATCTGGTACCTCATGTAAGTGTATCTGGTACCTCGCTGTTTGTGTATCTGATACGTCGCTGTTAGTGTATCTGGTACCTCGCTGTTAATGTATCTGGTACCTCGATGTCAGTGTATCTGGTACCTCACTGTTAGTGTATCAGGTAGCTCACTGTCAGTCTATCTAGCAGCTCACTGTTAGTGTCCCGGATACCTCGCTGTTAGTGTATCTGGTACCTCACTGTTAGTGTCCCTGGTACCTCACTGTTAGTGTATCTGGTCCCTCGCTGTTAGTGTGTCTGGTAACTCGCTCTTAGTGGATCTGGTACCTCACTGTTAGTGTATCTGGTACCTCACTGTTAGTGTATCTGGTACCTCGCTGTTAGTGTATCTGGTACCTAACTGTTAGTGTATCTGGTACCTCAATGTTAGTGTATCTGGTACCTCACTGTTAGTGTATCTGGTACATCGCTATTAGTGTATCTGGTACCTCGCTGTTAGTGTATTTGGTACCTCGCTGTTAGTGCATCTGGTACCTCGCTGTTCGTGTATCTGGTACCTCGCTGTTAGTGTATCTGGTACCTCTTTGTTAGTGTATCTGGTACCTCGCTGTTAGTGTATCTGGTACCTCACTGTTAGTGTATCTGGTAGCTCGCTATTAGTGTATCTGGTACCTCGCTGTTCGTGTATCTGGTACCTCGCTGTTCGTGTATCTGATACCTCTCTGTTCTTGTATCTGGTAGCTCGCTGTGAGTGTATCTGGTACCTCACTGTTGGTGTACCTGGTACCTCGCTGTTAGTGTATCTGGTACCTCACTGTTAGTGTATCTGGTACCTCACTGTTAGTGTATCTGGTACCTCGCTGTTAGTGTATCTGGTACCTCATGTAAGTGTATCTGGTACCTCGCTGTTAGTGTATCTGATACGTCGCTGTTAGTGTATCTGGTACCTCGCTGTTAATGTATCTGGTACCTCAATGTTAGTGTATCTGGTACCTCACTGTTAGTGTATCAGGTAGCTCACTGTTAGTGTATCTAGCAGCTCACTGTTAGTGTCCCGGATACCTCGCTGTTAGTGTATCTGGTACCTCACTGTTAGTTTCCCTGGTACCTCACTGTTAGTGTATCTGGTCCCTCGCTGTTAGTGTATCTGGTAACTCGCTCTTAGTGGATCTGGTACCTCACTGTTAGTGTATCTGGTACCTCACTGTTAGTGTATCTGGTACCTCGCTGTTAGTGTATCTGGTACCTCACTGTTAGTGTATCTGGTACCTCACTGTTAGTGTATCTGGTACCTCGCTGTTAGTGTATCTGGTACCTCATGTAAGTGTATCTGGTACCTCGCTGTTAGTGTATCTGATACGTCGCTGTTAGTGTATCTGGTACCTCACTGTTAGTGTATCTGGTACCTCGCTGTTAGTGTATCTGGTACCTCACTGTTAGTGTATCTGGTACCTCGCTGTTAGTGTATCTGGTACCTCATGTAAGTGTATCTGGTACCTCGCTGTTAGTGTATCTGATACGTCGCTGTTAGTGTATCTGGTACCTCGCTGTTAATGTATCTGGTACCTCAATGTTAGTGTATCTGGTACCTCACTGTTAGTGTATCAGGTAGCTCACTGTTAGTGTATCTAGCAGCTCACTGTTAGTGTCCCGGATACCTCGCTGTTAGTGTATCTGGCACCTCACTGTTAGTTTCCCTGGTACCTCACTGTTAGTGTATCTGGTCCCTCGCTGTTAGTGTATCTGGTAACTCGCTCTTAGTGGATCTGGTACCTCACTGTTAGTGTATCTGGTACCTCACTGTTAGTGTATCTGGTACCTCGCTGTTAGTGTATCTGGTACCTCACTGTTAGTGTATCTGGTACCTCACTGTTAGTGTATCTGGTACCTCACTGTTAGTGTATCTGGTACCTCGCTGTTAGTGTGTCTGGTAGCTCGCTGTTATTGTATCTGGTAGCTCATTATTATTGTATTTAGCAGCTCACTGTTAGTGTCCCGGGTACCTCGCTGTTAGTGGATCTGGTACCTCACTGTTAGTGTATCTGGTACCTCACTGTGAGTGTACCTGGTACATCGCTGTTAATGTATCTGGTACCTCACTGTTAGTGTATCTGGTACCTCACTGTTAATGTATCTGGTACCTCGCTGTTAGTGTATCTGGTACCTCACTGTTAGTGTATCTGGTACCTCACGGTCAGTGTATCTGGCAGCTCACTGTTAGTGTAAGTAGCAGCTCACTGTTAGTGTCCCGGGTACCTCGCTGTTAGTGTATCTGGTCCCTCGCTGTTAGTGTATCTGATACATCGCTGTTAATGTATCTGGTACCTAGCTGTTAGTGTATCTGGTACCTCGCTGTTAGTGTATTTGGTACCTCGCTGTTAGTGCATCTGGTACCTCGCTGTTCGTGTATCTGGTACCTCGCTGTTAGTGTATCTGGTACCTCTTTGTTAGTGTATCTGGTACCTCGCTGTTAGTGTATCTGATACCTCACTGTTAGTGTATCTGGTACCTCGCTATTGGTGTATCTGGTACCTCGCTGTTCGTGTATCTGGTACCTCGCTGTTAGTGTATCTGGTACCTCTTTGTTAGTGTATCTGGTACCTCACTGTTAATGAATCTGGTACCTCACTGTTAGTGTATCTGGTACCTCGCTGTTAGTGTATCTGTTACCTCACTGTCAGTGTATCTGGTAGCTCACTGTCAGTGTATCTGGTAGCTCACTGTTAGTGTATCTAGCAGCTCACTGTTAGTGTCCCGGGTACCTCGCTGTTAGTGTATCTGGTACCTCGCTGTTAGTGTACCTGGTACATCGCTGTTAATATATCTGGTACCTCACTGTTAGTGTATCTGGTACCTCACTGTTAATGTATCTGGTACCTCGCTGTTAGTGTATCTGGTACCTCACTGTTAGTGTATCTGGTACCTCACTGTCAGTGAATCTGGTACCTCACTGTTAGTGTATCTGGTACCTCACTGTTAGTGTATCTGGTACCTCACTGTTAATGAATCTGGTACCTCACTGTTAGTGTATCTGGTACCTCGCTGTTAGTGTATCTGGTACCTCACTGTCAGTGTATCTGGTAGCTCACTGTCAGTGTATCTGGTAGCTCACTGTTAGTGTATCTAGCAGCTCACTGTTAGTGTATCTGGTACCTAACTGTTAGTGTATCTGGTACCTCTCTGTTAGTGTATCTGGTACCTCACTGTTAGTGTACCTGGTACCTCACTGTCAGTGTATCTGGTACCTCACTGTTAGTGTATCTGGTACCTCGCTGTTAGTGTAACTGGTACCTCGCTGTTAGTGTATCTGGTACCTCACTGCTAGTCTATCTGGTACCTCACTGTTAGTGTATCTGGTACCTCACTGTTAGTGTATCTGGTATTTCGCTGTTAGTGTATCTGGTACCTCACTGTTAGTGTATCTTGTACCTCACTGTTAGTGTATCTGGTACATCGCTGTTAGTGCATCTGGTACCTCGCTGTTAGTGTATTTGGTACCTCGCTGTTAGTGCATTTGGTACCTCGCTGTTCGTGTATCTGGTACCTCGCTGTTAGTGTATCTGGTACCTCTTTGTTAGTGTATCTGGTACCTCGCTGTTAGTGTATCTGGTACCTCACTGTTAGTGTATCTGGTAGCTCGCTATCAGTGTATCTGGTACCTCGCTGTTCGTGTATCTGGTACCTCGCTGTTAGTGTATCTGGTACCTCACTGTTAGTGTATCTGGTAGCTCGCTGTGAGTGTATCTGGTACCTCACTGTTGGTGTATCTGGTACCTCGCTGTTAGTGTATCTGGTACCTCACTGTTAGTGTATCTGGTACCTCGCTGTGTATCTGGTACGTCGCTGTTAGTGTATCTGGTACCTCTTTGTTAGTGTATCTGGTACCTCGCTGTTAGTGTATCTGGTACCTCACTGTTAGTATATCTGGTAGCTCGCTGTGAGTGTATCTGGTACCTCACTGTTGGTGTACCTGGTACCTCGCTGTTAGTGTATCTGGTACCTCACTGTTAGTGTATCTGGTACCTCGCTGTTAGTGTATCTGGTACGTCGCTGTTAGTGTATCTGGTACCTCGCTGTTAATGTATCTGGTACCTAACTGTTAGTGTATCTGGTACCTCGCTGTTCGTGTATCTGGTACCTGGCTGTTCGTGTATCTGCTACCTCACTGTTAGTGTATCTGGTATCTCGCTGTTAGTGTATCTGGTACCTCACTGTTAGTGTATCTGGTACCTCACTGTTCGTTTATCTGGTACATCGCTGTTAGTGTATCTGGTACCTCACAGTTAGTGTATCTGGGACCTCACTGTTAGTGTATCTGGTACCTCACTGTCAGTGTATCTGGTACCTCACTGTTAGTGTATCTGGTACCTCGCTGTTAGTGTAACTGGTACCTCGCTGTTAGTGTATCTGGTACCTCACTGCTAGTCTATCTGGTACCTCACTGTTAGTGTATCTGGTACCTCACTGTTAGTGTATCTGGTATTTCGCTGTTAGTGTATCTGGTACCTCACTGTTAGTGTATCTTGTACCTCACTGTTAGTGTATCTGGTACATCGCTGTTAGTGCATCTGGTACCTCGCTGTTAGTGTATTTGGTACCTCGCTGTTAGTGCATTTGGTACCTCGCTGTTCGTGTATCTGGTACCTCGCTGTTAGTGTATCTGGTACCTCTTTGTTAGTGTATCTGGTACCTCGCTGTTAGTGTATCTGGTACCTCACTGTTAGTGTATCTGGTAGCTCGCTATCAGTGTATCTGGTACCTCGCTGTTCGTGTATCTGGTACCTCGCTGTTAGTGTATCTGGTACCTCACTGTTAGTGTATCTGGTAGCTCGCTGTGAGTGTATCTGGTACCTCACTGTTGGTGTATCTGGTACCTCGCTGTTAGTGTATCTGGTACCTCACTGTTAGTGTATCTGGTACCTCGCTGTGTATCTGGTACGTCGCTGTTAGTGTATCTGGTACCTCGCTGTTAATGTATCTGGTACCTCGATTTTAGTATATCTGGTAGCTCACTGTTAGTGTATCTGGTACCTCACTGTTAGTGTATCTGGTACCTCACTGTTAGTGTATCTGGTACCTAACTGTTAGTGTATCTGGTACCTCGCTGTTAGTGTATTTGGTACCTCGCTGTTATTGCATCTGGTACCTCGCTGTTCGTGTATCTGGTACTTCGCTGTTAGTGTATCTGGTACCTCTTTGTTAGTGTATCTGGTACCTCGCTGTTAGTGTATCTGGTACCTCACTGTTAGTGTATCTGGTAGCTCGCTATTAGTGTATCTGGGACCTCGCTGTTCGTGTATCTGGTACCTCGCTGTTCGTGTATCTGATACCTCACTGTTCGTGTATCTGGTAGCTCGCTGTTAGTGTATCTGGTACCTCGCTGTTAGTGTATTTGGTACCTCGCTGTTAGTGCATCTGGTACCTCGCTGTTCGTGTATCTGGTACCTCGCTGTTAGTGTATCTGGTACCTCTTTGTTAGTGTATCTGGTACCTCGCTGTTAGTGTATCTGGTACCTCACTGTTAGTGTATCTGGTAGCTCGCTATTAGTGTATCTGGTACCTCGCTGTTCGTATATCTGGTACCTCGCTGTTAGTGTATCTGGTACCTCACTGTTAGTATATCTGGTAGCTCGCTGTGAGTGTATCTGGTACCTCACTGTTGGTGTACCTGGTACCTCGCTGTTAGTGTATCTGGTACCTCACTGTTAGTGTATCTGGTACCTCGCTGTTAGTGTATCTGGTACGTCGCTGTTAGTGTATCTGGTACCTCGCTGTTAATGTATCTGGTACCTCGATTTTAGTATATCTGGTAGCTCACTGTTAGTGTATCTGGTACCTCACTGTTAGTGTATCTGTTACCTCACTGTTAGTGTATCTGGAACCTAACTGTTAGTGTATCTGGTACCTCGCTGTTCGTGTATCTGGTACCTGGCTGTTCGTGTATCTGCTACCTCACTGTTAGTGTATCTGGTATCTCGCTGTTAGTGTATCTGGTACCTCACTGTTAGTGTATCTGGTACCTCACTGTTCGTTTATCTGGTACATCGCTGTTAGTGTATCTGGTACCTCACAGTTAGTGTATCTGGGACCTCACTGTTAGTGTATCTGGTACCTCACTGTTAGTGTATCTGTTACCTCGCTGTTAGTGTATCTGGTACCTCACTGTTAGTGTATCTGGTACCTCACTGTGATTGTATCTGGTACCTCACTGTTTGTGGATCTGGTACCTCACTGTTCGTGTATCTGGTACCTCACTGTTAGTGTATCTGGTACCTCGCTGTTAGTGTATCTGTTACCTCGCTGTTAGTGTATCTGGTACCTCGCTGTTAGTGTGTCTGTTACCTCACTGTTAGTGTATCTGGTACCTCACTGTTAATGAATCTGGTACCTCACTGTTAGTGTATCTGGTACCTCGCTGTTAGTGTATCTGGTACCTCACTGTTAGTGTATCTGGTACCTCACTGTTAGTGAATCTGGTACCTCGCTGTTAGTATATCTGGTACCTCGCTTTTAGTGTATCTGGTACCTCACTGTTAGTGCATCTGGTACCTCACTGTTAGTGTATCTGGTACCTCGCTGTTAGTGTATCTGGTACCTCGCTGTTAGTGTATCTGGTACCTCGCTGTTCGTGTATTTGGTACCTCGCTGTTAGTGCATCTGGTACCTCGCTGTTCGTGTATCTGGTACCTCGCTGTTAGTGTCTCTGGTACCTCTTTGTTAGTGTATCTGATACCTCGCTGTTAGTGTATCTGGTACCTCACTGTTAGTGTATCTGGTACCTCACTGTTAGTGTATCTGGTACCTCGCTGTTTGTGTATCTGGTACCTCACTGTTAGTGTATCTGGTACCTCACTGTTAGTGTATCTGGTACCTCGCTGTTAGTGTATCTGGTACCTCATGTAAGTGTATCTGGTACCTCGCTGTTAGTGTATCTGATACGTCGCTGTTAGTGTATCTGGTACCTCGCTCTTAATGTATCTGGTACCTCGATGTCAGTGTATCTGGTACCTCACTGTTAGTGTATCAGGTAGCTCACTGTTAGTGTATCTAGCAGCTCACTGTTAGTGTCCCGGATTCCTCGCTGTTAGTGTATCTGGTACCTCACTGTTAGTGTCCCTGGTACCTCACTGTTAGTGTATCTGGTCCCTCGCTGTTAGTGTATCTGGTAACTCGCTCTTAGTGGATCTGGTACCTCACTGTTAGTGTATCTGGTACCTCGCTGTTAGTGCATCTGGTACCTCGCTGTTCGTGTATCTGGTACCTCGCTGTTAGTGTATCTGGTACCTCTTTGTTAGTGTATCTGGTACCTCGCTGTTAGTGTAACTGGTACCTCACTGTTAGTGTATGTGGTAGCTCGCTATTAGTGTATCTGGTACCTCGCTGTTCGTGTATCTGGTACCTCGCTGTTAGTGTATCTGGTACCTCACTGTTAGTGTATCTGGTAGCTCGCTGTTAGTGTATCTGGTACCTCACTGTTAGTGTATCTGGTACCTCACTGTTAGTGTATCTGGTACCTCGCTGTTTGTGTATCTGGTACCTCACTGTTAGTGTATCTGGTACCTCACTGTTAGTGTATCTGGTACCTCGCTGTTAGTGTATCTGGTACCTCATGTAAGTGTATCTGGTACCTCGCTGTTAGTGTATCTGATACGTCGCTGTTAGTGTATCTGGTACCTCGCTGTTAATGTATCTGGTACCTCGATGTCAGTGTATCTGGTACCTCACTGTTAGTGTATCAGGTAGCTCACTATTAGTCTATCGAGCAGCTCACTGTTCGTGTCCCGGATACCTCGCTGTTAGTGTATCTGGTACCTCACTGTTAGTGTCCCTGGTACCTCACTGTTAGTGTATCTGGTCCCTCGCTGTTAGTGTGTCTGGTAACTCGCTCTTAGTGGATCTGGTACCTCACTATTAGTGTATCTGGTACCTCACTGTTAGTGTATCTGGTACCTCGCTGTTAGTGTATCTGGTACCTCACTGTTAGTGTATCTGGTACCTCAATGTTAGTGTATGTGGTACCTCACTGTTAGTGTATCTGGTACATCGCTATTAGTGTATCTGGTACCTCGCTGTTAGTGTATTTGGTACCACGCTGTTAGTGCATCTGGTACCTCGCTGTTCGTGTATCTGGTACCTCGCTTTTAGTGTATCTGCTACCTCTTTGTTAGTGTATCTGGTACCTCGCTGTTAGTGTATCTGGTACCTCACTGTTAGTGTATCTGGTAGCTCGCTATTAGTGTATCTGGTACCTCGCTGTTCGTGTATCTGGTACCTCGCTGTTCGTGTATCTGATACCTCTCTGTTCTTGTATCTGGTAGCTCGCTGTTAGTGTATTTGGTACCTCACTATTAGTGTATCTTGTACCTCGCTGTTTGTGTATCTGGTACCTCACTGTTAGTGTATCTGGTACCTCACTGTTAGTGTATCTGGTACCTCGCTGTTAGTGTATCTGGTACCTCATGTAAGTGTATCTGGTACCTCAATGTTAGTGTATCTGGTACCTCACTGTTAGTGTATCAGGTAGCTCACTGTTAGTGTATCTAGCAGCTCACTGTTAGTGTCCCGGATACCTCGCTGTTAGTGTATCTGGTACCTCACTGTTAGTGTCCCTGGTACCTCACTGTTAGTGTATCTGGTCCCTCGCTGTTAGTGTATCTGGTAACTCGCTCTTAGTGGATCTGGTACCTCACTGTTAGTGTATCTGGTACCTCACTGTTAGTGTATCTGGTACCTCGCTGTTAGTGTATCTGGTACCTCACTGTTAGTGTATCTGGTACCTCACTGTTAGTGTATCTGGTACCTCACTGTTAGTGTATCTGGTACCTCGCTGTTAGTGTGTCTGGTAGCTCGCTGTTATTGTATCTGGTAGCTCATTGTTATTGTATTTAGCAGCTCACTGTTAGTGTCCATGGTACCTCGCTGTTAGTGGATCTGGTACCTCACTGTTAGTGTATCTGGTAGTTCACTGTGAGTGTACCTGGTACATCGCTGTTAATGTATCTGGTACCTCACTGTTAGTGTATCTGGTACCTCACTGTTAATGTATCTGGTACCTCGCTGTTAGTGTATCTGGTACCTCACTGTTAGTGTATCTGGTACCTCACGGTCAGTGTATCTGGCAGCTCACTGTTAGTGTAACTAGCAGCTCACTGTTAGTGTCCCGGGTACCTCGCTGTTAGTGTATCTGTTCCCTCGCTGTTAGTGTATCTGGTACATCGCTGTTAATGTATCTGGTACCTAGCTGTTAGTGTATCTGGTACCTCGCTGTTAGTGTATTTGGTACCTCGCTGTTATTGCATCTGGTACCTCGCTGTTCGTGTATCTGGTATCTCGCTGTTAGTGTATCTGGTACCTCTTTGTTAGTGTATCTGGTACCTCGCTGTTAGTGTATCTGGTACCTCACTGTTAGTGTATCTGGTAACTCGCTATTAGTGTATCTGGTACCTCGCTGTTCGTGTATCTGGTACCTCGCTGTTAGTGTATCTGGTACCTCACTGTTAGTGTATCTGGTAGCTCGCTGTTAGTGTATCTGGTACCTGGCTGTTAGTGTATCTGGTACCTCACTGTTAGTGTATCTGGTACCTCACTGTTAGTGTATCTGGTACCTCGCTGTTAGTGTATCTGGTACCTCACTGTTAGTGTATCTGGTACCTCACTGTTATTGTATCTGGTACCTCACTGTTCGTGTATCTGGTACCTCACTGTTAGTGTATCTGGTAGCTCACTGTTAGTGTACGTGGTACCTCACTGTTAGTGTATCTGGAACATCCCTGTTAGTGTATCTGGTACCTCACTGTAAGTGTTTCTGGTACCTCACTGTTAATGTATCTGGTATCTCGCTGTTAGTGTATCTGGTACCTCACTGTTAGTGTATCTGGTACCTCACTGTTCGTTTATCTGGTACATCGCTGTTAGTGTATCTGGTACCTCGCTGTTAGTGTATCTGGTACCTCACTGTTAGTGTATCTGGTAGCCCGCTATTAGTGTATCTGGTACCTCGCTGTTCGTGTATCTGGTACCTCGCTGTTCGTGTATCTGATACCTCTCTGTTCGTGTATCTGGTAGCTCGCTGTTAGTGTATCTGGTACCTCACTGTTAGTGTATCTGGTACCTCACGGTCAGTGTATCTGGCAGCTCACTGTTAGTGCATCTAGCAGCTCACTGTTAGTGTCCCGGGTACCTCGCTGTTAGTGTATCTGGTCCATCGCTGTTAGTGTATCTGGTACATCGCTGTTAATGTATGTGGTACCTAGCTATTAGTGTATCTGGTACCTCGCTGTTAGTGTATTTGGTACCTCGCTGTTAGTGCATCTGGTACCTCGCTGTTCGTGTATCTGGAACCTCGCTGTTAGTGTATCTGGTACATCGCTGTTAATGTATCTGGTACCTAGCTGTTAGTGTATCTGGTACCTCGCTGTTAGTATTTGGTACCTCGCTGTTAGTGCATCTGGTACCTCGCTGTTCGTGTATCTGGTACCTCGCTGTTAGTGTATCTGGTACCTCTTTGTTAGTGTATCTGGTACCTCGCTGTTAGTGTATCTGGTACCTCACTGTTAGTGTATCTGGTAACTCGCTATTAGTGTATCTGGTACCTCGCTGTTCGTGTATCTGGTACCTCGCTGTTAGTGTATCTGGTACCTCACTGTTAGTGTATCTGGTACCTCACTGTTAGTGTATCTGGTACCTCGCTGTTAGTGTATCTGGTACCTCACTGTTAGTGTATCTGGTACCTCACTGTTAGTGTATCTGGTACCTCACTGTTAGTGTATCTGGTACCTCACTGTTAGTGTATCTAGTAGCTCGCTGTTAGTGTATCTGGTACCTGGCTGTTAGTGTATCTGGTACCTCACTGTTAGTGTATCTGGTAACTCACTGTTAGTGTATCTGGTACCTCGCTGTTAGTGTATCTGGTACCTCACTGTTAGTGTATCTGGTACCTCACTGTTAGTGTATCTGGTACCTCACTGTTAGTGTATCTGGTACCTCACTGTTAGTGTATCTGGTAGCTCACTGTTAGTGTACCTGGTACCTCACTGTTAGTGTATCTGGAACATCGCTGTTAGTGTATCTGGTACCTCACTGTAAGTGTTTCTGGTACCTCACTGTTAATGTATCTGGTATCTCGCTGTTAGTGTATCTGGTACCTCACTGTTAGTGTATCTGGTACCTCACTGTTCGTTTATCTGGTACATCGCTGTTAGTGTATCTGGTACCTCACAGTTAGTGTATCTGGTACCTCACTGTTAGTGTATCTGGTACCTCACTGTTAGTGTATCTGTTACCTCGCTGTTAGTGTATCTGGTACCTCACTGTTAGTGTATCTGGTACCTCACTGTGATTGTATCTGGTACCTCACTGTTTGTGGATCTGTTACCACGCTGTTAGTGTATCTGGTACCTCGCTGTTAGTGAATCTGGTACCTCACTGTTAATGTATCTGGGACCTCACTGTTAATGAATCTGATACCTCACTGTTAGTGTATCTGGTACCTCGCTGTTAGTGTATCTGGTACCTCACTGTTAGTGTATCTGGTACCTCACTGTTAGTGCATCTGGTACCTCGCTGTTAGTATATCTGGTATCTCGCTTTTAGTGTATCTGGTACCTCACTGTTAGTGTATCTGGTACCTCACTGTGAGTGTATCTGGTACCTCGCTGTTAGTGTATCTGGTACCTCGCTGTTAGTGTATCTGGTACCTCACTGTTAGTGTATCTGGTACCTCGCTGTTAGTGTATCTGGTACCTCACTGTTAGTGTATCTGGTACCTCGCTGTTAGTGTATCTGGTACCTCACTGTTAGAGTATCTGGTACCTCACTGTTAGTGTATCTGGTATTTCGCTGTTAGTGTATCTGGTACCTCACTGTTAGTGTATCTGGTACCTCAATGTTAGTGTATCTGGTACATCGCTGTTAGTGTATCTGGTACCTCGCTGTTAGTTTATTTGGTACCTCGCTGTTAGTGCATCTGGTACCTCGCTGTTCGTGTATCTGGTACCTCGCTGTTAGTGTCTCTGGTACCTCTTTGTTAGTGTATCTGGTACCTCGCTGTTAGTGTATCTGGTACCTCACTGTTAGTGTATCTGGTAGCTCGCTATTAGTGTATCTGGTACCTCGCTGTTCGTGTATCTGGTACCTCGCTGTTAGTGTATCTGTTACCTCACTGTTAGTGTATCTGGTAGCTCGCTGTTAGTGTATCTGGTACCTCACTGTTAGTGTATCTGGTATCTCGCTGTTAGTGTATCTGGTACCTCACTGTTAGTGTATCTGGTACCTCACTGTTCGTTTATCTGGTACATCGCTGTTAGTGTATTTGGTACCTCACTGTTAGTGTATCTGGTACCTCGCTGTTAGTGTATCTGGTACCTCACTGTTAGAGTATCTGATACCTCACTGTTAGTGTATATGGTACCTAACTGTTAGTGTATCTGGTACCTCGATGTTAGTGTATCTGGTACCTGGCTGTTAGTGTATCTGGTACCTCACTGTTAGTGTATCTGGTACCTCACTGTTAGTGTATCTGGCACCTCGCTGTTAGTGTTTCTGGTACCTCACTGTTAGTGTATCTGGTACCTCACTGTTAGTGTATCTTGTACCTCACTGTTAGTGTATCTGGTACCTCACTGTTAGTGTATCTGGCACCTCGCTGTTAGTGTTTCTGGTACCTCACTGTTAGTGTATCTGGTACCTCGCTGTTAGTGTATCTGGTACCTCACTGTTAGTGTATCTGGTACCTCACTGTTAGTGTATCTGGTACCTCACTGTTAGTGTATCTGGTACCTCACTGTTAGTGTATCTGGTAGCTCACTGTTAGTGTACCTGGTACCTCACTGTTAGTGTATCTGGAACATCGCTGTTAGTGTATCTGGTACCTCACTGTAAGTGTTTCTGGTACCTCACTGTTAATGTATCTGGTATCTCGCTGTTAGTGTATCTGGTACCTCACTGTTAGTGTATCTGGTACCTCACTGTTCGTTTATCTGGTACATCGCTGTTAGTGTATCTGGTACCTCACAGTTAGTGTATCTGGTACCTCACTGTTAGTGTATCTGGTACCTCACTGTTAGTGTATCTGTTACCTCGCTGTTAGTGTATCTGGTACCTCACTGTTAGTGTATCTGGTACCTCACTGTGATTGTATCTGGTACCTCACTGTTTGTGGATCTGTTACCACGCTGTTAGTGTATCTGGTACCTCGCTGTTAGTGAATCTGGTACCTCACTGTTAATGTATCTGGGACCTCACTGTTAATGAATCTGATACCTCACTGTTAGTGTATCTGGTACCTCGCTGTTAGTGTATCTGGTACCTCACTGTTAGTGTATCTGGTACCTCACTGTTAGTGCATCTGGTACCTCACTGTTAGTATATCTGGTATCTCGCTTTTAGTGTATCTGGTACCTCACTGTTAGTGTATCTGGTACCTCACTGTGAGTGTATCTGGTACCTCGCTGTTAGTGTATCTGGTACCTCGCTGTTAGTGTATCTGGTACCTCACTGTTAGTGTATCTGGTACCTCGCTGTTAGTGTATCTGGTACCTCACTGTTAGTGTATCTGGTACCTCGCTGTTAGTGTATCTGGTACCTCACTGTTAGAGTATCTGGTACCTCACTGTTAGTGTATCTGGTATTTCGCTGTTAGTGTATCTGGTACCTCACTGTTAGTGTATCTGGTACCTCAATGTTAGTGTATCTGGTACATCGCTGTTAGTGTATCTGGTACCTCGCTGTTAGTTTATTTGGTACCTCGCTGTTAGTGCATCTGGTACCTCGCTGTTCGTGTATCTGGTACCTCGCTGTTAGTGTCTCTGGTACCTCTTTGTTAGTGTATCTGGTACCTCGCTGTTAGTGTATCTGGTACCTCACTGTTAGTGTATCTGGTAGCTCGCTATTAGTGTATCTGGTACCTCGCTGTTCGTGTATCTGGTACCTCGCTGTTAGTGTATCTGGTACCTCACTGTTAGTGTATCTGGTAGCTCGCTGTTAGTGTATCTGGTACCTCACTGTTAGTGTATCTGGTATCTCGCTGTTAGTGTATCTGGTACCTCACTGTTAGTGTATCTGGTACCTCACTGTTCGTTTATCTGGTACATCGCTGTTAGTGTATTTGGTACCTCACTGTTACTGTATCTGGTACCTCGCTGTTAGTGTATCTGGTACCTCACTGTTAGAGTATCTGGTACCTCACTGTTAGTGTATATGGTACCTAACTGTTAGTGTATCTGGTACCTCGATGTTAGTGTATCTGGTACCTGGCTGTTAGTGTATCTGGTACCTCACTGTTAGTGTATCTGGTACCTCACTGTTAGTGTATCTGGCACCTCGCTGTTAGTGTTTCTGGTACCTCACTGTTAGTGTATCTGGTACCTCACTGTTAGTGTATCTTGTACCTCACTGTTAGTGTATCTGGTACCTCACTGTTAGTGTATCTGGTACCTCACTGTTAGTGTATCTGGTACATCACTGTTATTGTATCTGGTAGTTCACTGTTAGTGTACCTGGTACCTCACTGTTAATGTATCTGGAACATCGCTGTTAGTGTATCTGGTACCTCACTGTAAGTGTTTCTGGTACCTCACTGTTAGTGTATCTGGTATCTCGCTGTTAGTGTATCTGGTACCTCACTGTTAGTGTATCTGGTACCTCACTGTTCGTTTATCTGGTACATCGCTGTTAGTGTATTTGGTACCTCACTGTTAGTGTATCTGGTACCTCACTATTAGTGTATCTGTTACCTCGCTGTTAGTGTATCTGGTACCTCACTGTTAGTGTATCTGGTACCTCACTGTGATTGTATCTGGTACCTCGCTGTTTCTGGATCTGGTACCTCACTGTTCGTGTATCTGGTACCTCACTGTTAGTGTATCTGGTACCTCGCTGTTAATGTAGCTGGTACCTTTCTGTTAGTGTATCTGGTACCTCGCTGTTAGTGTATCTGGTACCTCGCTGTTAGTGTATCTGGTAACTCGCTGTTAGTTAATCTGGTACCTAGCTGTTAGTGTATCTGGGGCCTCGCTGTTATTGTATCTGGTACGTCGCTGTTAGTGTATCTGCTACCTCGCTGTTAGTGTATCTGCTACCTCGATTTTAGTATATCTGGTAGCTCACTGTTAGTGTATCTGGTACCTCACTGTTAGTTTATCTGGTACCTAGATGTTAGTGTATCTGGTACCTCACTGTTAGTCTATCTGTTCCCTCGCTATTAGTGTATCTGGTAATTCGCTGTTAGTGTATCTGGTACCTCGCTGTTAGTGTATCTGGTACCTCGCTGTGAGTGTATCTGTTACCACACTGTTAGTTTATCTGGTACCTCGCTGTTAGTGTATCTGGTACCTCACTGTTAGTGTATCTGGTACCTCGCTGTTTGCGTATCTGGTACCTCACTGTTAGTGTATCTGGTACCTCACTGTTAGTGTATCTGGTACCTCGCTGTTAGTGTATCTGGTAACTCATGTTAGTGTATCTGGTACCTCGCTGTTAGTGTATCTGATACGTCGCTGTTAGTGTATCTGGTACCTCGCTGTTAATGTATCTGGTACCTCAATGTTAGTGTATCTGGTACCTCACTGTTAGTGTAGCAGGTAGCTCACTGTTAGTGTATCTAGCAGCTCACTGTTAGTGTCCCTGGTACCTCACTGTTAGTGTATCTGGTACCTCACTGTTAGTGTATCTGGTACCTCGCTGTTAGTGTGTCTGGTAGCTCGCTGTTATTGTATCTGGTAGCTCATTGTCAGTGTATCTAGCAGCTCACTGTTAGTGTCCCGGGTACCTCGCTGTTAGTGGATCTGGTACCTCACTGTTACGGTATCTGGTACCTCACTGTTAGTGTATCTGGTACCTCACTGTTAGTGTATCTGGTACCTCACTGTGAGTGTACCTGGTACATCGCGGTTAATGTATCTGGTACCTCACTGTTAGTGTATCTGGTACCTCACTGTTAATGTATCTGGTACCTCGCTGTTAGTGTATCTGGTACCTCACTGTTAGTGTATCTGGTACCTCACTGTCAGTGTATCTGGTAGCTCACTGTTAGTGTATCTAGCAGCTCACTGTTAGTGTCCCGGGTACCTCGCTGTTAGTGTATCTGGTCCCTCGCTGTTAGTGTATCTGGTACATCGCTGTTAATGTATCTGGTACCTAGCTGTGAGTGTATCTGGTACCTCACTGCTGGTGTATCTGGTACCTGACTGTTAGTGTATCTGGTACCTCTCTGTTAGTGTATCTGGTACCTCACTGTTAGTGTACCTGGTACCTCACTGTTAGTGCATCTGGTACCTCGCTGTTAGTGTATCTGGTACCTCGCTGTTCGTGTATTTGGTTCCTCGCTGTTAGTGCATCTGGTACCTCGATGTTCGTGTATCTGGTACCTCGCTGTTAGTGTATCTGGTACCTCTTTGTTAGTGTATCTGGTACCTCG
The DNA here is from genome assembly GCF_044704955.1 of Pristiophorus japonicus. NCBI lineage: Eukaryota > Metazoa > Chordata > Chondrichthyes > Pristiophoridae > Pristiophorus > Pristiophorus japonicus. Next base: position 541,703,522 of record NC_091977.1, read on the forward strand.
CTGTTAGTGTATCTGGTACCTCACTGTTAGTGTATCTGGTAGCTCGCTATTAGTGTATCTGGTACCTCGCTGTTCGTGTATCTGGTACCTCGCTGTTAGTGTATCTGGTACCTCACTGTTAGTGTATCTGGTAGCTCGCTGTTAGTGTATCTGGTACCTCACTGTTGGTGTATCTGGTACCTCGCTGTTAGTGTATCTGGTACCTCTTTGTTAGTGTATCTGGTACCTCGCTGTTAGTGTATCTGGTACCTCACTGTTAGTGTATCTGGTAGCTCGCTATTAGTGTATCTGGTACCTCGCTGTTCGTGTATCTGGTACCTCGCTGTTAGTGTATCTGGTACCTCACTGTTCGTGTATCTGGTAGCTCGCTGTTAGTGTATCTGGTACCTCACTGTTGGTGTATCTGGTACCTCGCTGTTAGTGTATCTGGTACCTCACTGTTAGTGTATCTGGTACCTCGCTGTTAGTGTATCTGGTAAGTCGCTGTTCGTGTATCTGGTACCTCGCTGTTAATGTATCTGGTACCTTGATTTTAGTATATCTGGTAGCTCACTGATAGTGTATCTGGTACCTCACTGTTAGTGTATCTGTTACCTCACTGTTAGTGTATCTAGTAGTTAACTGTTAGTGTATCTGGTACCTCGCTGTAAGTGTATCTGGTACCTCACTGTTAGTGTATCTGGTACATCACTGTTAGTGTATCTGGTACCTCACTGTGATTGTATCTGGTACCTCACTGTTTGTGGATCTGGTACCTCACTGTTCGTGTATCTGGTACCTCACTGTTAGTGTATCTGGTACCTCGCTGTTAGTGTAGCTGGTACCTCACTGTTGGTGTATCTGGTACCTCGCTGTTAGTGTATCTGGTACCTCGCTGTTAGTGTATCTGGTACCTCGCTGTTAGTAAATCTGGTACCTAGCTGTTAGTGTATCTGGTACCTCGCTGTTAGTGTATCTGATACGTCGCTGTTAGTGTATCTGGTACCTCGCTGTTAATGTATCTGGTACCGCAATGTTAGTGTATCTGGTACCTCACTGTTAGTGTATCTGGTAGCTCACTGTTAGTGTATCTAGCAGCTCACTGTTAGTGTCCCGGATACCTCGCTGTTAGTGTATCTGCTACCTCACTGTTAGTGTCCCTGTTACCTCACTGTTAGTGTATCTGGTCCCTCGCTGTTAGTGTATCTGGTAACTCGCTCTTAGTGTATCTGGTACCTCACTGTTAGTGTATCTGGTACCTCGCTGTTCGTGTATCTGGTACCTCACTGTTAGTGTATCTGGTACCTCACTGTTAGTGTATCTGGTACCTCGCTGTTAGTGTGTCTGGTAGCTCGCTGTTATTGTATCTGGTAGCTCATTGTTAGTGTATCTAGCAGCTCACTGTTAGTGTCCCGGGTACCTCGCTGTTCGTGGATCTGGTACCTCACTGTTAGTGTATCTGGTACCTCACTGTTAGTGTATCTGGTACCTCACTGTTCGTGTATCTGGTACCTCACTGTGAGTGCACCTGGTACATCGCTGTTAATGTATCTGGTACCTCACTGTTAGTGTATCTGGTACCTCACTGTTAATGTATCTGGTACCTCGCTGTTAGTGTATCTGGTACCTCACTGTTAGTGTATCTGGTACCTCACTGTCAGTGTATCTGGTAGCTAACTGTTAGTGTATCTAGCAGCTCACTGTTAGTGTCCCGGGTACCTCGCTGTTAGTGTATCTGGTCCCTCGCTGTTAGTGTATCTGGTACATCGCTGTTAATGTATCTGGTACCTAGCTGTTAGTGTATCTGGTACCTCACTGTTAGTGTATCTGGTACCTCACTGTTAGTGTATCTGGTACCTCTCTGCTGTGTATCTGGTACCTCACTGTTAGTGTACCTGGTACCTCACTGTTAGTGTATCTGGCACCTCACTGTTAGTGTATCTGGTACCTCACTGTTAGTGTATCTGATACCTTGCTGTTAGTGTATCTGGTACCTAGCTATGAGGGTATCTGGTACCTCGCTGTTCGTGTATCTGGTACCTCGCTGTTAGTGTATTTGTTACCTCGCTGTTAGTGCATCTGGTACCTCGATGTTCGTGTGTCTGGTACCTCGCTGTTAGTGTATCTGGTACATCTTTGTTAGTGTATCTGGTACCTCGCTGTTAGTGTATCTGGTACCTCACTGTTAGTGTATCTGGTAGCTCGCTATTAGTGTATCTGGTACCTCGCTGTTCGTGTATCTGGTACCTCGCTGTTAGTGTATCTGGTACCTCACTGTTAGTGTATCTGGTACCTCGCTGTTAGTGTATCTGGTACCTCACTGTTAGTGTATCTGGTACCTCGCTGTTAGTGTATCTGGTACGTCGCTGTTAGTGTATCTGGTACCTCGCTGTTAATGTATCTGGTACCTTGATTTTAGTATATCTGGTAGCTCACTGATAGTGTATCTGGTACCTCACTGTTAGTGTATCTGTTACCTCACTGTTAGTGTATCTAGTACCTAACTGTTAGTGTATCTGGTACCTCGCTGTAAGTGTATCTGGTACCTGGCTGTTAGTGTATCTGGTACCTCACTGCTAGTGTATCTGGTACCTCACTGTTAGTGTATCTGGTACCTCGCTGTTAGTGTATCTGGTACCTCACTGTTAGTGTATCTGGTACCTCACTGTTAGTTTATCTGGTACCTCACTGTTAGTGTATCTGGTACCTCACTGTTAGTGTATCTGGTACCTCACTGTTCGTGTATCTGGTACCTCACTGTTAGTGTATCTGGTACCTCACTGTTAGTGTATCTGGTAGCTCACTGTTAGTGTACCTGGTACCTCACTGTTAGTGTATCTGGAACATCGCTGTTAGTGTATCTGGTACCTCACTGTTAGTATATCTGGTACCTCACTGTTCGTTTATCTGGTACATTGCTGTTAGTGTATCTGGTACCTCACAGTTAGTGTATCTGGTACCTCACTGTTAGTGTATCTGGTACCTCACTGTTAGTGTATCTGTTACCTCGCTGTTAGTGTATCTGGTACCTCACTGTTCGTGTATCTGGTACCTCACTGTGATTGTATCTGGTACCTCACTGTTTGTGGATCTGGTACCTCACTGTTCGTGTATCTGGTACCTCACTGTTAGTGTATCTGCTACCTCGCTGTTAGTGTAGCTGGTACCTCTCTGTTATTGTATCTGGTACCTCGCTGTTAGTGTATCTGGTACCTCGCTGTTAGTGTATCTGGTACCTCGCTGTTAGTAAATCTGGTACCGAGCTGTTAGTGTATCTGGTACCTCGCTGTTAGTGTATCTGATACGTCGCCGTTAGTGTATCTGGTACCTCGCTGTTAATGTATCTGGTACCGCAATGTTAGTGTATCTAGCAGCTCACTGTTAGTGTCCCGGATACCTCGCTGTTAGTGTATCTGCTACCTCACTGTTAGTGTCCCTGTTACCTCACTGTTAGTGTATCTGGTCCCTCGCTGTTAGTGTATCTGGTAACTCGCTCTTAGTGTATCTGGTACCTCACTGTTAGTGTATCTGGTATATCGCTGTTAGTGTATCTGGTACCTCACTGTTAGTGTTTCTGGTACCTCACTGTTAGTGTATCTGGTACCTCGCTGTTAGTTTTTCTGGTAGCTCGCTGTTATTGTATCTGGTAGCTCATTGTTAGTGTATCGAGCAGCTCACTGTTAGTGTCCCGGGTACCTCGCTGTTCGTGGATCTGGTACCTCACTGTTAGTGTATCTGGTACCTCACTGTTAGTGTATCTGGTACCTCACTGTTCGTGTATCTGGTACCTCACTGTGAGTGTACCTGGTACATCGCTGTTAATGTATCTGGTACCTCACTGTTAGTGTATCTGGTACCTCACTGTTAATGTATCTGGTACCTCGCTGTTAGTGTATCTGGTACCTCACTGTTAGTGTATCTGGTAGCTCGCTGTTATTGTATCTGGTAGCTCATTGTTAGTGTATCGAGCAGCTCACTGTTAGTGTCCCGGGTACCTCGCTGTTCGTGGATCTGGTACCTCACTGTTAGTGTATCTGGTACCTCACTGTTAGTGTATCTGGTACCTCACTGTTCGTGTATCTGGTACCTCACTGTGAGTGTACCTGGTACATCGCTGTTAATGTATCTGGTACCTCACTGTTAGTGTATCTGGTACCTCACTGTTAATGTATCTGGTACCTCGCTGTTAGTGTATCTGGTACCTCACTGTTAGTGTATCTGGTACCTCACTGTCAGTGTATCTGGTAGCTCACTGTTAGTGTATCTAGCAGCTCACTGTTAGTGTCCCGGGTACCTCGCTGTTAGTGTATCTGGTCCCTCGCTGTTAGTGTATCTGGTACATCGCTGTTAATGTATCTGGTACCTAGCTGTTAGTGTATCTGGTACCTCACTGTTAGTGTTTCTGGTACCTCACTGTTAGTGTATCTGGTACCTCTCTGCTGTGTATCTGGTACCTCACTGTTAGTGTACCTGGTACCTCACTGTTAGTGTATCTGGCACCTCACTGTTAGTGTATCTGGTACCTCACTGTTAGTGTATCTGATACCTTGCTGTTAGTGTATCTGGTACCTAGCTATGAGTGTATCTGGTACCTCGCTGTTCGTCTACCTGGTACGTCGCTGTTAGTGTCTCTGGTACCTCACGGTTAGTGTATCTTGTACCTCACTGTTAGTGTATCTAGTACCTCACTGTCAGTGTATCTGGTAGCTCACTGTTAGTGTATCTAGCAGCTCACTGTTAGTGTCCCGGGTACCTCGCTGTTAGTGTATCTGGTCCCTCGCAGTTAGTGTATCTGGTACATCGCTGTTAGTGTATCTGGTACCTAGCTGTTAGTGTATCTGGTACCTCACTGCTGGTGTATCTGGTACCTGACTGTTAGTGTATCTGGTACCTCACTGTTAGTGTATCTGGTACCTCACTGTTCGTGTATCTGGTACCTCGCTGTTAGTGTATCTGTTACCTCGCTGTTAGTGTATCTGGTACCTCACTGTTAGTGTATCTGGTACCTCACTGTTATTGTATCTGGTACCTCGCTGTTAGTATATCTGGTACCCTCGCTTTTAGTGTATCTGGTACCTCACTGTCAGTGTATCTGGTACCTCACTGTTAGTGTATCTGGTACCTCGCTGTTAGTGTATCTGGTACCTCGCTGTTAGTGTACCTGGTACCTCACTGTTAGTGTATCTGGTATTTCGCTGTTAGTGTATCTGGTCCCTCACTGTTAGTGTATCTGGTACCACGCTGTTAGTGTATCTTGTATCTCGCTGTTAGTGTATCTGGTAGCTAGCTGTTAGTGTATCTTGTACCTCGCTGTTAGTGTATCTTGTACCTCGCTGTTAGTGTATCTGGTACCTAGCTGTTAGTGTATCTGGTACCTAGCTGTTAGTATATTTGGTACCTCGCTGTTAGTGAATCTGGTTCCTCGCTGTTAGTGCATCTTGCACCTCGCTGTTAGTGTATCTGGTACCTAGCTGTTAGTGTATTTGGTACCTCGCTGTTAGTGTATTTGCAACCTCGCTGTTAGTGAATCTGGTACCTCGCTGTTAGTGTATCTGGTATCTCGCTGTTAGTGTATCTGGTACCTAGCTGTTAGTGTATTTGGTACGTCGCTGTTAGTGCATCTGGTACCTCGCTGTTCGTGTATCTGGTACCTCGCTGTTAGTGTATCTGGTACCTCTTTGTTAGTGTATCTGGTACCTGGCTGTTAGTGTATCTGGTACCTCACTGTTAGTGTATCTGGTAGCTCGCTGTTAGTGTATCTGGTACCTCGCTGTTCGTGTATCTGGTACCTCGCTGTTAGTGTATCTGCTGCCTCACTGTTAGTGTATCTGGTAGCTCGCTGTTAGTGTATCTGGTACCTCGCTGTTAGTGTATCTGGTACCTCGATGTTAGTGTATCTGGTACCTCACTGTTAGTGTATCTGGTACCTCGCTGTTAATGTATCTGGTACCTCGATTTTAGTATATCTGGTAGCTCACTGTTAGTGTATCTGGTACCTCACTGTTAGTGTATCTGTTACCTCACTGTTAGTGTATCTGGTACCTAACTGTCAGTGTATCTGGTACCTCGCTGTTAGTGTATCTGGTACCTGGCTGTTAGTGTATCTGTTACCTCACTGTTGGTGTATCTGGTACCTCACTGTTAGTGTATCTGGTACCTCGCTGTTAGTGTATCTGGTACCTTACTGTTAGTGTATCTGGTACCTCACTGTTAGTGTATCTGGTACCTCGCTGTTAGTGTATCTGGTAGCTCACTGTTAGTGTATCTGGTACCTCGCTGTTAGTGTATCTGGTACCTCGCTGTTAGTGTATCTGGTAGCTCGCTGTTAGTGTATCTGGTACCTCACTGTTAGTGTATCTGGTACCTCACTGTTATTGTATCTGGTACCTCGCTGTTAGTTTATCTGGTACCCTCGCTTTTAGTGTATCTGGTACCTCACTGTCAGTGTATCTGGTACCTCACTGTTAGTGTATCTGGTACCTCGCTGTTAGTGTATCTGGTACCTCGCTGTTAGTGTACCTGGTACCTCACTGTTAGTGTATCTGGTATTTCGCTGTTAGTGTATCTGGTCCCTCACTGTTAGTGTATCTGGTACCTCGCTGTTAGTGTATCTTGTATCTCGCTGTTAGTGTATCTGGTAGCTAGCTGTTAGTGTATCTTGTACCTCGCTGTTAGTGTATCTTGTACCTCGCTGTTAGTGTATCTGGTACCTAGCTGTTAGTGTATCTGGTACCTAGCTGTTAGTATATTTGGTACCTCGCTGTTAGTGAATCTGGTACCTCGCTGTTAGTGCATCTTGCACCTCGCTGTTAGTGTATCTGGTACCTAGCTGTTAGTGTATTTGGTACCTCGCTGTTAGTGTATTTGCAACCTCGCTGTTAGTGAATCTGGTACCTCGCTGTTAGTGTATCTGGTATCTCGCTGTTAGTGTATCTGGTACCTAGCTGTTAGTGTATTTGGTACGTCGCTGTTAGTGCATCTGGTACCTCGCTGTTCGTGTATCTGGTACCTCGCTGTTAGTGTATCTGGTACCTCTTTGTTAGTGTATCTGGTACCTGGCTGTTAGTGTATCTGGTACCTCACTGTTAGTGTATCTGGTAGCTCGCTGTTAGTGTATCTGGTACCTCGCTGTTCGTGTATCTGGTACCTCGCTGTTAGTGTATCTGCTGCCTCACTGTTAGTGTATCTGGTAGCTCGCTGTTAGTGTATCTGGTACCTCGCTGTTAGTGTATCTGGTACCTCGATGTTAGTGTATCTGGTACCTCACTGTTAGTGTATCTGGTACCTCGCTGTTAATGTATCTGGTACCTCGATTTTAGTATATCTGGTAGCTCACTGTTAGTGTATCTGGTACCTCACTGTTAGTGTATCTGTTACCTCACTGTTAGTGTATCTGGTACCTAACTGTCAGTGTATCTGGTACCTCGCTGTTAGTGTATCTGGTACCTGGCTGTTAGTGTATCTGTTACCTCACTGTTGGTGTATCTGGTACCTCACTGTTAGTGTATCTGGTACCTCGCTGTTAGTGTATCTGGTACCTTACTGTTAGTGTATCTGGTACCTCACTGTTAGTGTATCTGGTACCTCGCTGTTAGTGTATCTGGTAGCTCACTGTTAGTGTATCTGGTACCTCGCTGTTAGTGTATCTGGTACCTCGCTGTTAGTGTATCTGGTAGCTCGCTGTTAGTGTATCTGGTACCTCACTGTTAGTGTATCTGGTACCTCGCTGTTAGTGTATCTGGTACCTCACTGTTAGTGTATCTGGTACCTCGCTGTTAGTGTATCTGGTACGTCGCTGTTAGTGTATCTGGTACCTCGCTGTGAATGTATCTGGTACCTCGATTTTAGTATATCTGGTAGCTCACTGTTAGTGTATCTGGTACCTCACTGTTAGTGTATCTGTTACCTCACTGTTAGTGTATCTGGTACCTAACTGTTGGTGTATCTGGTACCTCGCTGTTAGTGTATCTGGTACCTGGCTGTTAGTGTATCTGGTACCTCACTGTTAGTGTATCTGTTACCTCACTGTTAGTGTATCTGGTACCTCTCTGTTAGTGTTTCTGGTACCTCACTGTTAGTGTATTTGGTACCTCACTGTTAGTGTATCTGGTACCTCACTGTTAGTGTATCTGGTACCTCACTGTTAGTGTATCTGGTACCTCACTGTTAGTGTCTCTGGTAGCTCACTGTTAGTGTACCTGGTACCTCACTGTTAGTGTATCTGGAACATCGCTGTTAGTGTATCTGGTACCTCACTGTAAGTGTTTCTGGTACCTCACTGTTATTGTATCTGGTATCTCGCTGTTAGTGTATCTGGTACCTCACTGTTAGTGTATCTGGTACCTCACTGTTCGTTTATCTGGTACATCGCTGTTAGTGTATCTGGTACCTCACTGTTAGTGTATCTGGTACCTCACTGTTAGTGTATCTGGTACCTCACTGTTAGTGTATCTGTTACATCGCTGTTAGTGTATCTGGTACCTCGCTGTTAGTGTAGCTGGTACCTCACTGTTAGTGTATCTGGTACCTCGCTGTTAGTGTATCTGGTACCTCGCTGTTAGTGTATCTGGTACCTCGCTGTTAGTTAATCTGGTACCTAGCTGTTAGTGTATCTGGGATGTCGCTGTTATTGTATCTGCTACGTCGCTGTTAGTGTATCTGGTACCTCGCTGTTAGTGTATCTGCTACCTCGATTTTAGTATATCTGGTAGCTCACTGTTAGTGTATCTGGTACCTCACTGTTAGTTTATCTGGTACCTAGCTGTTAGTGTATCTGGTACCTCACTGTTAGTGTATCTGTTCCCTCGCTATTAGTGTATCTGGTACCTCGCTGTTAGTGTATCTGGTACCTCGCTGTTTGTGTATCTGGTACCTCACTGTTAGTGTATCTGGTACCTCACTGTTAGTGTATCTGGTACCTCGCTGTTAGTGTATCTGGTAACTCATGTTAGTGTATCTGGTACCTCGCTGTTAGTGTATCTGATACGTCGCTGTTAGTGTATCTGGTACCTCGCTGTTAATGTATCTGGTACCTCAATGTTAGTTTATCTGGTACCTCACTGTTAGTGTAGCAGGTAGCTCACTGTTAGTGTATCTAGCAGCTCACTGTTAGTGTCCCGGATACCTCGCTGTTAGTGTATCTGGTACCTCACTGTTAGTGTCCCTGGTACCTCACTGTTCGTGTATCTGGTCCCTCGCTGTTAGTGTATCCGGTAACTCGCTCTTAGTGGATCTGGTACCTCACTGTTAGTGTATCTGGTACCTCACTGTTAGTGTATCTGGTAGCTCGCTGTTAGTGTATCTGGTACCTCACTGTTAGTGCATCTGGTACCTCACTGTTAGTGTATCTGGTACCTCACTGTTCGTGTATCTGGTACCTCGCTGTGAGTGTGTCTGGTTGCTCGCTGTTATTGTATCTGGTAGCTCATTGTCAGTGTATCTAGCAGCTCACTGTTAGTGTCCCGGGTACCTCGCTGTTAGTGGATCTGGTACCTCACTGTTAGTGTATCTGGTACCTCACTGTTAGTGTATCTGTTACCTCACTGTGAGTGTACCTGGTACATCGCTGTTAATGTATGTGGTACCTCACTGTTAGTGTAGCTGGTACCTCTCTGTTATTGTATCTGGTACCTCGCTGTTGGTGTATCTGGTACCTCGCTGTTAGTGTATCTGGTACCTCTTTGTGAGTGTATCTGGTACCTGGCTGTTAGTGTATCTGGTACCTCACTGTTAGTGTATCTGGTAGCTCGCTGTTAGTGTATCTGGTACCTCGCTGTTCGTGTATCTGGTACCTCGCTGTTAGTGTATCTGGTACCTCACTGTTAGTGTATCTGGTAGCTCGCTGTTAGTGTATCTGGTACAACGCTGTTAGTGTATCTGGTCCCTCGATGTTAGTGTATCTGGTACCTCACTGTTAGTGTATCTGGTACCTCGCTGTTAGTGTATCTGGTACGTCGCTGTTAGTGTATCTGGTACCTCGCTGTTAATGTATCTGGTACCTCGATTTTAGTATATCTGGTAGCTCACTGTTAGTGTATCTGGTACCTCACTGTTAGTGTATCTGTTACCTCACTGTTAGTGTCCCTGGTACCTCACTGTTAGTGTATCTGGTCCCTCGCTGTTAGTGTATCTGGTAACTCGCTCTTAGTGGATCTGGTACCTCACTGTTAGTGTATCTGGTACCTCGCTGTGAGTGTGTCTGGTTGCTCGCTGTTATTGTATCTGGTAGCTCATTGTCAGTGTATCTAGCAGCTCACTGTTAGTGTCCCGGGAACCTCGCTGTAAGTGGATCTGGTACCTCACTGTTAGTGTATCTGGTACCTCACTGTTAGTGTATCTGGTACCTCACTGTGAGTGTACCTGGTACATCGCTGTTAATGTATGTGGTACCTCACTGTTAGTGTATCTGGTACCTCACTGTTAATGTATCTGGTACCTCGCTGTTAGTGTATCTGGTGCCTCACTGTTAGTGTATCTGGTAGCTCGCTGTTAGTGTAGCTGGTACGTCTCTGTTATTGTATCTGGTACCTCGCTGTTCGTGTATCTGGTACCTCGCTGTTAGTGTATCTGGTACCTCTTTGTGAGTGTATCTGGTACCTGGCTGTTAGTGTATCTGGTACCTCACTGTTAGTGTATCTGGTAGCTCGCTGTTACTGTATCTGGTACCTCACTGTTAGTGTATCTGGTAGCTCGCTGTTAGTGTATCTGGTACCACGCTGTTAGTGTATCTGGTACCTCGATGTTAGTGTATCTGGTACCTCACTGTTAGTGTATCTGGTAGCTCGCTGTTAGTGTATCTGGTACCACGCTGTTAGTGTATCTGGTACCTCGATGTTAGTGTATCTGGTACCTCGCTGTTCGTGTATCTGGTACCTCGCTGTTAGTGTATCTGGTACCTCACTGTTAGTGTATCTGGTAGCTCGCTGTTAGTGTATCTGGTACCACGCTGTTAGTGTATCTGGTACCTCGATGTTAGTGTATCTGGTACCTCACTGTTAGTGTATCTGGTACCTCGCTGTTAGTGTATCTGGTACGTCGCTGTTAGTGTATCTGGTACCTCGCTGTTAATGTATCTGGTACCTCGATTTTAGTATATCTGGTAGCTCACTGTTAGTGTATCTGGTACCTCACTGTTAGTGTATCTGTTACCTCACTGTTAGTGTATCTGGTACCTAACTGTTAGTGTATCTGGTACCTCGCTGTTAGTGTATCTGGTACCTGGCTGTTCGTGTATCTGGTACCTCACTGTTAGTGTATCTGGTACCTCACTGTTAGTGTATCTGGTACCTCGCTGTTAGTGTATCTGGTACCTTACTGTTAGTGTATCTGGTACCTCACTGTTAGTGTATCTGGTACCTCGCTGTTAGTGTATCTGGTAGCTCGCTGTTAGTGCATCTGGTACCTCACTGTTAGTGTATCTGGTACCTCGCTGTTAGTGTATCTGGTACCTCGCTGTTAGTGTATCTGGTAGCTCGCTGTTAGTGTATCTGGTACCTCACTGTTAGTGTATCTGGTAGCTCGCTGTTAGTGTAGCTGGTACGTCTCTGTTATTGTATCTGGTACCTCGCTGTTCGTGTATCTGGTACCTCGCTGTTAGTGTATCTGGTACCTCTTTGTGAGTGTATCTGGTACCTGGCTGTTAGTGTATCTGGTACCTCACTGTTAGTGTATCTGGTAGCTCGCTGTTACTGTATCTGGTACCTCACTGTTAGTGTATCTGGTAGCTCGCTGTTAGTGTATCTGGTACCACGCTGTTAATGTATCTGGTACCTCGATGTTAGTGTATCTGGTACCTCACTGTTAGTGTATCTGGTAGCTCGCTGTTAGTGTATCTGGTACCACGCTGTTAGTGTATCTGGTACCTCGATGTTAGTGTATCTGGTACCTCGCTGTTCGTGTATCTGGTACCTCGCTGTTAGTGTATCTGGTACCTCACTGTTAGTGTATCTGGTAGCTCGCTGTTAGTGTATCTGGTACCACGCTGTTAGTGTATCTGGTACCTCGATGTTAGTGTATCTGGTACCTCACTGTTAGTGTATCTGGTACCTCGCTGTTAGTGTATCTGGTACGTCGCTGTTAGTGTATCTGGTACCTCGCTGTTAATGTATCTGGTACCTCGATTTTAGTATATCTGGTAGCTCACTGTTAGTGTATCTGGTACCTCACTGTTAGTGTATCTGTTACCTCACTGTTAGTGTATCTGGTACCTAACTGTTAGTGTATCTGGTACCTCGCTGTTAGTGTATCTTGTACCTGGCTGTTCGTGTATCTGGTACCTCACTGTTAGTGTATCTGGTACCTCACTGTTAGTGTATCTGGTACCTCGCTGTTAGTGTATCTGGTACCTTACTGTTAGTGTATCTGGTACCTCACTGTTAGTGTATCTGGTACCTCGCTGTTAGTGTATCTGGTAGCTCGCTGTTAGTGCATCTGGTACCTCACTGTTAGTGTATCTGGTACCTCGCTGTTAGTGTATCTGGTACCTCGCTGTTAGTGTATCTGGTACCTCACTGTTAGTGTATCTGGTACCTCGCTGTTAGTGTATCTGGTACCTCACTGTTAGTGTATCTGGTACCTCGCTGTTAGTGTATCTGGTACGTCGCTGTTAGTGTATCTGGTACCTCGCTGTTAATGTATCTGGTACCTCGATTTTAGTATATCTGGTAGCTCACTGTTAGTGTATCTGGTACCTCACTGTTAGTGTATCTGTTACCTCACTGTTAGTGTATCTGGTACCTAACTGTTGGTGTATCTGGTACCTCGCTGTTAGTGTATCTGGTACCTGGCTGTTAGTGTATCTGGTACCTCACTGTTAGTGTATCTGGTACCTCGCTGTTAGTGTTTCTGGTACCTCACTGTTAGTGTATTTGGTACCTCACTGTTCGTGTATCTGGTACCTCACTGAAAGTGTATCTGGTACCTCACTGTTAGTGTATCTGGTACCTCACTGTTAGTGTATCTGGTACCTCACTGTTAGTGTATCTGGTAGCTCACTGTTAGTGTACCTGGTACCTCACTGTTAGTGTATCTGGAACATCGCTGTTAGTGTATCTGGTACCTCATTGTAAGTGTTTCTGGGACCTCACTGTTAGTGTATCTGGTACCTCGCTGTTAGTGTATCTGGTACCTCACTGTTAGTGTATCTGGTACCTCACTGTTAGTGTATCTGGTACCTCACTGTTAGTGTATCTGTTACCTCGCTGTTAGTGTATCTGGTACCTCGCTGTTAGTGTAGCTGGTACCTCTCTGTTAGTGTATCTGGTACCTCGCTGTTAGTGTATCTGGTACCTCGCTGTTAGTTAATCTGGTACCTAGCTGTTAGTGTATCTGGTACCTCACTGTTAATGTATCTGGTACCTCGCTGTTAGTGTATCTGGTACGTCGCTGTTAGTGTATCTGGTACCTCGCTGTTAATGTATCTGGTACCTCGATTTTAGTATATCTGGTAGCTCACTGTTAGTGTATCTGGTACCTCACTGTTAGTGTATCTGTTACCTCACTGTGAGTGTATCTGGTACCTAACTGTTAGTGTATCTGGTACCTCGCTGTTAGTGTATCTGGTACCTGGCTGTTAGTGTATCTGGTACCTCACTGTTAGTGTATCTGGTACCTCACTGTTAGTGTATCTGGTACCTCGCTGTTAGTGTATCTGGTACCTTACTGTTAGTGTATCTGGTACCTCACTGTTAGTGTATCTGGTACCTCGCTGTTAGTGTATCTGGTAGCTCGCTGTTAGTGTATCTGGTAACTCACTGTTAGTGTATCTGGTACCTCGCTGTTAGTGTATCTGGTACCTCGCTGTTACTGTATCTGGTAGCTCGCTGTTAGTGTATCTGGTACCTCACTGTTAGTGTATCTGGTACCTCGCTGTTAGTGTATCTGGTACCTCACTGTTAGTGTATCTGGTACCTCGCTGTTAGTGTATCTGGTACGTCGCTGTTAGTGTATCTGGTACCTCGCTGTTAATGTATCTGGTACCTCGATTTTAGTATATCTGGTAGCTCACTGTTAGTGTATCTGGTACCTCACTGTTAGTGTATCTGTTACCTCACTGTTAGTGTATCTGGTACCTAACTGTTGGTGTATCTGGTACCTCGCTGTTAGTGTATCTGGTACCTAACTGTTGGTGTATCTGGTACCTCGCTGTTAGTGCATCTGGTACCTCACTGTTAGTGTATCTGGTACCTCGCTGTTAGTGTTTCTGGTACCTCACTGTTAGTGTATTTGGTACCTCACTGTTAGTGTATCTGGTACCTCACTGTTAGTGTATCTGGTACCTCACTGTTAGTGTATCTGGTACCTCACTGTTAGTGTATCTGGTAGCTCACTGTTAGTGTACCTGGTACCTCACTGTTAGTGTATCTGGAACATCGATGTTAGTGTATCTGGTACCTCACTGTAAGTGTTTCTGGTACCTCACTGTTAGTGTATCTGGTATCTCGCTGTTAGTGTATCTGGTACCTCACTGTTAGTGTATCTGGTACCTCACTGTTCGTTTATCTGGTACATCGCTGTTAGTGTATCTGGTACCTCACTGTTAGTGTATCTGGTACCTCACTGTTAGTGTATCTGGTACCTCACTGTTAGTGTATCTGTTACCTCGCTGTTAGTGTATCTGGTACCTCGCTGTTAGTGTAGCTGGTACCTCACTGTTAGTGTATCTGGTACATCGCTGTTAGTGTATTTGGTACCTCGCTGTTAGTGTATCTGGTACCTCGCTGTTAGTTAATTAGGTACCTAGCTGTTAGTGTATCTGGGACGTCGCTGTTATTGTATCTGGTACGTCGCTGTTAGTGTATCTGGTACCTCGCTGTTAGTGTCTCTGCTACTTCGATTTTAGTATATCTGGTAGCTCACTGTTAGTGCATCTGGTACCTCACTGTTAGTTTATCTAGTACCTAGCTGTTAGTGTATCTGGTACCTCACTGTTAGTGTATCTGTTCCCTCGCTATTAGTGTATCTGGTACCTCGCTGTTAGTGTATCTGGTACCTCGCTGTTAGTGTATCTGGTACCTCGCTGTTTGTGTATCTGGTACCTCACTGTTAGTGTATCTGGTACCTCACTGTTAGTGTATCTGGTACCTCGCTGTTAGTGTATCTGGTAACTCATGTTAGTGTATCTGGTACCTCGCTGTTAGTGTATCTGATACGTCGCTGTTAGTGTATCTGGTACCTCGCTGTTAATGTATCTGGTACCTCAATGTTAGTGTATCTGGTACCTCACTGTTAGTGTAGCAGGTAGCTCACTGTTAGTGTATCTAGCAGCTCACTGTTAGTGTCCCGGATACCTCGCTGTTAGTGTATCTGGTACCTCACTGTTAGTGTCCCTGGTACCTCACTGTTAGTGTATCTGGTCCCTCGCTGTTAGTGTATCTGGTAACTCGCTCTTCGTGGATCTGGTACCTCACTGTTAGTGTATCTGGTACCTCACTGTTAGTGTATCTGGTACCTCGCTGTTAGTGTATCTGGTACCTCACTGTTAGTGCATCTGGTACCTCACTGTTAGTGTATCTGGTACCTCACTGTTCGTGTATCTGGTACCTCGCTGTGAGTGTGTCTGGTTGCTCGCTGTTATTGTATCTGGTAGCTCATTGTCAGTGTATCTAGCAGCTCACTGTTAGTGTCCCGGATACCTCGCTGTTAGTGGATCTGGTACCTCACTGTTCGTGTATCTGGTACCTCACTGTTAGTGTATCTGGTACCTCACTGTGAGTGTACCTGGTACATCGCTGTTAATGTATGTGGTACCTCACTGTTAGTGTATCTGGTACCTCACTGTTAATGTATCTGGTACCTCGCTGTTAGTGTATCTGGTGCCTCACTGTTAGTGTATCTGGTAGCTCGCTGTTAGTGTAGCCGATACCTCTCTGTTATTGTATCTGGTACCTCGCTGTTCGTGTATCTGGTACCTCGCTGTTAGTGTATCTGGTACCTCACTGTTAGTGTATCTGGTACCTCACTGTTAGTGTATCTGGTACCTCACTGTTAGCGTATCTGGTAGCTCACTGTTAGTGTACCTGGTACCTCACTGTTAGTGTATCTGGAACATCGCTGTTAGTGTATCTGGTACCTCACTGTAAGTGTTTCTGGTACCTCACTGTTAGTGTATCTGGTATCTCGCTGTTAGTGTATCTGGTACCTCACTGTTAGTGTATCTGGTACCTCACTGTTCGTTTATCTGGTACATCGCTGTTAGTGTATCTGGTACCTCACTGTTAGTGTATCTGGTACCTCACTGTTAGTGTATCTGGTACCTCACTGTTAGTGTATCTGTTACCTCGCTGTTAGTGTATCTGGTACCTCGCTGTTAGTGTAGCTGGTACCTCGCTGTTAGTTAATCAGGTACCTAGCTGTTAGTGTATCTGGGACGTCGATGTTATTGTATCTGGTACGTCGCTGTTAGTGTATCTGGTACCTCGCTGTTAGTGTATCTGCTACTTCGATTTTAGTATATCTGGTAGCTCACTGTTAGTGCATCTGGTACCTCACTGTTAGTGTATCTGTTCCCTCGCTATTAGTGTATCTGGTACCTCGCTGTTAGTGTATCTGGTACCTCGCTGTTAGTGTATCTGGTACCTCGCTGTTTGTGTATCTGGTACCTCACTGTTAGTGTATCTGGTACCTCACTGTTAGTGTATCTGGTACCTCGCTGTTAGTGTATCTGGTAACTCATGTTAGTGTATCTGGTACCTCGCTGTTAGTGTATCTGATACGTCGCTGTTAGTGTATCTGGTACCTCGCTGTTAATGTATCTGGTACCTCAATGTTAGTGTATCTGGTACCTCACTGTTAGTGTAGCAGGTAGCTCACTGTTAGTGTATCTAGCAGCTCACTGTTAGTGTCCCGGATACCTCGCTGTTAGTGTATCTGGTACCTCACTGTTAGTGTCCCTGGTACCTCACTGTTAGTGTATCTGGTCCCTCGCTGTTAGTGTATCTGGTAACTCGCTCTTCGTGGATCTGGTACCTCACTGTTAGTGTATCTGGTACCTCACTGTTAGTGTATCTGGTACCTCGCTGTTAGTGTATCTGGTACCTCACTGTTAGTGCATCTGGTACCTCACTGTGAGTGTGTCTGGTTGCTCGCTGTTATTGTATCTGGTAGCTCATTGTCAGTGTATCTAGCAGCTCACTGTTAGTGTCCCGGGTACCTCGCTGTTAGTGGATCTGGTACCTCACTGGCAGTGTATCTGGTACCTCACTGTTAGTGTATCTGGTACCTCACTATTAGTGTATCTGGTACCTCGCTGTTAGTGTATCTGGTACCTCGCTGTTAGTGTATCTGGTACCTTTGTGTTTGTGTATCTGGTACCTCACTGTTAGTGTATCTGGTACCTCACTGTTAGTGTATCTGGTACCTCACTGTTAGTGTATCTGGTACCTCACTGTTAGTGTATCTGGTACCTCACTGTTAGTGTATCTGGTACCTCGCTGTTAGTGTATTGGTACCTCGCTGTTAGTGTATCTGGTACCTCGCTGTTAGTTAATCAGGTACCTAGCTGTTAGTGTATCTGGGACGTCGATGTTATTGTATCTGGTACGTCGCTGTTAGTGTATCTGGTACCTCGCTGTTAGTGTATCTGCTACTTCGATTTTAGTATATCTGGTAGCTCACTGTTAGTGCATCTGGTACCTCACTGTTAGTGTATCTGTTCCCTCGCTATTAGTGTATCTGGTACCTCGCTGTTAGTGTATCTGGTACCTCGCTGTTAGTGTATCTGGTACCTCGCTGTTTGTGTATCTGGTACCTCACTGTTAGTGTATCTGGTACCTCACTGTTAGTGTATCTGGTACCTCGCTGTTAGTGTATCTGGTAACTCATGTTAGTGTATCTGGTACCTCGCTGTTAGTGTATCTGATACGTCGCTGTTAGTGTATCTGGTACCTCGCTGTTAATGTATCTGGTACCTCAATCTTAGTGTATCTGGTACCTCACTGTTAGTGTAGCAGGTAGCTCGCTGTTAGTGTATCTAGCAGCTCACTGTTAGTGTCCCGGATACCTCGCTGTTAGTGTATCTGGTACCTCACTGTTAGTGTCCCTGGTACCTCACTGTTAGTGTATCTGGTCCCTCGCTGTTAGTGTATCTGGTAACTCGCTCTTCGTGGATCTGGTACCTCACTGTTAGTGTATCTGGTACCTCACTGTTAGTGTATCTGGTACCTCGCTGTTAGTGTATCTGGTACCTCACTGTTAGTGCATCTGGTACCTCACTGTGAGTGTGTCTGGTTGCTCGCTGTTATTGTATCTGGTAGCTCATTGTCAGTGTATCTAGCAGCTCACTGTTAGTGTCCCGGGTACCTCGCTGTTAGTGGATCTGGTACCTCACTGGCAGTGTATCTGGTACCTCACTGTTAGTGTATCTGGTACCTCACTATTAGTGTATCTGGTACCTCGCTGTTAGTGTATCTGGTACCTCGCTGTTAGTGTATCTGGTACCTTTGTGTTTGTGTATCTGGTACCTCACTGTTAGTGTATCTGGTACCTCACTGTTAGTGTATCTGGTACCTCGCTGTTAGTGTATCTGGTAACTCATGTTAGTGTATCTGGTACCTCGCTGTTAGTGTATCTGATACGTCGCTGTTAGTGTATCTGGTACCTCGCTGTTAATGTATCTGGTACCTCAATGTTAGTGTATCTGGTACCTCACTGTTAGTGTAGCGGGTAGCTCACTGTTAGTGTATCTAGCAGCTCACTGTTAGTGTCCCGGATACCTCGCTGTTAGTGTATCTGGTACCTCACTGTTAGTGTCCCTGGTACCTCACTGTTAGTGTATCTGGTCCCTCGCTGTTAGTGTATCTGGTAACTCGCTCTTCGTGGATCTGGTACCTCACTGTTAGTGTATCTGGTACCTCACTGTTAGTGTATCTGGTACCTCGCTGTTAGTGTATCTGGTACCTCACTGTTCGTGTATCTGGTACCTCGCTGTGAGTGTGTCTGGTTGCTCGCTGTTATTGTATCTGGTAGCTCATTGTCAGTGTATCTAGTAGCTCACTGTTAGTGTCCCGGGTACCTAGCTGTTAGTGTATCTGGTACCTCACTGTTAGTGTATCTGTTCCCTCGCTATTAGTGTATCTGGTACCTCGCTGTTAGTGTATCTGGTACCTCGCTGTTAGTGTATCTGGTACCTCGCTGTTTGTGTATCTGGTAACTCACTGTTAGTGTATCTGGTACCTCACTGTTAGTGTATCTGGTACCTCGCTGTTAGTGTATCTGGTAACTCATGTTAGTGTATCTGGTACCTCGCTGTTAGTGTATCTGATACGTCGCTGTTAGTGTATCTGGTACCTCGCTGTTAATGTATCTGGTACCTCAATGTTAGTGTATCTGGTACCTCACTGTTAGTGTAGCAGGTAGCTCACTGTTAGTGTATCTAGCAGCTCACTGTTAGTGTCCCGGATACCTCGCTGTTAGTGTATCTGGTACGTCACTGTTAGTGTCCCTGGTACCTCACTGTTAGTGTATCTGGTCCCTCGCTGTTAGTGTATCTGGTAACTCGCTCTTCGTGGATCTGGTACCTCACTGTTAGTGTATCTGGTACCTCACTGTTAGTGTATCTGGTACCTCGCTGTTAGTGTATCTGGTACCTCACTGTTCGTGTATCTGGTACCTCGCTGTGAGTGTGTCTGGTTGCTCGCTGTTATTGTATCTGGTAGCTCATTGTCAGTGTATCTAGCAGCTCACTGTTAGTGTCCCGGGTACCTCGCTGTTAGTGGATCTGGTACCTCAATGTTAGTGTATCTGGTACCTCACTGTTAGTGTATCTGGTACCTCACTGTGAGTGTACCTGGTACATCGCTGTTAATGTATGTGGTACCTCACTGTTAGTGTATCTGGTACCTCACTGTTAATGTATCTGGTACCTCGCTGTTAGTGTATCTGGTGCCTCACTGTTAGTGTATCTGGTAGCTCGCTGTTAGTGTAGCTGGTACCTCTCTGTTATTGTATCTGGTACCTCGCTGTTCGTGTATCTGGTACCTCGCTGTTAGTGTATCTGGTACCTCTTTGTTAGTGTACCTGGTACCTGGCTGTTAGTGTATCTGGTACCTCACTGTTAGTGTATCTGGTAGCTCGCTGTTAGTGTATCTGGTACCTCGCTGTTCGTGTATCTGGTACCTCGCTGTTAGTGTATCTGGTACCTCACTGTTAGTGTATCTGGTAGCTCGCTGTTAGTGTATCTGGTACCTCGCTGTTAGTGTATCTGGTACCTCGATGTTAGTGTATCTGGTACCTCACTTTTAGTGTATCTGGTACCTCGCTGTTAGTGTATCTGGTACGTCGCTGTTAGTGTATCTGGTACCTCGCTGTTAATATATCTGGTACCTCGATTTTAGTATATCTGGTAGCTCACTGTTAGTGTATCTGGTACCTCACTGTTAGTGTATCTGTTACCTCACTGTTAGTGTATCTGGTACCTAACTGTTAGTGTATCTGGTACCTCGCTGTTAGTGTATCTGGTACCTGGCTGTTAGTGTATCTGGTACCTCACTGTTAGTGTATCTGGTACCTCACTGTTAGTGTATCTGGTACCTCGCTGTTAGTGTATCTGGTACCTTACAGTTAGTGTATCTGGTACCTCACTGTTAGTGTATCTGGTACCTCACTGTTAGTGTATCTGGTACCTCACTGTTAATGAATCTGGTACCTCACTGTTAGTGTATCTGGTTCCTCGCTGTTAGTGTATCTGGTACCTCACTGTTAGTGTATCTGGTACCTCACTGTTAGTGTATCTGGTACCTCGCTGTTAGTATATCTGGTACCTCGCTTTTAGTGTATCTGGTACCTCACTGTTAGTGTATCTGGTACCTCACTGTTAGTGTATCTGGTACCTCGCTGTTAGTGTATCTGGTACCTCGCTGTTAGTGTATCTGGTACCTCGCTGTTAGTGTATTTGGTACTTCGCTGTTAGTGCATCTGGTACCTCGCTGTTGGTGTATCTGGTACCTCGCTGTCAGTGTATCTGGTACCTCTTTGTTAGTGTATCTGGTACCTCGCTGTTAGTGTAACTGGTACCTCACTGTTAGTGTATCTGGTAGCTCGCTATTAGTGTATCTGGTACCTCGCTGTTCGTGTATCTGGTACCTCGCTGTTAGTGTATCTGGTACCTCACTGTTCGTGTATGTGGTAGCTCGCTGTTAGTGTATCTGGTACCTCACTGTTAGTGTATCTGGTACCTCACTGTTAGTGTATCTGGTACCTCACTGTTAGTGTACCTGGTACCTCGCTGTTAGTGTATCTGGTACCTCATGTAAGTGTATCTGGTACCTCGCTGTTAGTGTATCTGATACGTCGCTGTTAGTGTATCTGGTACCTCGCTCTTAATGTATCTGGTACCTCGATGTCAGTGTATCTGGTACCTCACTGTTAGTGTATCTGGTACCTCACTGTTAGTGTATCTGGTAGCTCACTGTTAGTGTATCTAGCAGCTCACTGTTAGTGTCCCGGGTACCTCGCTGTTAGTGTATCTGGTACCTCGCTGTTAGTGTACCTGGTACATCGCTGTTAATGTATCTGGTACCTCACTGTTAGTGTATCTGGTACCTCACTGTTAATGTATCTGGTACCTCGCTGTTAGTGTATCTGGTACCTCACTGTTAGTGTATCTGGTAGCTCACTGTCAGTGAATCTGGTACCTCACTGTTAGTGTATCTGGTACCTCGCTGTTTGTGAATCTGGTAGCTCACTGTTAGTGTATCTGGTACCTCACTGTTAGTGTATCTGTTACCTCAATGTTAGTGTATCTGGTACCTAACTGTTAGTGTATCTGGTACCTCTCTATTAGTGTATCTGGTACCTCACTGTTAGTGTACCTGGTACCTCACTGTCAGTGTATCTGGTACCTCACTGTTAGTGTATCTGGTACCTCGCTGTTAGTGTAACTGGTACCTCGCTGTTAGTGTATCTGGTACCTCACTGCTAGTCTATCTGGTACCTCACTGTTAGTGTATCTGGTACCTCACTGTTAGTGTATCTGGTATTTCGCTGTTAGTGTATCTGGTACCTCACTGTTAGTGTATCTTGTACCTCACTGTTAGTGTATGTGGTACATCGCTGTTAGTGTATCTGGTACCTCGCTGTTAGTGTATTTGGTACCTCGCTGTTAGTGCATCTGGTACCTCGCTGTTCGTGTATCTGGTACCTCGCTGTTAGTGTATCTGGTACCTCTTTGTTAGTGTATCTGGTACCTCGCTGTTAGTGTATCTGGTACCTCACTGTTAGTGTATCTGGTAGCTCGCTATCAGTGTATCTGGTACCTCGCTGTTCGTGTATCTGGTATCTCGCTGTTAGTGTATCTGGTACCTCACTGTTAGTGTATCTGGTAGCTCGCTGTGAGTGTATGTGGTACCTCACTGTTGGTGTATCTGGTACCTCGCTGTTAGTGTATCTGGTACCTCACTGTTAGTGTATCTGGTACCTCGCTGTTAGTGTATCTGGTACGTCGCTGTTAGTGTATCTGGTACCTCGCTGTTAATGTATCTGGTACCTCGATTTTAGTATATCTGGTAGCTCACTGTTAGTGTATCTGGTACCTCACTGTTAGTGTATCTGTTACCTCACTGTTAGTGTATCTGGTACCTAAATGTTAGTGTATCTGGTACCTCGCTGTTCGTGTATCTGGTATCTGGCTGTTAGTGTATCTGGTACCTCACTGTTAGTGTATCTGGTATCTCGCTGTTAGTGTATCTGGTACCTCACTGTTAGTGTATCTGGTACCTCACTGTTCGTTTATCTGGTACATCGCTGTTAGTGTATCTGGTACCTCACAGTTAGTGTATCTGGGACCTCACTGTTAGTTTATCTGGTACCTCACTGTTAGTGTATCTGTTACCTCGCTGTTAGTGTATCTGGTACCTCGCTGTTAGTGTATCTGGTACCTCACTGTTAGTGTATCTGGTACCTCACTGTTAATGAATCTGGTACCTCACTGTTAGTGTATCTGGTACCTCGCTGTTAGTGTATCTGGTACCTCACTGTTAGTGTATCTGGTACCTCACTGTTAGTGTATCTGGTACCTCGCTGTTAGTATATCTGGTACCTTGCTTTTAGTGTATCTGGTACCTCACTGTTAGTGTATCTGGTACCTCACTGTTAGTGTATCTGGTACCTCGCTGTTTGTGTATCTGGTACCTCGCTGTTAGTGTATCTGGTACCTCGCTGTTAGTGTATTTTGTACCTCGCTGTTAGTGCATCTGGTACCTCGCTGTTCGTGTATCTGGTACCTCGCTGTTAGTGTATCTGGTACCTCTTTGTTAGTGTATCTGGTACCTCGCTGTTAGTGTAACTGGTACCTCACTGTTAGTGTATCTGGTAGCTCGCTATTAGTGTATCTGGTACCTCGCTGTTCGTGTATCTGGTACCTCGCTGATAGTGTATCTGGTACCTCACTGTTAGTGTATGTGGTAGCTAGCTGTTAGTGTATCTGGTACCTCACTGTTAGTGTATCTGGTACCTCACTGTTAGTGTATCTGGTACCTCGCTGTTTGTGTATCTGGTACCTCACTGTTAGTGTATCTGGTACCTCACTGTTAGTGTATCTGGTACCTCGCTGTTAGTGTATCTGGTACCTCATGTAAGTGTATCTAGTACCTCGCTGTTAGTGTATCTGATACGTCGCTGTTATTGTATCTGGTACCTCGCTCTTAATGTATCTGGTACCTCGATGTCAGTGTATCTGGTACCTCACTGTTAGTGTATCAGGTAGCTCACTGTTAGTGTATCTAGCAGCTCACTGTTAGTGTCCCGGATACCTCGCTGTTAGTGTATCTGGTACCTCACTGTTAGTGTCCCTGGTACCTCACTGTTAGTGTATCTGGTCCCTCGCTGTTAGTGTATCTGGTAACTAGCTCTTAGTGGATCTGGTACCTCACTGTTAGTGTATCTGGTACCTCACTGTTAGTGTATCTGGTACCTCGCTGTTAGTGTATCTGGTACCTCACTGTTAGTGTATCTGGTACCTCACTGTTAGTGTATCTGTTGCCTCACTGTTAGTGTATCTGGTACATCGCTGTTAGTGTATCTGGTACCTCGCTGTTAGTGTATTTGGTACCTCGCTGTTAGTGCATCTGGTACCTCGCTGTTCGTGTATCTGGTACCACGCTGTTAGTGTATCTGGTACCTCTTTGTTAGTGTATCTGGTACCTCGCTGTTAGTGTATCTGGTACCTCACTGTTAGTGTATCTGGTAGCTCGCTATTAGTGTATCTGGTACCTCGCTGTTCGTGTATCTGGTACCTCGCTGTTCGGGTATCTGATACCTCACTGTTCGTGTATCTGGTAGCTCGCTGTTAGTGTATCTGGTACCTCGCTGTTAGTGTATTTGGTACCTCGCTGTTAGTGCATCTGGTACCTCGCTGTTCGTGTATCTGGTACCTCGCTGTTCGTGTATCTGGTACCTCTTTGTTAGTGTATCTGGTACCTCGCTGTTAGTGTATCTGGTACCTCACTGTTAGTGTATCTGGTACCTCACTGTTAGTGTATCTGGTACCTCACTGTTAGTGTATCTGGTACCTCGCTGTTAGTATATCTGGTACCTTGCTTTTAGTGTATCTGGTACCTCACTGTTAGTGTATCTGGTACCTCACTGTTAGTGTATCTGGTACCTCGCTGTTTGTGTATCTGGTACCTCGCTGTTAGTGTATTTGGTACCTCGCTGTTAGTGCATCTGGTACCTCGCTGTTCGTGTATCTGGTACCTCGCTGTTAGTGTATCTGGTACCTCTTTGTTAGTGTATCTGGTACCTCGCTGTTAGTGTAACTTGTACCTCACTGTTAGTGTATCTGGTAGCTCGCTATTAGTGTATCTGGTACCTCGCTGTTCGTGTATCTGGTACCTCGCTGATAGTGTATCTGGTACCTCACTGTTAGTGTATGTGGTAGCTAGCTGTTAGTGTATCTGGTACCTCACTGTTAGTGTATCTGGTACCTCACTGTTAGTGTATCTGGTACCTCGCTGTTTGTGTATCTGGTACCTCACTGTTAGTGTATCTGGTACCTCACTGTTAGTGTATCTGGTACCTCGCTGTTAGTGTATCTGGTACCTCATGTAAGTGTATCTAGTACCTCGCTGTTAGTGTATCTGATACGTCGCTGTTAGTGTATCTGGTACCTGGCTCTTA
Organism: Pristiophorus japonicus; assembly: GCF_044704955.1. NCBI lineage: Eukaryota > Metazoa > Chordata > Chondrichthyes > Pristiophoridae > Pristiophorus > Pristiophorus japonicus. Next base: position 541,728,611 of record NC_091977.1, read on the forward strand.
ATGTATCTGGTACCTCGATGTCAGTGTATCTGGTACCTCACTGTTAGTGTATCAGGTAGCTCACTGTTAGTGTATCTAGAAGCTCACTGTTAGTGTCCCCGATACCTCGCTGTTTGTGTATCTGGTACCTCACTGTTAGTGTCCCTGGTACCTCACTGTTAGTGTATCTGGTCCCTCGCTGATAGTGTATCTGGTAACTCGCTCTTAGTGGATCTGGTACCTCACTGTTAGTGTATCTGGTACCTCACTGTTAGTGTATCTGGTACCTCGCTGTTAGTGTATCTGGTACCTCACTGTTAGTGTATCTGGTACCTCACTGTTAGTGTATCTGTTGCCTCACTGTTAGTGTATCTGGTACATCGCTGTTAGTGTATCTGGTACCTCGCTGTTAGTGTATTTGGTACCTCGCTGTTAGTGCATCTGGTACCTCGCTGTTCGTGTATCTGGTACCACGCTGTTAATGTATCTGGTACCTCTTTGTTAGTGTATCTGGTACCTCGCTGTTAGTGCATCTGGTACCTCACTGTTAGTGTATCTGGTAGCTCGCTATTAGTGTATCTGGTACCTCGCTGTTCGTGTATCTGGTACCTCGCTGTTCGTGTATCTGATACCTCACTGTTCGTGTATCTGGTAGCTCGCTGTTAGTGTATCTGGTACCTCGCTGTTAGTGTATTTGGTACCTCGCTGTTAGTGCATCTGGTACCTCGCTGTTCGTGTATCTGGTACCTCGCTGTTAGTGTATCTGGTACCTCTTTGTTAGTGTATCTGGTACCTCGCTGTTAGTGTATCTGGTACCTCACTGTTAGTGTATCTGGTAGCTCGCTATTAGTGTATCTGGTACCTCGCTGTTCGTGTATCTGGTACCTCGCTGTTAGTGTATCTGGTACCTCACTGTTAGTATATCTGGTAGCTCGCTGTGAGTGTATCTGGTACCTCACTGTTGGTGTACCTGGTACCTCGCTGTTAGTGTATCTGGTACTTCACTGTTAGTGTATCTGGTACCTCGCTGTTAGTGTATCTGGTACGTCGCTGTTAGTGTATCTGGTACCTCGCTGTTAATGTATCTGGTACCTCGATTTTAGTATATCTGGTAGCTCACTGTTAGTGTATCTGGTACCTCACTGTTAGTGTATCTGTTACCTCACTGTTAGTGTATCTGGTACCTAACTGTTAGTGTATCTGGTACCTCGCTGTTCGTGTATCTGGTACCTGGCTGTTAGTGTATCTGGTACCTCACTGTTAGTGTATCTGGTATCTCGCTGTTAGTGTATCTGGTACCTCACTGTTAGTGTATCTGGTACCTCACTGTTCGTTTATCTGGTACATCGCTGTTAGTGTATCTGGTACCTCACAGTTAGTGTATCTGGGACCTCACTGTTAGTGTATCTGGTACCTCACTGTTAGTGTATCTGTTACCTCGCTGTTAGTGTATCTGGTACCTCACTGTTAGTGTATCTGGTACCTCACTGTGATTGTATCTGGTACCTCACTGTTTGTGGATCTGGTCCCTCACTGTTCGTGTATCTGGTACCTCGCTGTTAGTGTATCTGGTACCTCGCTGTTAGTGTATCTGGTACCTCACTGTTAGTGTATCTGGTACCTCACTGTTAATGAATCTGGTACCTCACTGTTAGTGTATCTGGTACCTCGCTGTTAGTGTATCTGGTACCTCACTGTTAGTGTATCTGGTACCTCACTGTTAGTGTATCTGGTACCTCGCTGTTAGTATATCTGGTACCTCGCTTTTAGTGTATCTGGTACCTCACTGTTAGTGTATCTGGTACCTCACTGTTAGTGTATCTGGTACCTCGCTGTTAGTGTATCTGGTACCTCGCTGTTAGTGTATCTGGTACCTCGCTGTTAGTGTATTTGGTACCTCGCTGTTAGTGCATCTGGTACCTCGCTGTTCGTGTATCTGGTACCTCGCTGTTAGTGTATCTGGTACCTCTTTGTTAGTGTATCTGGTACCTCGCTGTTAGTGTAACTGGTACCTCACTGTTAGTGTATCTGGTAGCTCGCTATTAGTGTATCTGGTACCTCGCTGTTCGTGTATCTGGTACCTCGCTGTTAGTGTATCTGGTACCTCACTGTTAGTGTATCTGGTAGCTCGCTGTTAGTGTATCTGATACCTCACTGTTAGTGTATCTGGTACCTCACTGTTAGTGTATCTGGTACCTCACTGTTAGTGTATCTGGTAGCTCGCTATTAGTGTATCTGGTACCTCGCTGTTCGTGTATCTGGTACCTCACTGTTAGTGTATCTGGTACCTCGCTGTTAGTGTATCTGGTACGTCGCTGTTAGTGTATCTGGTACCTCGCTGTAAATGTATCTGGTACCTCGATTTTAGTATATCTGGTAGCTCACTGTTAGTGTATCTGGTACCTCACTGTTAGTGTATCTGTTACCTCACTGTTAGTGTATCTGGTACCTAAATGTTAGTGTATCTGGTACCTCGCTGTTCGTGTATCTGGTACCTGGCTGTTAGTGTATCTGGTACCTCACTGTTAGTGTATCTGGTATCTCGCTGTTAGTGTATCTGGTACCTCACTGTTAGTGTATCTGGTACCTCACTGTTCGTTTATCTGGTACATCGCTGTTAGTGTATCGGGTACCTCACAGTTAGTGTATCTGGGACCTCACTGTTAGTGTATCTGGTACCTCACTGTTAGTGTATCTGTTACCTCGCTGTTAGTGTATCTGGTACCTCACTGTTAGTGTATCTGGTACCTCACTGTGATTGTATCTGGTACCTCACTGTTTGTGGATCTGGTACCTCACTGTTCGTGTATCTGGTACCTCACTGTTAGTGTATCTGGTACCTCGCTGTTAGTGTATCTGTTACCTCGCTGTTAGTGTATCTGGTACCTCGCTGTTCGTGTATCTGGTACCTCACTGTTGGTGTATCTGGTACCTCGCTGTTAGTATATCTGGTACCTTGCTTTTAGTGTATCTGGTACCTCACTGTTAGTGTATCTGGTACCTCACTGTTAGTGTATCTGGTACCTCGCTGTTTGTGTATCTGGTACCTCGCTGTTAGTGTATCTGGTACCTCGCTGTTAGTGTATTTGGTACCTCGCTGTTAATGCATCTGGTACCTCGCTGTTCGTGTATCTGGTACCTCGCTGTTAGTGTATCTGGTACCTCTTTGTTAGTGTATCTGGTACCTCGCTGTTAGTGTAACTGGTACCTCACTGTTAGTGTATCTGGTAGCTCGCTATTAGTGTATCTGGTACCTCGCTGTTCGTGTATCTGGTACATCGCTGATAGTGTATCTGGTACCTCACTGTTAGTGTATGTGGTAGCTCGCTGTTAGTGTATCTGGTACCTCACTGTTAGTGTATCTGGTACCTCACTGTTAGTGTATCTGGTACCTCGCTGTTTGTGTATCTGGTACCTCACTGTTAGTGTATCTGGTACCTCACTCTTAGTGTATCTGGTACCTCGCTGTTAGTGTATCTGGTACCTCATGTAAGTGTATCTGGTACCTCGCTGTTAGTGTATCTGATACGTCGCTGTTAGTGTATCTGGTACCTCGCTCTTAATGTATCTGGTACCTCGATGTCAGTGTATCTGGTACCTCACTGTTAGTGTATCAGGTAGCTCACTGTTAGTGTATCTAGCAGCTCACTGTTAGTGTCCCGGATACCTCGCTGTTAGTGTATCTGGTACCTCACTGTTAGTGTCCCTGGTAACTCACTGTTAGTGTATCTGGTCCCTCGCTGTTAGTGTATCTGGTAACTCGCTCTTAGTGGATCTGGTACCTCACGGTTAGTGTATCTGGTACCTCACTGTTAGTGTATCTGGTAGCTCGCTATCAGTGTATCTGGTACCTCGCTGTTCGTGTATCTGGTACCTCGCTGTTAGTGTATCTGGTACCTCACTGTTAGTGTATCTGGTAGCTCGCTGTGAGTTTATCTGGTACCTCACTGTTGGTGTATCTGGTACCTCGCTGTTAGTGTATCTGGTACCTCACTGTTAGTGTATCTGGTACCTCCCTGTTAGTGTATCTGGTACGTCGCTGTTAGTTTATCTGGTACCTCGCTGTTAATGTATCTGGTACTTCGATTTTAGTATATCTGGTAGCTCACTGTTAGTGTATCTGGGACCTCACTGTTAGTGTATCTGTTACCTCACTGTTAGTGTATCTGGTACCTAACTGTTAGTGTATCTGGTACCTCGCTGTTCGTGTATTTGGTACCTGGCTGTTAGTGTATCTGGTACCTCACTGTTAGTGTATCTGGTATCTCGCTGTTAGTGTATCTGGTACCTCACTGTTAGTGTATCTGGTACCTCACTGTTCGTTTATCTGGTACATCGCTGTTAGTGTATCTGGTACCTCACAGTTAGTGTATCTGGGACCTCACTGTTAGTGTATCTGGTACCTCACTGTTAGTGTATCTGTTACCTCGCTGTTAGTGTATCTGGTACCTCACTGTTAGTGTATCTGGTACCTCACTGTGATTGTATCTGGTACCTCACTGTTTGTGGATCTGGTACCTCACTGTTCGTGTATCTGGTACCTCACTGTTAGTGTATCTGGTACCTCGCTGTTAGTGTATCTGTTACCTCGCTGTTAGTGTATCTGGTACCTCGCTGTTAGTGTATCTGGTACCTCACTGTTAGTGTATCTGGTACCTCGCTGTTTGTGTATCTGGTACCTCACTGTTAGTGTATCTGGTACCTCACTGTTAGTGTATCTGGTACCTCGCTGTTAGTGTATCTGGTACCTCACTGTTAGTGTATCTGGTACCTCACTGTTAGTGTATCTGGTACCTCGCTGTTAGTGTATCTGGTAACTCGCTCTTAGTGGATCTGGTACCTCACTGTTAGTGTATCTGGTACCTCACTGTTAGTGTATCTGGTACCTCGCTGTTAGTGTATCTGGTACCTCACTGTTAGTGTATCTGGTACCTCACTGTTAGTGTATCTGGTACATCGCTGTTCGTGTATCTGGTACCTCACAGTTAGTGTATCTGGGACCTCACTGTTAGTGTATCTGGTACCTCACTGTTAGTGTATCTGTTACCTCGCTGTTAGTGTATCTGGTACCTCACTGTTAGTGTATCTGGTACCTCACTGTGATTGTATCTGGTACCTCACTGTTTGTGGATCTGGTACCTCACTGTTCGTGTATCTGGTACCTCACTGTTAGTGTATCTGGTACCTCGCTGTTAGTGTATCTGTTACCTCGCTGTTAGTGTATCTGGTACCTCGCTGTCCGTGTATCTGGTACCTCACTGTTGGTGTATCTGGTACCTCGCTGTTAGTATATCTGGTACCTTGCTTTTAGTGTATCTGGTACCTCACTGTTAGTGTATCTGGTACCTCACTGTTAGTGTATCTGGTACCTCGCTGTTTGTGTATCTGGTACCTCGCTGTTAGTGTATCTGGTACCTCGCTGTTAGTGTATTTGGTACCTCGCTGTTAGTGCATCTGGTACCTCGCTGTTCGTGTATCTGGTACCTCGCTGTTAGTGTATCTGGTACCTCTTTGTTAGTGTATCTGGTACCTCGCTGTTAGTGTAACTGGTACCTCACTGTTAGTGTATCTGGTAGCTCGCTATTAGTGTATCTGGTACCTCGCTGTTCGTGTATCTGGTACCTCGCTGATAGTGTATCTGGTACCTCACTGTTAGTGTATGTGGTAGCTCGCTGTTAGTGTATCTGGTACCTCACTGTTAGTGTATCTGGTACCTCACTGTTAGTGTATCTGGTACCTCGCTGTTTGTGTATCTGGTACCTCACTGTTAGTGTATCTGGTACCTCACTGTTAGTGTATCTGGTACCTCGCTGTTAGTGTATCTGGTACCTCATGTAAGTGTATCTGGTACCTCGCTATTATTGTATCTGATACGTCGCTGTTAGTGAATCTGGTACCTCGCTCTTAATGTATCTGGTACCTCGATGTCAGTGTATCTGGTACCTCACTGTTAGTGTATCAGGTAGCTCACTGTTAGTGTATCTAGCAGCTCACTGTTAGTGTCCCGGATACCTCGCTGTTAGTGTATCTGGTACCTCACTGTTAGTGTCCCTGGTAACTCACTGTTAGTGTATCTGGTCCCTCGCTGTTAGTGTATCTGGTAACTCGCTCTTAGTGGATCTGGTACCTCACTGTTAGTGTATCTGGTACCTCACTGTTAGTGTATCTGGTAGCTCGCTATCAGTGTATCTGGTACCTCGCTGTTCGTGTATCTGGTACCTCGCTGTTAGTGTATCTGGTACCTCACTGTTAGTGTATCTGGTAGCTCGCTGTGAGTTTATCTGGTACCTCACTGTTGGTGTATCTGGTACCTCGCTGTTAGTGTATCTGGTACCTCACTGTTAGTGTATCTGGTACCTCGCTGTTAGTGTATCTGGTACGTCGCTGTTAGTGTATCTGGTACCTCGCTGTTAATGTATCTGGTACTTCGATTTTAGTATATCTGGTAGCTCACTGTTAGTGTATCTGGGACCTCACTGTTAGTGTATCTGTTACCTCACTGTTAGTGTATCTGGTAGCTAACTGTTAGTGTATCTGGTACCTCGCTGTTCGTGTATTTGGTACCTGGCTGTTAGTGTATCTGGTACCTCACTGTTAGTGTATCTGGTATCTCGCTGTTAGTGTATCTGGTACCTCACTGTTAGTGTATCTGGTACCTCACTGTTCGTTTATCTGGTACATCGCTGTTAGTGTATCTGGTACCTCACAGTTAGTGTATCTGGGACCTCACTGTTAGTGTATCTGGTACCTCACTGTTAGTGTATCTGTTACCTCGCTGTTAGTGTATCTGGTACCTCACTGTTAGTGTATCTGGTACCTCACTGTGATTGTATCTGGTACCTCACTGTTTGTGGATCTGGTACCTCACTGTTCGTGTATCTGGTACCTCACTGTTAGTGTATCTGGTACCTCGCTGTTAGTGTATCTGTTACCTCGCTGTTAGTGTATCTGGTACCTCGCTGTTATTGTATCTGGTACCTCACTGTTAGTGTATCTGGTACCTCACTGTTAGTGTATCTGGTACCTCACTGTTAGTGTATCTGGTACCTCGCTGTTTGTGTATCTGGTACCTCACTGTTAGTGTATCTGGTACCTCACTGTTAGTGTATCTGGTACCTCGCTGTTAGTGTATCTGGTACCTCACTGTTAGTGTATCTGGTACCTGACTGTTAGTGTATCTGGTACCTCGCTGTTAGTGTATCTGGTAACTCGCTCTCAGTGGATCTGGTACCTCACTGTTAGTGTATCTGGTACCTCACTGTTAGTGTATCTGGTACCTCGCTGTTAGTGTATCTGGTACCTCACTGTTAGTGTATCTGGTACCTCACTGTTAGTGTATCTGGTACCTCACTGTTAGTGTATCTGGTACATCGCTGTTAGTGTATCTGGTACCTCGCTGTTAGTGTATTTGGTACCTCGCTGTTAGTGCATCTGGTACCTCGCTGTTCGTGTATCTGGTACCTCGCTGTTAGTGTATCTGGTACCTCTTTGTTAGTGTATCTGGTACCTCGCTGTTAGTGTATCTGGTACCTCACTGTTAGTGTATCTGGTAGCTCGCTATTAGTGTATCTGGTACCTCGCTGTTCGTGTATCTGGTACCTCGCTGTTAGTGTATCTGGTACCTCACAGGATAAGGGGTAAGCCATTTAGGACCGAGATGAGGAGAAACTTCTTCACCCAGAGAGTGGTGAACCTGTGGAATTCTCTACCACAGAAAGTAGTTGAGGCCAATTCACTAAATATATTCAAAAGGGAGTTAGATGAGGTCCTTACTACTCGGGGGATCAAGGGGTATGGCGAGAAAGCAGGAAGGGGGTACTGAAGTTTCATGTTCAGCCATGAACTCATTGAATGGCGGTGCAGGCTAGAAGGGCTGAATGGCCTGCTCCTGCACCTATTTTCTATGTTTCTATGTTAGTGTATCTGGTATCTCGCTGTTAGTGTATCTGGTACCTCACTGTTAGTGTATCTGGTACCTCACTGTTCGTTTATCTGGTACATCGCTGTTAGTGTATCTGGTACCTCACAGTTAGTGTATCTGGGACCTCACTGTTAGTGTATCTGGTACCTCACTGTTAGTGTATCTGTTACCTCACTGTGATTGTATCTGGTACCTCACTGTTTGTGGATCTGGTACCTCACTGTTAGTGTATCTGATACCTCGCTGTTAGTGTATCTGGTACCTCACTGTTAGTGTATCTGTTACCTCGCTGTTAGTGTATCTGGTACCTCACTGTTAGTGTATCTGGTACCTCACTGTGATTGTATCTGGTACCTCACTGTTTGTGGATCTGGTACCTCACTGTTCGTGTATCTGGTACCTCACTGTTAGTGTATCTGGTACCTCGCTGTTAGTGTATCTGTTACCTCGCTGTTAGTGTATCTGGTACCTCGCTGTTAGTGTATCTGGTACCTCACTGTTAGTGTATCTGGAACCTCACTGTTAATGAATCTGGTACCTCACTGTTAGTGTATCTGGTACCTCGCTGTTAGTGTATCTGGTACCTCACTGTTAGTCTATCTGGTACCTCACTGTTATTGTATCTGGTACCTCGCTGTTAGTATATCTGGTACCTCGCTTTTAGTGTATCTGGTACCTCACTGTTAGTGTATCTGGTACCTCACTGTTAGTGTATCTGGTACCTCGCTGTTAGTGTATCTGGTACCTCGCTGTTAGTGTATCTGGTACCTCGCTGTTCGTGTATTTGGTACCTTGCTGTTAGTGCATCTGGTACCTCGCTGTTCGTGCATCTGGTACCTCGCTGTTAGTGTATCTGGTACCTCTTTGTTAGTGTATCTGGTACCTCGCTGTTAGCGTAACTGGTACCTCACTGTTAGTGTATCTGGTAGCTCGCTATTAGTGTATCTGGTACCTCGCTGTTCGTGTATCTGGTACCTCGCTGTTAGTGTATCTGGTACCTCACTGTTAGTGTATCTGGTAGCTCGCTGTTAGTGTATCTGGTACCTCACTGTTAGTGTATCTGGTACCTCACTGTTAGTGTATCTGGTACCTCACTGTTAGTGTATCTGGTAGCTCGCTATTAGTGTATCTGGTACCTCGCTGTTCGTGTATCTGGTACCTCACTGTTAGTGTATCTGGTACCTCGCTGTTAGTGTATCTGGTACGTCGCTGTTAGTGTATCTGGTACCTCGCTGTTAATGTATCTGGTACCTCGATTTAAATATATCTGGTAGCTCACTGTTAGTGTATCTGGTACCTCACTATTAGTGTATCTGTTACCTCACTGTTAGTGTATCTGGTACCTAACTGTTAGTGTATCTGGTACCTCGCTGTTCGTGTATCTGGTACCTGGCTGTTAGTGTATCTGGTACCTCACTGTTAGTGTATCTGGTATCTCGCTGTTAGTGTATCTGGTACCTCACTGTTAGTGTATCTGGTACCTCACTGTTCGTTTATTTGGTACATCGCTGTTAGTTTATCTGGTACCTCACAGTTTGTGTATCTGGGACCTCACGGTTGGTGTATCTGTTACCTCGCTGTTAGTGTATCTGGTACCTCACTGTTAGTGTATCTGGTACCTCACTGTGATTGTATCTGGTACCTCACTGTTTGTGGATCTGGTACCTCACTGTTCGTGTATCTGGTACCTCACTGTTAGTGTATCTGGTACCTCGCTGTTAGTGTATCTGTTACCTCGCTGTTAGTGTATCTGGTACCTCGCTGTTAGTGTATCTGGTACCTCACTGTTAGTGTATCTGGTACCTCACTGTTAATGAATCTGGTACCTCACTGTTAGTGTATCTGGTACCTCGCTGTTAGTGTATCTGGTACCTCACTGTTAGTGTATCTGGTACCTCACTGTTAGTGTATCTGGTACCTCGCTGTTAGTATATCTGGTACCTCGCTTTTAGTGTATCTGGTACCTCACTGTTAGTGTATCTGGTACCTCACTGTTAGTGTATCTGGTACCTCGCTGTTAGTGTATCTGGTACCTCGCTGTTTGTGTATCTGGTACCTCGCTGTTAGTGTATTTGGTACCTCGCTGTTAGTGCATCTGGTACCTCGCTGTTCGTGTATCTGGTACCTCGCTGTTAGTGTATCTGGTACCTCTTTGTTAGAGTATCTGGTACCTCGCTGTTAGTGTAACTGGTACCTCACTGTTAGTGTATCTGGTAGCTCGCTATTAGTGTATCTGGTACCTCGCTGTTCGTGTATCTGGTACCTCGCTGTTAGTGTATCTGGTACCTCACTGTTAGTGTATCTGGTAGCTCGCTGTTAGTGTATCTGGTACCTCACTGTTAGTGTATCTGGTACCTCACTGTTAGTGTATCTGGTACCTCGCTGTTTGTGTATCTGGTACCTCACTGTTAGTGTATCTGGAACCTCACTGTTAGTGTATCTGGTACCTCACTGTTAGTGTATCTGGTACCTCACTGTTAGTGTATCTGGTACCTCGCTGTTAGTGTGTCTGGTAGCTCGCTATTGTTGTATCTGGTAGCTCATTGTTAGTGTATTTAGCACCTCACTGTTAGTGTCCCGGGTACCTCGCTGTTAGTGGATCTGGTACCTCACTGTTAGTGTATCTGGTACCTCACTGTTAGTGTATCTGGTACCTCACTGTTAGTGTATCTGGTACCTCACTGTTAGTGTACCTGGTACCTCACTGTTTGTGTATCTGGAACATCGCTGTTAGTGTATCTGGTACCTCACTGTAAGTGTTTCTGGTACCTCACTGTTAATGTATCTGGTATCTCGCTGTTAGTGTATCTGGTACCTCACTGTTAGTGTATCTGGTACCTCACTGTTCGTTTATCTGGTACATCGCTGTTAGTGTATCTGGTACCTCACAGTTAGTGTATCTGGTACCTCACTGTTAGTGTATCTGGTAACTCGCTATTAGTGTATCTGGTACCTCGCTGTTCGTGTATCTGGTACCTCGCTGTTAGTGTATCTGGTACCTCACTGTTAGTGTATCTGGTAGCTCGCTGTTAGTGTATCTGGTACCTGGCTGTTAGTGTATCTGGTACCTCACTGTTAGTGTATCTGGTACCTCACTGTAAGTGTTTCTGGTACCTCACTGTTAATGTATCTGGTATCTCGCTGTTAGTGTATCTGGTACCTCACTGTTAGTGTATCTGGTACCTCACTGTTCGTTTATCTGGTACCTCACTGTTAGCGTATCTGGTACCTCACTGTGATTGTATCTGGTACCTCACTCTTTGTGGATCTGGTACCTCACTGTTCGTGTATCTGGTACCTCACTGTTAGTGTATCTGGTACCTCGCTGTTAGTGTATCTGTTACCTCGCTGTTAGTGTATCTGGTACCTCGCTGTTTGTGTATCTGGTACCTCACTGTTAGTGTATCTGGAACCTCACTGTTAGTGTATCTGGTACCTCACTGTTAGTGTATCTGGTACCTCACTGTTAGTGTATCTGGTACCTCGCTGTTAGTATATCTGGTACCTCGCTTTTAGTGTATCTGGTACCTCACTGTTAGTGTATCTGGTACCTCGCTATTATTGTATCTGATACGTCGCTGTTAGTGAATCTGGTACCTCGCTCTTAATGTATCTGGTACCTCGATGTCAGTGTATCTGGTACCTCACTGTTAGTGTATCAGGTAGCTCACTGTTAGTGTATCTAGCAGCTCACTGTTAGTGTCCCGGATACCTCGCTGTTAGTGTATCTGGTACCTCACTGTTAGTGTCCCTGGTAACTCACTGTTAGTGTATCTGGTCCCTCGCTGTTAGTGTATCTGGTAACTCGCTCTTAGTGGATCTGGTACCTCACTGTTAGTGTATCTGGTACCTCACTGTTAGTGTATCTGGTAGCTCGCTATCAGTGTATCTGGTACCTCGCTGTTCGTGTATCTGGTACCTCGCTGTTAGTGTATCTGGTACCTCACTGTTAGTGTATCTGGTAGCTCGCTGTGAGTTTATCTGGTACCTCACTGTTGGTGTATCTGGTACCTCGCTGTTAGTGTATCTGGTACCTCACTGTTAGTGTATCTGGTACCTCGCTGTTAGTGTATCTGGTACGTCGCTGTTAGTGTATCTGGTACCTCGCTGTTAATGTATCTGGTACTTCGATTTTAGTATATCTGGTAGCTCACTGTTAGTGTATCTGGGACCTCACTGTTAGTGTATCTGTTACCTCACTGTTAGTGTATCTGGTAGCTAACTGTTAGTGTATCTGGTACCTCGCTGTTCGTGTATTTGGTACCTGGCTGTTAGTGTATCTGGTACCTCACTGTTAGTGTATCTGGTATCTCGCTGTTAGTGTATCTGGTACCTCACTGTTAGTGTATCTGGTACCTCACTGTTCGTTTATCTGGTACATCGCTGTTAGTGTATCTGGTACCTCACAGTTAGTGTATCTGGGACCTCACTGTTAGTGTATCTGGTACCTCACTGTTAGTGTATCTGTTACCTCGCTGTTAGTGTATCTGGTACCTCACTGTTAGTGTATCTGGTACCTCACTGTGATTGTATCTGGTACCTCACTGTTTGTGGATCTGGTACCTCACTGTTCGTGTATCTGGTACCTCACTGTTAGTGTATCTGGTACCTCGCTGTTAGTGTATCTGTTACCTCGCTGTTAGTGTATCTGGTACCTCGCTGTTATTGTATCTGGTACCTCACTGTTAGTGTATCTGGTACCTCACTGTTAGTGTATCTGGTACCTCACTGTTAGTGTATCTGGTACCTCGCTGTTTGTGTATCTGGTACCTCACTGTTAGTGTATCTGGTACCTCACTGTTAGTGTATCTGGTACCTCGCTGTTAGTGTATCTGGTACCTCACTGTTAGTGTATCTGGTACCTGACTGTTAGTGTATCTGGTACCTCGCTGTTAGTGTATCTGGTAACTCGCTCTTAGTGGATCTGGTACCTCACTGTTAGTGTATCTGGTACCTCACTGTTAGTGTATCTGGTACCTCGCTGTTAGTGTATCTGGTACCTCACTGTTAGTGTATCTGGTACCTCACTGTTAGTGTATCTGGTACCTCACTGTTAGTGTATCTGGTACATCGCTGTTAGTGTATCTGGTACCTCGCTGTTAGTGTATTTGGTACCTCGCTGTTAGTGCATCTGGTACCTCGCTGTTCGTGTATCTGGTACCTCGCTGTTAGTGTATCTGGTACCTCTTTGTTAGTGTATCTGGTACCTCGCTGTTAGTGTATCTGGTACCTCACTGTTAGTGTATCTGGTAGCTCGCTATTAGTGTATCTGGTACCTCGCTGTTCGTGTATCTGGTACCTCGCTGTTAGTGTATCTGGTACCTCACAGGATAAGGGGTAAGCCATTTAGGACCGAGATGAGGAGAAACTTCTTCACCCAGAGAGTGGTGAACCTGTGGAATTCTCTACCACAGAAAGTAGTTGAGGCCAATTCACTAAATATATTCAAAAGGGAGTTAGATGAGGTCCTTACTACTCGGGGGATCAAGGGGTATGGCGAGAAAGCAGGAAGGGGGTACTGAAGTTTCATGTTCAGCCATGAACTCATTGAATGGCGGTGCAGGCTAGAAGGGCTGAATGGCCTGCTCCTGCACCTATTTTCTATGTTTCTATGTTAGTGTATCTGGTATCTCGCTGTTAGTGTATCTGGTACCTCACTGTTAGTGTATCTGGTACCTCACTGTTCGTTTATCTGGTACATCGCTGTTAGTGTATCTGGTACCTCACAGTTAGTGTATCTGGGACCTCACTGTTAGTGTATCTGGTACCTCACTGTTAGTGTATCTGTTACCTCACTGTGATTGTATCTGGTACCTCACTGTTTGTGGATCTGGTACCTCACTGTTAGTGTATCTGATACCTCGCTGTTAGTGTATCTGGTACCTCACTGTTAGTGTATCTGTTACCTCGCTGTTAGTGTATCTGGTACCTCACTGTTAGTGTATCTGGTACCTCACTGTGATTGTATCTGGTACCTCACTGTTTGTGGATCTGGTACCTCACTGTTCGTGTATCTGGTACCTCACTGTTAGTGTATCTGGTACCTCGCTGTTAGTGTATCTGTTACCTCGCTGTTAGTGTATCTGGTACCTCGCTGTTAGTGTATCTGGTACCTCACTGTTAGTGTATCTGGAACCTCACTGTTAATGAATCTGGTACCTCACTGTTAGTGTATCTGGTACCTCGCTGTTAGTGTATCTGGTACCTCACTGTTAGTCTATCTGGTACCTCACTGTTATTGTATCTGGTACCTCGCTGTTAGTATATCTGGTACCTCGCTTTTAGTGTATCTGGTACCTCACTGTTAGTGTATCTGGTACCTCACTGTTAGTGTATCTGGTACCTCGCTGTTAGTGTATCTGGTACCTCGCTGTTAGTGTATCTGGTACCTCGCTGTTCGTGTATTTGGTACCTTGCTGTTAGTGCATCTGGTACCTCGCTGTTCGTGCATCTGGTACCTCGCTGTTAGTGTATCTGGTACCTCTTTGTTAGTGTATCTGGTACCTCGCTGTTAGCGTAACTGGTACCTCACTGTTAGTGTATCTGGTAGCTCGCTATTAGTGTATCTGGTACCTCGCTGTTCGTGTATCTGGTACCTCGCTGTTAGTGTATCTGGTACCTCACTGTTAGTGTATCTGGTAGCTCGCTGTTAGTGTATCTGGTACCTCACTGTTAGTGTATCTGGTACCTCACTGTTAGTGTATCTGGTACCTCACTGTTAGTGTATCTGGTAGCTCGCTATTAGTGTATCTGGTACCTCGCTGTTCGTGTATCTGGTACCTCACTGTTAGTGTATCTGGTACCTCGCTGTTAGTGTATCTGGTACGTCGCTGTTAGTGTATCTGGTACCTCGCTGTTAATGTATCTGGTACCTCGATTTAAATATATCTGGTAGCTCACTGTTAGTGTATCTGGTACCTCACTATTAGTGTATCTGTTACCTCACTGTTAGTGTATCTGGTACCTAACTGTTAGTGTATCTGGTACCTCGCTGTTCGTGTATCTGGTACCTGGCTGTTAGTGTATCTGGTACCTCACTGTTAGTGTATCTGGTATCTCGCTGTTAGTGTATCTGGTACCTCACTGTTAGTGTATCTGGTACCTCACTGTTCGTTTATTTGGTACATCGCTGTTAGTTTATCTGGTACCTCACAGTTTGTGTATCTGGGACCTCACGGTTGGTGTATCTGTTACCTCGCTGTTAGTGTATCTGGTACCTCACTGTTAGTGTATCTGGTACCTCACTGTGATTGTATCTGGTACCTCACTGTTTGTGGATCTGGTACCTCACTGTTCGTGTATCTGGTACCTCACTGTTAGTGTATCTGGTACCTCGCTGTTAGTGTATCTGTTACCTCGCTGTTAGTGTATCTGGTACCTCGCTGTTAGTGTATCTGGTACCTCACTGTTAGTGTATCTGGTACCTCACTGTTAATGAATCTGGTACCTCACTGTTAGTGTATCTGGTACCTCGCTGTTAGTGTATCTGGTACCTCACTGTTAGTGTATCTGGTACC
The DNA here is from genome assembly GCF_044704955.1 of Pristiophorus japonicus. Taxonomy (NCBI): domain Eukaryota; kingdom Metazoa; phylum Chordata; class Chondrichthyes; family Pristiophoridae; genus Pristiophorus; species Pristiophorus japonicus. Next base: position 541,744,028 of record NC_091977.1, read on the forward strand.
TCACTGTTAGTGTATCTGGTACCTCGCTGTTAGTATATCTGGTACCTCGCTTTTAGTGTATCTGGTACCTCACTGTTAGTGTATCTGGTACCTCACTGTTAGTGTATCTGGTACCTCGCTGTTAGTGTATCTGGTACCTCGCTGTTTGTGTATCTGGTACCTCGCTGTTAGTGTATTTGGTACCTCGCTGTTAGTGCATCTGGTACCTCGCTGTTCGTGTATCTGGTACCTCGCTGTTAGTGTATCTGGTACCTCTTTGTTAGAGTATCTGGTACCTCGCTGTTAGTGTAACTGGTACCTCACTGTTAGTGTATCTGGTAGCTCGCTATTAGTGTATCTGGTACCTCGCTGTTCGTGTATCTGGTACCTCGCTGTTAGTGTATCTGGTACCTCACTGTTAGTGTATCTGGTAGCTCGCTGTTAGTGTATCTGGTACCTCACTGTTAGTGTATCTGGTACCTCACTGTTAGTGTATCTGGTACCTCGCTGTTTGTGTATCTGGTACCTCACTGTTAGTGTATCTGGAACCTCACTGTTAGTGTATCTGGTACCTCACTGTTAGTGTATCTGGTACCTCACTGTTAGTGTATCTGGTACCTCGCTGTTAGTGTGTCTGGTAGCTCGCTATTGTTGTATCTGGTAGCTCATTGTTAGTGTATTTAGCACCTCACTGTTAGTGTCCCGGGTACCTCGCTGTTAGTGGATCTGGTACCTCACTGTTAGTGTATCTGGTACCTCACTGTTAGTGTATCTGGTACCTCACTGTTAGTGTATCTGGTACCTCACTGTTAGTGTACCTGGTACCTCACTGTTTGTGTATCTGGAACATCGCTGTTAGTGTATCTGGTACCTCACTGTAAGTGTTTCTGGTACCTCACTGTTAATGTATCTGGTATCTCGCTGTTAGTGTATCTGGTACCTCACTGTTAGTGTATCTGGTACCTCACTGTTCGTTTATCTGGTACATCGCTGTTAGTGTATCTGGTACCTCACAGTTAGTGTATCTGGTACCTCACTGTTAGTGTATCTGGTAACTCGCTATTAGTGTATCTGGTACCTCGCTGTTCGTGTATCTGGTACCTCGCTGTTAGTGTATCTGGTACCTCACTGTTAGTGTATCTGGTAGCTCGCTGTTAGTGTATCTGGTACCTGGCTGTTAGTGTATCTGGTACCTCACTGTTAGTGTATCTGGTACCTCACTGTAAGTGTTTCTGGTACCTCACTGTTAATGTATCTGGTATCTCGCTGTTAGTGTATCTGGTACCTCACTGTTAGTGTATCTGGTACCTCACTGTTCGTTTATCTGGTACCTCACTGTTAGCGTATCTGGTACCTCACTGTGATTGTATCTGGTACCTCACTCTTTGTGGATCTGGTACCTCACTGTTCGTGTATCTGGTACCTCACTGTTAGTGTATCTGGTACCTCGCTGTTAGTGTATCTGTTACCTCGCTGTTAGTGTATCTGGTACCTCGCTGTTAGTGTATCTGGTACCTCACTGTTAATGAATCTGGTACCTCACTGTTAGTGTATCTGGTACCTCGCTGTTAGTGTATCTGGTACCTCACTGTTAGTGTATCTGGTACCTCACTGTTAGTGTATCTGGTACCTCGCTGTTAGTATATCTGGTACCTCGCTTTTAGTGTATCTGGTACCTCACTGTTAGTGTATCTGGTACCTCACTGTTAGTGTATCTGGTACCTCGCTGTTAGTGTATCTGGTACCTCGCTGTTAGTGTATCTGGTACCTCGCTGTTAGTGTATTTGGTACCTCGCTGTTAGTGCATCTGGTACCTCGCTGTTCGTGTATCTGGTACCTCGCTGTTAGTGTATCTGGTACCTCTTTGTTAGAGTATCTGGTACCTCGCTGTTAGTGTAACTGGTACCTCACTGTTAGTGTATCTGGTAGCTCGCTATTAGTGTATCTGGTACCTCGCTGTTCGTGTATCTGGTACCTCGCTGTTAGTGTATCTGGTACCTCACTGTTAGTGTATCTGGTAGCTCGCTGTTAGTGTATCTGGTACCTCACTGTTAGTGTATCTGGTACCTCACTGTTAGTGTATCTGGTACCTCGCTGTTTGTGTATCTGGTACCTCACTGTTAGTGTATCTGGTACCTCACTGTTAGTGTATCTGGTACCTCACTGTTAGTGTATCTGGCACCTCACTGTTAGTGTATCTGGTACCTCGCTGTTAGTGTGTCTGGTAGCTCGCTATTGTTGTATCTGGTAGCTCATTGTTAGTGTATTTAGCACCTCACTGTTAGTGTCCCGGGTACCTCGCTGTTAGTGGATCTGGTACCTCACTGTTAGTGTATCTGGTACCTCACTGTTAGTGTATCTGGTACCTCACTGTTAGTGTATCTGGTACCTCACTGTTAGTGTATCTGGTACCTCACTGTTAGTGTATCTGGTAGCTCACTGTTAGTGTACCTGGTACCTCACTGTTTGTGTATCTGGAACATCGCTGTTAGTGTATCTGGTACCTCACTGTAAGTGTTTCTGGTACCTCACTGTTAATGTATCTGGTATCTCGCTGTTAGTGTATCTGGTACCTCACTGTTAGTGTATCTGGTACCTCACTGTTCGTTTATCTGGTACATCGCTGTTAGTGTATCTGGTACCTCACAGTTAGTGTATCTGGTACCTCACTGTTAGTGTATCTGGTAACTCGCTATTAGTGTATCTGGTACCTCGCTGTTCGTGTATCTGGTACCTCGCTGTTAGTGTATCTGGTACCTCACTGTTAGTGTATCTGGTAGCTCGCTGTTAGTGTATCTGGTACCTGGCTGTTAGTGTATCTGGTACCTCACTGTTAGTGTATCTGGTACCTCGCTGTTAGTGTATCTGGTACCTCACTGTTAGTGTATCTGGTACCTCACTGTTAGTGTATCTGGTACCTCACTGTTAGTGTATCTGGTACCTCACTGTTAGTGTATCTGGTAGCTCACTGTTAGTGTACCTGGTACCTCACTGTTGGTGTATCTGGAACATCGCTGTTAGTGTATGTGGTACCTCACTGTAAGTGTTTCTGGTACCTCACTGTTAATGTATCTGGTATCTCGCTGTTAGTGTATCTGGTACCTCACTGTTAGTGTATCTGGTACCTCACTGTTCGTTTATCTGGTACATCGCTGTTAGTGTATCTGGTACCTCACAGTTAGTGTATCTGGTACCTCACTGTTAGTGTATCTGGTACCTCACTGTTAGTGTATCTGTTACCTCGCTGTTAGTGTATCTGGTACCTCACTGTTAGTGTATCTGGTACCTCACTGTGATTGTATCTGGTACCTCACTGTTTCTGGATCTGGTACCTCACTGTTCGTGTATCTGGTACCTCACTGTTAGTGTATCTGTTTCCACGCTGTTAGTGTATCTGGTACCTCGCTGTTAGTGTATCTGATACCTCACTGTTAATGTATCTGGGACCTCACTGTTAATGAATCTGGTACCTCACTGTTAGTGTATCTGGTACCTCGCTGTTAGTGTATCTGGTACCTCACTGTTAGTGTATCTGGTACCTCACTGTTAGGGTATCTGGTACCTCGCTGTTAGTATATCTGGTATCTCGCTTTTAGTGTATCTGGTACCTCACTGTTAGTGTATCTGGTACCTCACTGTGAGTGTATCTGGTACCTCGCTGTTAGTGTATCTGGTACCTCGCTGTTAGTGTATCTGGTACCTCACTGTTAGTGTATCTGGTACATCGCTGTTAGTGTATCTGGTACCTCGCTGTTAGTGTATTTGGTACCTCGCTGTTCGTGCATCTGGTACCTCGCTGTTCGTGTATCTGGTACCTCGCTGTTAGTGTCTCTGGTACCTCTTTGTTAGTGTATCTGGTACCTCGCTGTTAGTGTATCTGGTACCTCACTGTTAGTGTATCTGGTAGCTCGCTATTAGTGTATCTGGTACCTCGCTGTTCGTGTGTCTGGTACCTCGCTGTTAGTGTATCTGGTACCTCACTGTTAGTGTATCTGGTAGCTCACTGTTAGTGTACCTGGTACCTCACTGTTAGTGTATCTGGAACATCGCTGTTAGTGTATCTGGTACCTCATTGTAAGTGTTTCTGGTACCTCACTGTTAGTGTATCTGGTATCTCGCTGTTAGTGTATCTGGTACCTCACTGTTAGTGTATCTGGTACCTCACTGTTCGTTTATCTGGTACATCGCTGTTAGTGTATCTGGTACCTCACTGTTAGTGTATCTGGTACCTCACTATTAGTGTATCTGTTACCTCGCTGTTAGTGTATCTGGTACCTCACTGTTAGTGTATCTGGTACCTCACTGTAATTGTATCTGGTACCTCGCTGTTTGTGGATCTGTTACCTCACTGTTCGTGTATCTGGTACCTCACTGTTAGTGTATCTGGTACCTCGCTGTTAGTGTAGCTGGTACCTCTCTGTTAGTGTATCTGGTACCTCGCTGTTAGTGTATCTGGTACCTCGCTGTTAGTGTATCTGGTAACTCGCTGTTAGTTAACCTGGTACCTAGCTGTTAGTGTATCTGGGGCCTCGCTGTTATTGTATCTGGTACGTCGCTGTTAGTGTATCTGCTCCCTCGATTTTAGTATATCTGGTAGCTCACTGTTAGTGTATCTGGTACCTCACTGTTAGTTTATCTGGTACCTAGATGTTAGTGTATCTGGTACCTCACTGTTAGTCTATCTGTTCCCTCGCTATTAGTGTATCTGGTAACTCGCTGTTAGTGTATCTGGTACCTCGCTGTTAGTGTATCTGGTACCTCGCTGTGAGTGTATCTGTTACCACACTGTTAGTTTATCTTGTACCTCGCTGTTAGTGTATCTGGTACCTCACTGTTAGTGTAACTGGTACCTCGCTCTTTGCGTATCTGGTACCTCACTGTTAGTGTATCTGGTACCTCACTGTTAGTGTATCTGGTACCTCACTGTTAGTGTATCTGGTACCTCACTGTTAGTGTATCTGGTACCTCACTGTGAGTGTACCTGGTACATCGCTGTTAATGTATCTGGTACCTCACTGTTAGTGTATCTGGTACCTCACTGTTAATGTATCTGGTACCTCGCTGTTAGTGTATCTGGTACCTCACTGTTTGTGTATCTGGTACCTCACTGTCAGTGTATCTGGTAGCTCACTGTTAGTGTATCTAGCAGCTCACTGTTAGTGTCCCGGGTACCTCGCTGTTAGTGTATCTGGTCCCTCGCTGTTAGTGTATCTGGTACATCGCTGTTTGTGTATCTGGTACCTCACTGTCAGTGTATCTGGTAGCTCACTGTTAGTGTATCTAGCAGCTCACTGTTAGTGTATCTGGTACCTCACTGCTGGTGTATCTGGTACCTGACTGTTAGTGTATCTGGTACCTCTCTGTTAGTGTATCTGGTACCTCACTGTTAGTGTACCTGGTACCTCACTGTTAGTGTATCTGGTACCTCGCTGTTCGTGTATCTGGTACCTCGCTGTTAGTGTATTTGGTACCTCGCTGTTAGTGCATCTGGTACCTCGATGTTCGTGTATCTGGTACCTCGCTGTTAGTGTATCTGGTACCTCTTTGTTAGTGTATCTGGTACCTCGCTGTTAGTGTATCTGGTACCTCACTGTTAGTGTATCTGGTAGCTCGCTATTAGTGTATCTGGTACCTCGCTGTTCGTGTATCTGGTACCTCGCTGTTAGTGTATCTGGTACCTCACTGTTAGTGTATCTGGTACCTCACTGTTAGTGTATCTGGTACCTCGCTGTTAGTGTATCTGGTACGTCGCTGTTAGTGTATCTGGTACCTCGCTGTTAATGTATCTGGTACCTTGATTTTAGTATATCTGGTAGCTCACTGATAGTGTATCTGGAACCTCACTGTTAGTGTATCTGTTACCTCACTGTTAGTGTATCTAGTACCTAACTGTTAGTGTATCTGGTACCTCGCTGTAAGTGTATCTGGTACCTGGCTGTTAGTGTATCTGGTACCTCACTGTTAGTGTATCTGGTACCTCACTGTTAGTGTATCTGGTACCTCGCTGTTAGTGTATCTGGTACCTCACTGTTAGTGTATCTGGTACCTCACTGTTAGTTTATCTGGTACCTCACTGTTAGTGTATCTGGTACCTCACTGTTAGTGTATCTGGTACCTCACTGTTCGTGTATCTGGTACCTCACTGTTAGTGTCCCGGGTACCTCGCTGTTAGTGTATCTGGTCCCTCGCTGTTAGTGTATCTGGTACATCGCTGTTTGTGTATCTGGTACCTCACTGTCAGTGTATCTGGTAGCTCACTGTTAGTGTATCTAGCAGCTCACTGTTAGTGTATCTGGTACCTCACTGCTGGTGTATCTGGTACCTGACTGTTAGTGTATCTGGTACCTCTCTGTTAGTGTATCTGGTACCTCACTGTTAGTGTACCTGGTACCTCACTGTTAGTGTATCTGGTACCTCGCTGTTAGTGTATCTGGTACCTCGCTATTAGTGTATTTGGTACCTCGCTGTTAGTGCATCTGGTACCTCGATGTTCGTGTATCTGGTACCTCGCTGTTAGTGTATCTGGTACCTCTTTGTTACTGTATCTGGTACCTCGCTGTTAGTGTATCTGGTACCTCACTGTTAGTGTATCTGGTAGCTCGCTATTAGTGTATCTGGTACCTCGCTGTTCGTGTATCTGGTACCTCGCTGTTAGTGTATCTGGTACCTCACTGTTAGTGTATCTGGTACCTCACTGTTAGTGTATCTGGTACCTCGCTGTTAGTGTATCTGGTACGTCGCTGTTAGTGTATCTGGTACCTCGCTGTTAATGTATCTGGTACCTTGATTTTAGTATATCTGGTAGCTCACTGATAGTGTATCTGGAACCTCACTGTTAGTGTATCTGTTACCTCACTGTTAGTGTATCTAGTACCTAACTGTTAGTGTATCTGGTACCTCGCTGTAAGTGTATCTGGTACCTGGCTGTTAGTGTATCTTCTACCTCACTGTTAGTGTATCTGGTACCTCACTGTTAGTGTATCAGGTACCTCGCTGTTAGTGTATCTGGTACCTCACTGTTAGTGTATCTGGTACCTCACTGTTAGTTTATCTGGTACCTCACTGTTAGTGTATCTGGTACCTCACTGTTAGTGTATCTGGTACCTCACTGTTCGTGTATCTGGTACCTCACTGTTAGTGTATCTGGTACCTCACTGTTAGTGTATCTGGTAGCTCACTGTTAGTGTACCTGGTACCTCACTGTTAGTGTATCTGGAACATCGCTGTTAGTGTATCTGGTACCTCACTGTTAGTGTATCTGGTACCTCACTGTTCGTTTATCTGGTACATTTCTGTTAGTGTATCTGGTACCTCACAGTTAGTGTATCTGGTACCTCACTGTTAGTGTATCTGGTACCTCACTGTTAGTGTATCTGTTACCTCGCTGTTAGTGTATCTGGTACCTCACTGTTAGTGTATCTGGTACCTCACTGTGATTGTATCTGGTACCTCACTGTTTGTGGATCTGGTACCTCAATGTTCGTGTATCTGGTACCTCACTGTTAGTGTATCTGGTACCTCGCTGTTAGTGTAGCTGGTACCTCTCTGTTATTGTATCTGGTACCTCGCTGTTTGTGTATCTGGTACTTCGCTGTTAGTAAATCTGGTACCTAGCTGTTAGTGTATCTGGTACCTCGCTGTTAGTGTATCTGATACGTCGCTGTTAGTGTATCTGGTACCTCGCTGTTAATGTATCTGGTACCGCAATGTTAGTGTATCTGGTACCTCACTGTTAGTGTATCTGGTAGCTCACTGTTAGTGTATCTAGCAGCTCACTGTTAGTGTCCCGGATACCTCGCTGTTAGTGTATCTGCTACCTCACTGTTAGTGTCCCTGTTACCTCACTGTTAGTGTATCTGGTCCCTCGCTGTTAGTGTATCTGGTAACTCGCTCTTAGTGTATCTGGTACCTCAATGTTAGTGTATCTGGTACCTCGCTGTTTGTGTATCTGGTACCTCACTGTTAGTGTATCTGGTACCTCACTGTTAGTGTATCTGGTACCTCGCTGTTAGTGTGTCTGGTAGCTCGCTGTTATTGTATCTGGTAGCTCATTGTTAGTGTATCTAGCAGCTCACTGTTAGTGTCCCGGGTACCTCGCTGTTCGTGGATCTGGTACCTCACTGTTAGTGTATCTGGTACCTCACTGTTAGTGTATCTGGTACCTCACTGTTCGTGTATCTGGTACCTCACTGTGAGTGTACTTGGTACATCGCTGTTAATGTATCTGGTACCTCACTGTTAGTGTATCTGGTACCTCACTGTTAATGTATCTGGTACATCGCTGTTAATGTATCTGGTACCTAGCTGTTAGTGTATCTGGTACCTCGCTGTTCGTCTATCTGGTACGTCGCTGTTAGTGTCTCTGGTACCTCACGGTTAGTGTATCTTGTACCTCACTGTTAGTGTATCTAGTACCTCACTGTCAGTGTATCTGGTAGCTCACTGTTAGTGAATCTAGCAGCTCACTGTTCGTGTCCCGGGTACCTCGCTGTTAGTGTATCTGGTCCCTCGCAGTTAGTGTATCTGGTACATCGCTGTTAGTGTATCTGGTACCTAGCTGTTAGTGTATCTGGTACCTCACTGCTGGTGTATCTGGTACCTGACTGTTAGTGTATCTGGTACCTCACTGTTTGTGTACCTGGTACCTCACTGTTAGTGTGCCTGGTACCTCGCTGTTAGTGTATCTGTTACCTCGCTGTTAGTGTATCTGGTACCTAGCTGTTAGTGTATCTGGTACCTCACTGCTGGTGTATCTGGTACCTGACTGTTAGTGTACCTGGTACCTCACTGTTAGTGTATCTGGTACCTCACTGTTAGTGTATCTGGTACCTCGCTGTTAGTGTATCTGTTACCTCGCTGTTAGTGTATCTCGTACCTCGCTGTTAGTGTATCTGGTACCTCACTGTTAGTGTATCTGGTACGTCACTGTTAATGTATCTGGTACCTCACTGTTAGTGTATCTGGTACCTCGCTTTTAGTGTATCTGGTACCTCACTGTTAGTGTATCTGGTACCTCACTGTTAGCGTATCTGGTACCTCGCTGTTAGTATATCTGGTACCCTCGCTTTTAGTGTATCTGGTACCTCACTGTTAGTGTATCTGGTACCTCACTGTTAGTGTATCTGGTACCTCGCTGTTAGTGTATCTGGTACCTCGCTGTTAGTGTACCTGGTACCTCACTGTTAGTGTGTCTGGTATTTCGCTGTTAGTGTATCTGGTACCTCACTGTTAGTGTATCTGGTACCTCGCTGTTAGTGTATCTTGTACCTCGCTGTTAGTGTATCTGGTACCTAGCTGTTAGTGTATCTTGTACCTCGCTGTTAGTGTATCTTGTACCACGCTGTTAGTGTATCTGGTACCTAGCTGTTAGTGTATTTGGTACCTCGCTGTTAGTGTATCTTGTACCTCGCTGTTAGTGTATCTGGTACCTAGCTGTTAGTGTATTTGGTACGTCGCTGTTAGTGCATCTGGTACCTCGCTGTTCGTGTATCTGGTACCTCGCTGTTAGTGTATCTGGTACCTCTTTGTTAGTGTATCTGGTACCTGGCTGTTAGTGTATCTGGTACCTCACTGTTAGTGTATCTGGTAGCTCGCTGTTAGTGTATCTGGTACCTCGCTGTTCGTGTATCTGGTACCTCGCTGTTAGTGTATCTGCGACCGCACTGTTAGTGTATCTGGTAGCTGGCTGTTAGTGTATCTGGTACCTCGCTGTTAGTGTATCTGGTACCTCGATGTTAGTGTATCTGGTACCTCACTGTTAGTGTATCTGGTACCTCGCTGTTAGTGTATCTGGTACGTCGCTGTTAGTGTATCTGGTACCTCGCTGTTAATGTATCTGGTACCTCGATTTTAGTATATCTGGTAGCTCACTGTTAGTGTATCTGGTACCTCACTGTTAGTGTATCTGGTACCTCACTGTTAGTGTATCTGGTACCTCGCTGTTAATGTATCTGGTACCTTACTGTTAGTGTATCTGGTACCTCTCTGTTAGTGTATCTGGTACCTCGCTGTTAGTGTATCTGGTAGCTCGCTGTTACTGTATCTGGTACCTCACTGTTAGTGTATCTGGTACCTCGCTGTTAGTGTATCTGGTACCTCGCTGTTAGTGTATCTGGTAGCTCGCTGTTAGTGTATCTGGTACCTCACTGTTAGTGTATCTGGTACCTCGCTGTTAGTGTATCTGGTACCTCACTGTTAGTGTATCTGGTACCTCGCTGTTAGTGTATCTGGTACGTCGCTGTTAGTGTATCTGGTACCTCGCTGTTAATGTATCTCGTACCTCGATTTTAGTATATCTGGTAGCTCACTGTTAGTGTATCTGGTACCCCTCACTGTTAGTGTATCTGTTACCTCACTGTTAGTGTATCTGGTACCTAACTGTTGGTGTATCTGGTATCTCGCTGTTAGTGTATCTTGTACCTGGCTGTTATGTATCTGGTACCTCACTGTTAGTGTATCTGTTACCTCGCTGTTAGTGTATCTGGTACCTCACTGTTAGTGTATCTGGTACCTCACTGTGATTGTATCTGGTACCTCACTGTTTGTGGATCTGGTACCTCACTGTTCGTGTATCTGGTACCTCACTGTTAGTGTATCTGGTACCTCGCTGTTAGTGTATCTGGTACCTCGCTGTTAGTGTATCTGGTACCTCACTGTTAGTGTATCTGGTACCTCACTGTTAGTGTATCTGGTACCTCACTGTTAGTGTATCTGGTACCTCGCTGTTAATGTATCTGGTACCTTACTGTTAGTGTATCTGGTACCTCACTGTTAGTGTATCTGGTACCTCGCTGTTAGTGTATCTGGTACCTCGCTGTTAGTGTTTCTGGTACCTCACTGTTAGTGTATTTGGTACCTCACTGTTAGTGTATCTGGTACCTCACTGTTAGTGTATCTGGTACCTCACTGTTAGTGTATCTGGTACCTCACTGTTAGTGTATCTGGTAGCTCACTGTTAGTGTACCTGGTACCTCACTGTTAGTGTATCTGGAACATCGCTGTTAGTGTATCTGGTACCTCACTGTAAGTGTTTCTGGTAGCTCACTGTTAGTGTATCTGGTATCTCGCTGTTAGTGTATGTGGTACCTCACTGTTAGTGTATCTGGTACCTCACTGTTCGTTTATCTGGTACATTGCTGTTAGTGTATCTGGTACCTCACTGTTAGTGTATCTGGTACCTCACTGTTAGTGTATCTGGTACCTCACTGTTAGTGTATCTGTTACCTCGCTGTTAGTGTATCCGGTACCTCGCTGTTAGTGTAGCTGGTACCTCACTGTTAGTGTATCTGGTACCTCGCTGTTAGTGTATCTGGTACTTCGCTGTTAGTGTATCTGGTACCTCGCTGTTAGTTAATCTGGTACCTAGCTGTTAGTGTATCTGGGACGTCGCTGTTATTGTATCTGGTACGTCGCTGTTAGTGTATCTGGTACCTCGCTGTTAGTGTATCTGCTACCTCGATTTCAGTATATCTGGTAGCTCACTGTTAGTGTATCTGGTACCTCACTGTTAGTTTATCTGGTAGCTAGCTGATAGTGTATCTGGTACCTCACTGTTAGTGTATCTGTTCCCTCGCTATTAGTGTATCTGGTACCTCGCTGTTAGTGTATCTGGTACCTCGCTGTTTGTGTATCTGGTACCTCACTGTTAGTGTATCTGGTACCTCGCTGTTAGTGTATTTTGTACCTCGCTGTTAGTGCATCTGGTACCTCGCTGTTCGTGTATCTGGTACCTCGCTGTTAGTGTATCTGGTACCTCTTTGTTCGTGTATCTGGTACCTCGCTGTTAGTGTATCTGGAACCTCGCTGTTAGTGTATCTGGTACCTCACTATTAGTGTATCTGGTACCTCGCTGTTTCTGTATCTGGTACCTCACTGTTAGTGTATCTGGTACCTCGCTGTTCGTGTATCTGGTACCTCGCTGTTAGTGTATCTGGTACCTCACTGTCAGTGTATCTGGTACCTCGCTGTTCGTGTATCTGGTAGCTCACTGTTAGTGTACCTGGTACCTCGCTGTTAGTGTATCTGGTACGTCGCTGTTAGCGTATCTGGTACCTCGCTGTTAATGTATCTGGTACCTCGATTTTAGTATATCTTGTAGCTCATTGTTATTGTATCTGGCACCTCACTGTTAGTGTATCTGTTACCTCACTGTTAGTGTATCTGGTACCTCTCTGTTAGTGTATCTGGTACCTGGCTGTTAGTGTATCTGGTACCTCACTGTTAGTGCATCTGGTACCTCACTGTTAGTGTATCTGATACCTCACTGTTAGTATATCTGGTACCTCGCTGTTAGTGTATCTGGTAACTCGTTGTTATTGGATCTGGTACCTCACTGTTAGTGTATCTGGTACCTCACTGTGAGTGTATCTGGTACCTCACTGTTTGTGTATCTGGAACCTCACTGATAGTGTATCTGGGACCTCACTGTTAGTGTGTCTGGTACCTCACTCTGAGTGGATCTGGTACCTCACTGTTATTGTATCTGGTACCTCACTGTTAGTGTATCTGGTACCTCACTGAGAGTGGATCTGGTACCTCATTGTTATTGTATCTGGTACCTCACTGTTTGTGTATCTGGTACCTAACTGTTAGTGTATCTGGTACCTCGCTGTTAGTGTATCTGGTACCTCACTGTCAGTGTATCTGGTAGCTCACTGTTAGTGTCTCTTGCAGCTCACTGTTAGTTTCCCGGGTACCTCGCTGTTAGTGTATCTGGTACCTCGCTGTTAGTGTACCTGGTACATCTCTGTTAATGTATCTGGTACCTCACTGTTAGTGTATCTGGTACATCACTGTTAATGTATCTGGTACCTCGCTGTTAGTGTATCTGGTACCTCACTGTTAGTGTATCGGGTACCTCACTGTCAGTGTATCTGGTAGATCACTGTTTGTGTATCGAGCAGCTCACTGTTAGTGTCCCGAGTACCTCGCTGTTAGTGTATTTTGTCCCTCGCTGTTAGTGTATCTGGTACATCGCTGTTAGTGTATCTGGTACCTCACTGTTAGTGTACCAGGTACCTCACTGTTAGTGTATCTGGTACCTCACTGTTAGTGTATCTGGTACCTCACTGGTAGTGAATCTGGTACCTCGCTGTTAGTCTATCTGGTATGTCGCTGTTAGTGTATCTGGTACCTCACTGTTAGTGTATCTGGTACCTCACTGTTAGTGTATCTGGTACCTCTCTGTTAGTGTATCTGGTACCTCACTGTTAGTGTATCTGGTACCTCGCTGTTAGTGTATCTGGTACCTCGCTGTTAATGTATCTGGTACCTCAATGTTAGTGAATCTGGTACCTCGCTGTTAGTGTATCTGGTACCTCGTTGTTAATGTATCTGGTACCTTGCTGTTCGTGTATCTGGTCCCTAGCTATTAGTGTATCTGGTACCTCGCTGTTAGTCTATCTGGTACGTCGCTGTTAGTGTATCTGGTACCTCACTGTTAGTGTATCTGGTACCTCACTGTTAGTGTATCTGGTACATCGCTGTTAGTGTATCTGGTACCTCACTGTTAGTGTATCTGGTACCTCACTGTCAGTGTATCTGGTAGCTCACTGTTACTGTATCTAGCAGCTCACTGTTAGTGTCCCGGGTACCTCGCTGTTAGTGTATATGTTCCCTCGCTGTTAGTGTATCTGGTACATCGCTGTTAGTGTATCTGGTACCTAGCTGTTAGTGTATCTGGTACCTCTCTGTTAGTGAATCTGGTACCTCACTGTTAGTGTACCTGGTACCTCACTGTTAGTGTATCTGGTACCTCACTGTTAGTGTACCTGGTACCTCATTGTTAGTGTATCTGGTACCTCGCTGTTAGTGTATCTGTTACCTCGCTGTTAGTGTATCTGGTACCTCGCTGTTAGTGTATCTGGTACCTCACTGTTAGTGTATGTGGTACCTCACTGTTAGTGTATCTGGTACCTCACTGTTAGTGTATCTGGTACCTCACTGTTCGTGTATCTGCTACCTCCCTGTTAGTGTATTTGGTACCTCGCTGCTAGTGCATCTGGTACCTCGCTGTTAGTGAATCTGGTGCCTCGCTGTTCGTGTATCTGGCACCTCGCTGTTAGTGTATCTGGTACCTCGCTGTTAGTGTATTTTGTACCTCGCTGTTAGTGCATCTGGTACCTCGCTGTTCGTGTATCTGGTACCTCGCTGTTAGTGTATCTGGTACCTCTTTGTTAGTGTATCTGGTACCTCGCTGTTAGTGTATCTGGAACCTCGCTGTTAGTGTATCTGGTACCTCACTGTTAGTGTATCTGGTACCGCACTGTTAGTGAATCTGGTACCTCGCTATTAGTGTATCTGGTACCTCACTGTTAGTGTATCTGGTACCTCGCTGTTCATGTATCTGGTACCTCGCTGTTAGTGTATCTGGTACCTCACTGTTAGTGTATCTGGTACCTCGCTGTTCGTGTATCTGGTAGCTCACTGTTAGTATATCTGGTACCTCGCTGTTAATGTATCTGGTACCTCGATTTTAATATAACTTGTAGCTCATTGTTAGTGTATCTGGCACCTCACTGTTAGTGTATCTGTTACCTCACTGTTAGTGTATCTGGTACCTCGCTGTTAGTGTATCTGGTACCTGGCTGTTAGTGTATCTGGTACTCACTGTTAGTGTATCTGGTACCTCACTGTTAGCGTATCTGGTACCTCGCTGTTAGTGTATCTGGTACCTCACTGGTAGTGTATCTGGTACCTCACTGTTAGTGTATCTGGTACCTCACTGTTCGTGTATCTGGTACCTCGCTATTAGTGTATCTGGTAACTCGATGTTAGTGGATCTGGTACCTCACTGTTAGTGTATCTGGTACCTCACTGTGAGTGTATCTGGTACCTCACTGTTAGTGTATCTGTTACCTCGCTGTTATTGTATCTGGTACCTCAATGTTAGTGTACCTGGTACCTCACTGTTAATGTATCTGGTACCTCACTGTTGGTGTATCTGGTACCTCACTGTTAGTGTATCTGGTACCTCGCTGTTAGTGTATCTGGTCCCTCACTGTCAGTGTATCTGGTAGCTCACTGTTAGTGTATCTAGCAGCTCACTGTTTGTGTCCCGGGTACCTCGCTGTTCGTGTATCTGGTACCTCGCTGTTAGTGTATCTGGTACCTCACTGTTAGTGTATCTGGTACCTCGCTGTTCGTGTATCTGGTAGCTCACTGTTAGTATATCTGGTACCTCGCTGTTAATGTATCTGGTACCTCGATTTTAGTATATCTTGTAGCTCATTGTTAGTGTGTCTGGCACCTCACTGTTAGTGTATCTGTTACCTCACTGTTAGTGTATCTGGTACCTCGCTGTTAGTGTATCTGGTACCTGGCTGTTAGTGTATCTGGTACCTCACTGTTAGTGTATCTGGTACCTCACTGTTAGCGTATCTTGTACCTCGCTGTTAGTGTATCTGGTACCTCATTGGTAGTGTATCTGGTACCTCACTGTTAGTGTATCTGGTACCTCACTGTTAGTCTATCTGGTACCTCGCTGTTAGTGTATCTGGTAACTCGATGTTAGTGGATCTGGTAGCTCACTGTTAGTGTATCTAGCAGCTCACTGTTTGTGTCCCGGGTACCTCGCTGTTCGTGTATCTGGTACCTCGCTGTTAGTGTATCTGGTACCTCACTGTTAGTGTATCTGGTACCTCGCTGTTCGTGTATCTGGTAGCTCACTGTTAGTATATCTGGTACCTCGCTGTTAATGTATCTGGTACCTCGATTTTAGTATATCTTGTAGCTCATTGTTAGTGTGTCTGGCACCTCACTGTTAGTGTATCTGTTACCTCACTGTTAGTGTATCTGGTACCTCGCTGTTAGTGTATCTGGTACCTGGCTGTTAGTGTATCTGGTACCTCACTGTTAGTGTATCTGGTACCTCACTGTTAGCGTATCTTGTACCTCGCTGTTAGTGTATCTGGTACCTCATTGGTAGTGTATCTGGTACCTCACTGTTAGTGTATCTGGTACCTCACTGTTAGTCTATCTGGTACCTCGCTGTTAGTGTATCTGGTAACTCGATGTTAGTGGATCTGGTACCTCACTGTTAGTGTATCTGGTACCTCACTGTGAGTGTATCTGGTACCTCACTGTTAGTGTATCTGTTACCTCGCTGTTAGTGTATCTGGTACATCGCTGTTCGTGTATCTGGTACCTCGCTGTTCGTGTATCTGGTACCTCTCTGTTAGTGTATCAGGTACCTCACTGTTAGTGTACCTGGTACCTCACTGTTAGTTTATCTCGTACCTCACTGTTAGTGTATCTGGTACCTCAATGTTAGTGTATCGGGTACCTCACTGTCAGTGTATCTGGTCCCTCGCTGTTAGTGTTTCTGCTACATCGCTGTTAATGTATCTGGTACCTAGCTGTTAGTGTATCTGGTACCTCACTGCTGGTGTATCTGGTACCTCACTGTTAGTGTACCTGGTACCTCACTGTTAGTGTATCTGGTACCTCACTGTTAGTGTATCTGGAACCTCACTGTTAGTGAATCTGGTACCTCGCTGTTAGTGTATCTGGTACCTCGCTGTTAGTGTATCTGGTACCTTGCTGTTAGTGTATCTGGTACCTAGCTATTAGTGTATCTGGGACCTCGCTGTTAGTCTATCTGGTACGTCGCTGTTAGTGTATCTGGTACCTCACTGTTAGTGTATCTGGTACCTCGCTGTTAGTGTATCTGGTACCTCACTGTTAGTGTATCTGGTACCTCACTGTCAGTGTATCTGGTAGCTCACTGTTAGTGTATCTAGCAGCTCACTGTTAGTGTCCCGGGTACCACGCTGTTAGTGTATCTGGTCCCTCGCTGTCAGTGTATCTGGTACATCGCTGTTAGTGTATCTGGTACCTAGCTTTTAGTGTATCTGGTACCTCACTGCTGGTGTATCTGGTACCTGACAGTTAGTGTATCTGGTACCTCTCTGTTATTGTATCTGGTACCTCAATGTTAGTGTACCTGGTACCTCACTGTTAGTGTATCTGGTACCTCACTGTTGGTGTATCTGGTACCTCACTGTTAGTGTATCTGGTACCTCGCTGTTAGTGTATCTGGTACCTCACTGTCAGTATATCTGGTAGCTCACTGTTATTGTATCTAGCAGCTCACTGTTTGTGTCCCGGGTACCTCGCTGTTCGTGTATCTGGTACCTCGCTGTTAGTGTATCTGGTACCTCACTGTTAGTGTATCTGGTACCTCGCTGTTCGTGTATCTGGTAGCTCACTGTTAGTATATCTGGTACCTCGCTGTTAATGTATCTGGTACCTCGATTTTAGTATATCTTGTAGCTCATTGTTAGTGTATCTGGCACCTCACTGTTAGTGTATCTGTTACCTCACTGTTAGTGTATCTGGTACCTCGCTGTTAGTGTATCTGGTACCTGGCTGTTAGTGTATCTGGTACCTCACTGTTAGTGTATCTGTTACCTCACTGTTAGCGTATCTGGTACCTCGCTGTTAGTGTATCTGGTACCTCACTGGTAGTGTATCTGGTACCTCACTGTTAGTGTATCTGGTACCTCACTGTTAGTGTATCTGGTACCTCG
Source organism: Pristiophorus japonicus (assembly GCF_044704955.1). Lineage (NCBI taxonomy): Eukaryota > Metazoa > Chordata > Chondrichthyes > Pristiophoridae > Pristiophorus > Pristiophorus japonicus. Next base: position 541,761,535 of record NC_091977.1, read on the forward strand.
CTGTTAGTGTATCTGGTAACTCGATGTTAGTGGATCTGGTACCTCACTGTTAGTGTATCTGGTACCTCACTGTGAGTGTATCTGGTACCTCACTGTTAGTGTATCTGTTACCTCGCTGTTAGTGTATCTGGTACATCGCTGTTCGTGTATCTGGTACCTCGCTGTTAGTGTATCTGGTACCTCGCTGTTCGTGTATCTGGTACCTCACTGTCAGTGTATCTGGTAGCTCACTGTTCGTGTATCTAGCAGCTCACTGTTAGTTTCCCGGGTACTTCGCTGTTAGTGTATCTGGTACCTCGCTGTTAGTGTACCTGGTACATCGCTGTTAATGTATCTGGTACCTCACTGTTAGTGTATCTGGTACCTCACTGTTAATGTATCTGGTACTTCGCTGTTAGTGTATCTGGTACCTCACTGTTAGTGTATCGGGTACTTCACTGTCAGTGTATCTGGTAGCTCACTGTTAGTGTATCTAGCAGCTCACTGTTAGTGTCCCGGGTACCTCGCTGTTAGTGTGTCTGGTCCCTCGCTGTTAGTGTATCTGGTACATCGTTGTTAATGTATCTGATACCTAGCTGTTAGTGTATCTGGTAACTCACTGCTGGTGTATCTGGTACCTCACTGTTAGTGTATCTGGTACCTCACTGTTAGTGTATCTGGTACCTCTCTGTTAGTGTATCTGGTACCTCACTGTTAGTGTACCTGGTACCTCACTGTTAGTGTATCTCGTACCTCACTGTTAGTGTATCTGGTACCTCAATGTTAGTGAATCTGGTACCTCGCTTATGTGTATCTGGTACCTCGCTGTTAATGTATCTGGTACCTTGCTGTTAGTGTATCTGGTATCTAGCTATTAGTGTATCTGGTACCTCGCTTTTGTCTATCTGGTACGTCGCTTTTAGTGTATCTGGTACCTCACTGTTAGTGTATCTGGTACCTCACTGTTAGTGTATCTGGTACATCGCTGTTAGTGTATCTGGTACCTCACTGTTAGTGTATCTGGTACCTCACTGTCAGTGTATCTGGTAGCTCACTGTTAGTGTATCTGTTACCTCGCTGTTAGTGTATCTGGTACATCGCTGTTAGTGTTTCTGGTACCTCACTGTTAGTGTATCTGGTACCTCTCTGTTAATGTATCTGGTACCTCACTGTTGGTGTATCTGGTACCTCGCTGTTAGTGTATCTGGTACCTCACTGTTAGTGTATCTGGTACCTCACTGTTAGTGTATCTGGTACCTCGCTGTTCGTATATCTGGTACCTCGCTTTTAGTGTATCTGGTACCTTACTGTTAGTGTATCTGGTACCTCAATGTTAGTGTATCTGGTACCTCGCTGTTAGTGTATCTGGTACCTCGCTGTTAGTGTATCTGGTACCTCACTGTTGGAGTATCTGGTATTTCGCTGTTACTGTATCTGCTACCTCGCTGTTAGTGTATCTGGTACCTCGCTGTTAGTGTATCTGTTACCTCGCTGTTAGTGTATCTGGTACATCGCTGTTAGTGTTTCTGGTACCTCACTGTTAGTGTATCTGGTACCTCTCTGTTAATGTATCTGGTACCTCACTGTTAGTGTATCTGGTACCTCGCTGTTAGTGTATCTGGTACCTCACTGTTAGTGTATCTGGTACCTCACTGTTAGTGTATCTGGTACCTCGCTGTTCGTATATCTGGTACCTCGCTTTTAGTGTATCTGGTACCTCACTGTTAGTGTATTTGGTACCTCGCTGTTAGTGCATCTGGTACCTCGCTGTTAGTGAATCTGGTACCTCGCTGTTAGTGTATCTGGTACCTCGCTGTTCGTATATCTGGTACCTCGCTTTTAGTGTATCTGGTACCTCACTGTTAATGTATCTGGTACCTCACTGTTAGTGTACCTGGTACCTCACTGTTAGTGTATCTCGTACCTCACTGTTAGTGTATCTGGTACCTCAATGTTAGTGAATCTGGTACCTCGCTTATGTGTATCTGGTACCTCGCTGTTAATGTATCTGGTACCTTGCTGTTAGTGTATCTGGTATCTAGCTATTAGTGTATCTGGTACCTCGCTTTTGTCTATCTGGTACGTCGCTTTTAGTGTATCTGGTACCTCACTGTTAGTGTATCTGGTACCTCACTGTTAGTGTATCTGGTACATCGCTGTTAGTGTATCTGGTACCTCACTGTTAGTGTATCTGGTACCTCACTGTCAGTGTATCTGGTAGCTCACTGTTAGTGTATCTAGCAGCTCACTGTTAGTGTCCCGGGTACCTCGCTGTTAGTGTATCTGGTCCCTCGCTGTTAGTGTATCTGGTACATCGCTGTTAGTGTATCTGGTACCTAGCTGTTAGTGTACCTGGTACCTCACTGTTAGTGTATCTGGTACCTCACTTTTAGTGTATCTGGTACCTCACTGTTAGTGTATCTGGTACCTCGCTGTTAGTGTATCTGTTACCTCGCTGTTAGTGTATCTGGTACATCGCTGTTAGTGTTTCTGGTACCTCACTGTTAGTGTATCTGGTACCTCTCTGTTAATGTATCTGGTACCTCACTGTTAGTGTATCTGGTACCTCGCTGTTAGTGTATCTGGTACCTCACTGTTAGTGTATCTGGTACCTCACTGTTAGTGTATCTGGTACCTCGCTGTTCGTATATCTGGTACCTCGCTTTTAGTGTATCTGGTACCTCACTGTTAGTGTATCTGGTACCTCAATGTTAGTGTATCTGGTACCTCGCTGTTAGTGTATCTGGTACCTCGCTGTTAGTGTATCTGGTACCTCACTGTTGGAGTATCTTGTATTTCGCTGTTACTGTATCTGCTACCTCGCTGTTAGTGTATCTGGTACCTCGCTGTTAGTGTATCTGTTACCTCGCTGTTAGTGTATCTGGTACATCGCTGTTAGTGTTTCTGGTACCTCACTGTTAGTGTATCTGGTACCTCTCTGTTAATGTATCTGGTACCTCACTGTTAGTGTATCTGGTACCTCGCTGTTAGTGTATCTGGTACCTCACTGTTAGTGTATCTGGTACCTCACTGTTAGTGTATCTGGTACCTCGCTGTTCGTATATCTGGTACCTCGCTTTTAGTGTATCTGGTACCTCACTGTTAGTGTATTTGGTACCTCGCTGTTAGTGCATCTGGTACCTCGCTGTTAGTGAATCTGGTACCTCGCTGTTAGTGTATCTGGCACCTCGCTGTTAGTGTATCTGGTACCTCGCTGTTCGTGAATTTTGCACCACGCTGTTAGTGCATCTGGTACCTCGCTGTTCGTGTATCTGGTACCTCGCTGTTAGTGTATCTGGTACCTCTTTTAAGTGTATGTGGTACGTCGCTGTTAGTGTATCTGGTACCTCGCTGTTCGTGTATCTGGTACCTCGCTGTTAGTGTCTCTGGTACCTCACTGTTAGTGTATCTGGTACCTCGCTGTTAGTGTATCTGGTAGCTCACTGTTAGCGTATCTGGTACCTCGCTGTTAGTGTATCTGGTACGTCGCTGTTAGTGTATCTGGTACCTCGCTGTTAATGTATCTGGTACCTCGATTTTAGTATATATTGCAGCTCACTGTTAGTGTATCTGGTACCTCACTGTTAGTGTATCTGGTACCTCACTGTTAGTGAATCTGTTACCTCACTGTTAGTGTATCTGGTACCTAGCTGTTAGTGTATCTGGTACCTCGCTGTTAGTGTATCTGGTACCTGGCTGTTAGTGTATCTGGTACCTCACTGTTAGTGTATCTGGTACCTCACTGTAAGCGTATGTGGTACCTCGCTGTTAGTGTATCTGGTACCTCACTGTTAGTGTATCTGGTACCTCACTGTTAGTGTATCTGGTACCTCACTGTTAGTGAATCTGGTACTTCACTGTTAGTGTATCTGGGACCTCACTGTTAGTGTATCTGGTACCTCACTGTTAGTGTATCTGTTACCTCGCTGTTAGTGTATCTGGTACCTCGCTGTTATTGTCCCTGGTACCTCGCTGTTAGTGTATCTGGTACCTCACTGTTAGTGTATCTGATACCTCACTGTTAGTGTATCTGGTACCTCGCTGTTAGTATATCTGGTACCTCGCTGTTCGTGTATCTGGTACCTCACTGTTAGTGTATCTGGTACCTCACTGTGTGTGGATCTGGTACCTCACTGTTATTGTATCTGGTACCTCACTGTTAGTGTATCTGGTACCTCACTGTTAGTCTATCTGGTACCTCACTGTTAGTGTATCTGGTACCTCACTGAGAGTGGATCTGGTACCATGCTGTTAGTGTATCTGGTTCCTCACTGTCAGTGTATCTGGTAGCTCACTGTTAGTGTATCTAGCAGCTCACTGTTCGTGTCCCGGGTACCTCGCTGTTAGTGTATCTGGTACCTCGCTGTTAGTGCACCTGGTTCATCGCTGTTAGTGTATCTGGTACCTCACTGTTAGTGTATCGGGTACCTCACTGTCAGTGTATCTGGTAGCTCACTGTTAGTGTATCTAGCAGCTCACTGTTAGTGTCCCGGGTACCTCGCTGTCAGTGTATCTGGTCCCTCGCTGTTAGTGTATCTGGTACATCGCTTTTAATGTATCTGGTACCTAGCTGTTAGTGTATCTGGTACCTCACTGCTGGTGTATCTGGTACCTGACTGTTAGTGTATCTGGTACCTGTCTGTTAGTGTATCTGGTACCTCACTGTTAGTGTACCTGGTACCTCACTGTTAGTGTATCTGGTACCTCACTGTTAGTGTATCTGGTACCTCACTGTTAATGTATCTGGTACCTCGCTGTTAGTGTATCTGGTAGCTCACTGTTAGTGTATCGGGTACCTCACTGTCAGTGTATCTGGTAGCTCACTGTTAGTGTATCTAGCAGCTCACTGTTAGTGTCCCGGGTACCTCGCTGTCAGTGTATCTGGTCCCTCGCTGTTAGTGTATCTGGTACATCGCTGTTAATGTATCTGGTACCTAACTGTTAGTGTATCTGGTACCTCACTGCTGGTGTATCTGGTACCTGACTGTTAGTGTATCTGGTACCTCTCTGTTAGTGTATCTGGTACCTCACTGTTAGTGTACCTGGTACCTCACTGTTAGTGTATCTGGTACCTCACTGTTAGTGTATCTGGTACCTCACTGTTAGTGAACCTGGTACCTCGCTGTTAGTGTATCTGGTACACCGCTGTTAGTGTATCTGGTACCTAGCTGTTAGTGTATCTGGTACCTCGCTGTTAGTGTATCTGGTACCTCACTGTTAGTGTATCTGGTACCTCACTGTTAGTGTATCTTCTACCTCGCTAGTAGTGTATCTGGTCCCTCGCAGTTGGTGTATCTGGTACCTCACTGTTAGTGTATCTGGTACCTCACTGTTCGTGTATCTGGTCCCTCGCTGATGGTGTATCTGCTACCTCACTGTTAGTGTATCTGGTACCTCGCTTTTAGTGTATCTGGTACCTCACTGTTAGTGTATCTGGTACCTCGCTGTTCGTGTATCTGGTACCTCGCTGTTAGTGTCCCTGGTACCTCACTGCTAGTGTATCTGGTACCTCACTGTTCGTGTATCTGCTACCTCATTGCTGGTGTATCTGGTACCTCACTGTTATTGTATCTGGTATCTCGCTGTTCGTGTATCTGGTACCTCGCTGTTAGTGTATCTGGTACCTCACTGTTAGTGTATCTGGTAGCTCGCTGTTAGTGTATCTGGTACCTCACTGTTAGTGTATCTGGTACCTCACTGTTAGTGTATCTGGTACCTCACTGTTAATGTATCTGGTACCTCGCTTTTATTGTCTCTGGTACCTCACTGTTAGTGTATCTGGTACCTCACTGTTAGTGTATCTGGTACCTCGCTGTTCGTGAATCTGGTACATCGCTGTTAGTGTATCTGGTACCTCACTGTTAGTGTATCTGGTACCTCACTGTTAGTGTATCTTCTACCTCGCTAGTAGTGTATCTGGTCCCTCGCTGTTGGTGTATCTGGTTACTCATTGTTAGTGTATCTGGTACCTCGCTGTTCGTGTATCTGGTACCTCGCTGTTAGTGTATCTGGTACCTCACTGTTAGTGTATCTGGTACCTCACTGTTAGTGTATCTTCTACCTCGCTAGTAGTGTATCTGGTCCCTCGCTGTTGGTGTATCTGGTACCTCACTGTTAGTGTATCTGGTACCTCACTGTTAGTGTATCTGGTACCTCACTGTTCGTGTATCTGGTACCTCGCTGTTAGTGTATCTGGTACCTCACTGTTAGTGTATCTGGTACCTCACTGTTCGTGTATCTGGTCCCTCGCTGATGGTGTATCTGCTACCTCACTGTTAGTGTATCTGGTACCTCGCTGTTAGTGTATCTGGTACCTCACTGTTAGTGTATCTGGTACCTCACTGTTAGTGTATCTGGTACCTCGCTGTTCGTGTATCTGGTACCTCGCTGTTAGTGTCCCTGGTACCTCACTGCTGGTGTATCTGGTACCTCACTGTTCGTGTATCTGCTATCTCATTGTTAGTCTATCTGGTACCTCACTGTTAGTGTATCTGGTACCTCGCTGTTCGTGTATCTGGTACCTCGCTGTTAGTGTATCTGGTACCTCACTGTTAGTGTATCTGGTACCTCGCTGTTCGTGTATCTGGTACCTCACTTTTAGTGTATCTGGTACCTCACTGTTCGTGTATCTGGTACCTCACTGTTAGTGTATCTTGTACCTCGCTGTTAGTGTATCTGGTACCTCGCTGTTAGTGTATCTGGTACCTCACTGTTAGTGTATCTGGTACCTCACTGTTAGTATATCTGCTACCTCGCTAGTCGTGTATCTGGTCCCTCGCTGTTGGTGTATCTGCTACCTCACTGTTTGTGTATCTGGTACCTCACTGTTCCTGTATCTGGTACCTCACTGTTAGTGTATCTGGTACCTCACTGTTAGTGTATCTGGTACCTCACTGTTAGTGTATCTGGTACCTCACTATTAGTGTATCTGGTACCTCACTGTTAGTGTATCTGGTACCTCACTGTTAGTGTATCTGGTACCTCGCTGTTAGTGTATCTGGTACCTCACTGTAAGTTTATCTGGTACCTCGCTGTTAGTGTATCTGGTACCTCGCTGTTACTGTATCTGGTACCTCGCTGTTAGTGTATCTGGTACCTCACTGTTAGCGTATCTGGTACGTCACTGTTAGTGTATCTGGTACCTCGCTGTTAGTGTATCTGGTACCTCGCTGTCAGTGTATCTGGTACCTCGCTGTTAGTGTATCTGGTACCTCACTGTAAGTGTATCTGGTACCTCTATGTTAGTGTCTCAGGTACCTCGCTGTTCGTGTCCCTGGTACCTCACTGTTAGTGTATCTGGTACCTCACTGATAGTGTATCTGGTACCTCTATGTTAGTGTATCTGGTACCTCGATGTTAGTGTATCTGGTACCTCACTGTTAGTGTATCTGGTACCTCACTGTTAGTGTATCTGGTACCTCACTGTTAGTGTATCTGGTACCTCGCTTTTATTGTCTCTGGTACCTCACTGTTAGTGTATCTGGTACCTCACTGTTAGTGTATCTGGTACCTCACTGTTAGTGTATCTGGTACCTCGCTGTTAGTGTATCTGGTACCTCGCTGTTAGTGTATGTGGTACCTCGCTGTTAGTATATCTGGTACCTCGCTGTTAGTGTATCTGGTACCTCACTACTGTCCATCACCGTGCTGTCAGATATTGATTATGTAAATGATATTGTGCCATCAAGATTCAAATGTTCTATATTGAACTCAAGCAAAGATATTGGAAGAGACACTTTATTTCCTGAATTTCAGAATCCTCACTACACTGCACATTTGGACCAGATCAGAAGCAGGTTTTCTGCGTTTCGGGAACTTGTCACCAAATGACGACAGGTGATTGACCGGAAGCGGTCACTGTGTTTCTCTCTCCTCTGATGCTGCCTGACCTGTTGATTATCTCTCGGAATTTCTATTTTTATTTCAGACGTTCATCATCCACAGTATTTTGCTGTTGTGTTCACCGAATGCTCGGCATATTTACTTACACAGTGCGAAGAACAATTCCTGACAGATCATACACACCTTCTTAAATCACTGATATATCTCCTATTTTCTATGTTTCTCCTATTTTCTATATTTCTATAAAGGGCATCCAGGGGTATGAGGGAAAAGCGGGGTATGGTGTTGAGATAGAGGATCAGCCTTGATCATATTGAATGGCGGTGCAGACTCGTAGGGCCGAATGGCCTACTCCTGGTCCTATTTTCTATGTTTCTATGTTTCGAATCATTCAGTTCCAGCCAGTGCCTCATTTTCCACATTCTCCAGTTCTGCATTACTGCCACTGCTTCTGATGGTTGGAACAGATTTATCAGGGTCATTTTCATTCTCAATAAATGCTCATTTAGCCAGATTTCCAGACATTTATTTGCAATCTTTGTTTTGAGTTTACAATTGACTCTCATGTATGTCTGCCACAGCTCAGTGGGTCTCAGTGAGAATCGGAGTAATTCTCTATTGTACCCTGTTTTCATTCAGCATAAAGAATGTCAGCTGATTGTAACTGAAGTATTAATGAGAAAACAATCCTTTGATATTTTTCCATCTCATATACTATGCACAAGTTGGAAAGCAACATGTGAAAGAAAACAAAAAATTACTCATATCCATTTGTGTTCAGATACGTTACAGAAGCATTGGGCAGCACTTTACCTGTGGAATAAGTCGTCCGATTTCGATGCTAAAACAAAGCATTTAGTTGGACATTCCCTGGTCAATAATAACTAATTATTTTATTCAGAGTCCATTCTTTGCCATGTTATTCGGAAATTCTTACTTTCAATGACGACAATTTCAACAAAAAGGTGTTAAGCTCATTGTTCAATATACTTCCTGCAGCCCAGTTATCTTTCTAACTGCTGTACATTTGTATTTAATAACCTAACATCGTCATATTTGCTTCAAACATTTTAAGTAGAACCACCTGTAATTATTGCATGGCAAAATTGCAGTCGATGTTTATTCCTGTTACACTCACTTTCAGTTCTAATTAGAATCCAGATCCTCAGCAGGAGCAAGAATACAATGAGGGCCTCCCTCCCTCTCCCCCCATCACCGCTCCCTCCCACCAACACAGTGGCACAGAAGCGAATCACACCGCTCTCGGTGCTGACTGATCCCGGGACACGAAGGCTTCCTGAGAGGTTCTTGACCCATGTGTGTCCCTGTTACCTTGGGCAGTGTTGTTGCCTGCTGAGCTAAAGGTAGATCTATCATTTAATGTCTCATTGATCAAACATCTGTTCCTTTCATGTTGTCTTTATCCCCATTTCATTTATTGATTCCTTATTATTTTTGCAATAAACCCTGCATTCATTTCCTCTGGTACTAGAATTAGATTATATTATTTCATGTCACTAATGATTTGCAGATTGCAGACCGAATCTCATCAATCTTCTGCTCTTGCTCCCAGCCTGATGTTTAATTTAACTGGTTATTTCCTTTCCTCACAGTGAACTTAGTGACGATAGTGATCCTGTCCCGGGGAAAGTGCGGACTCTCCAAATGTGTCACTCGTTACCTGGTGGCCATGGCAACAGCGGATCTACTGGTCGTGATCCTGGATCTGATACTGAGGCACATTCCGATTCGTTATGAGGAACAGTTTATTTTCGTGCAGTCCATCCCCCTGTGTAATATCCACGCCGTCCTGCTCTATGCAGCCACAGACTGTTCTGTCTGGTTCACCGTCACTTTCACCTTCGATCGATTTGTGGCCATTTGTTGCCAGAAGTTGAAAACTAAATATAGCACCGAGAGAACGGCGGCTGTGGTTCTGGGAACAGTGACTGTGCTGAGCTGTTTAAAGAACATACCCTGGTATTTTATGTTCACAAGTTTGTATGTGCTTGGTAACAACCCCTGGTTTTGTGATCTGTATTACACTAATTATGCATCACTGGGCTGGACAGTATTCGAACTACTTCATTATATTCTAACCCCGTGTGTCCCATTTATTCTGATCCTGCTGCTCAATGCTCTCACTGTCAGACACATTTTAATGGCCAGCAGAGCTCGCAGGAGACTCCGGGGTCACAGCAGTGGGGAGAGTCCCAGAGACCCCGAGATGGAGAGTCGCAGGAAATCCATGATTTTATTGTTTGTTATCTCGGGGAATTTCATCCTGTTATGGGCAATGTATATGGTGGTTCTTGTGTCAAACCGGATTTTATATATTGGACATTTTGTCGAATTATCTGTCTTTGTAACTGAACTAGGATTCATGCTGCAGCAGCTGAGTTGCTGTACAAACACTGGTATTTACGCCGTGACACAGACTAAGTTCCGGGAGCAGTGGAAGAATGTGCTGAAATATCCCTTTGTTGTAATTGTAAAATGCATTAAACGATAAGAAGCAGCAGAGACTTTACAGCCTCAGAACTCAATGCCACCAGATAATGGGGGGGGAAATCCCGGTTGGGGCTTCCTTCGGACAAATGCCTCCGACCGGAGGATATTTTACGTAAACCTTCGATTCCCATCCGAGACCTTCATTCCATGTGTAGCGTTAGGGAAATGGCCTTCCCCATACGTACAGTAAAGCTGGAGTCACATGGGCCTGAAGCACCAATCACGCTGCAGTATTCTCAGTGATCATAATGGCAACTCGCTTTTTCAGAGTTCCCATTATTATCAATGTGAATAAACACCTCAATATTGAAAAGCAACAGAATAAATTAAAAAACACATCACACATTTAAAATTAATTGAAATTAAAGTCAATTAAATGTTTTGTTAAAAAAATGTTTTAGAATTTTTTTAACATGTTTCAATAAGGTTTAAAATCAATGATCCTTGGTGGAAAGGGTTTTTACTGTAAAAATATGTATTTAAGTTTATTTTTGATATGTTTTAGAACTCTTAAACCAGGTAAAAGCAGGTCGATACATTACTATTACCAGTGTAAGAGTTTGAAGGACATTCTCTGGGCATGATTTGGGCAAATGACCCAATATCACCCACACAAATGGTTTTCTCCCCGGGATATGGAGAATCCATATGGAGAAATCTTTGACAGATCGGAAAAGCCGGTTACCGGGGCATGCACACTTGGGCCTGACCTGGTGAAGCCGGAATTTAAGGCCCATTGTGTCCGAGTCACTCTCCCTCATGGTGAATATTATCACACTCTCTCACACATTGTCTACACAGGGCTCCCTGGGCGGGGAGTGACGATCTGTCAGGATCCTCTGCAAGGTCAGCAGTGACCTGCAAAAGGATGGCACCCGCTAAAGTACCACCTAAAGTAGCTGGTCTCCCACCTGCACTAAGGTGGCGACATCCGTTGCCTAGATAATGGGGTGGTGTTCCTCAGGACCACTCCCTGCCTCACATATGGATGTCCTCACTCGCGCTCGGCACAGCATATACAGCTCTGGTACCCAGCACAAAGCTGGCGGCAGGATCTATTCCCATTGGCTGGTTGATGTCACTGACCTTCCCCTTCCCAGAAGTGAGGCCAGGTGAGTTACAGCGAGAGTCGAGGGCAGCAGCAGATAGAGGTTTGTTCACCAAAGCAGTGAGTGAGTGGCTAGGGGGAGCCACTCGGCCCGGCCCTGCACCAATCCCCACAACCCAGCATGGTAAGGAGGAGGTCCAACACCAGGTAGGATGGCAGCTCCTGTCGGCCAGGCTTTACATCAGTGCCTGAATCTGACTGCAAGAGACCTACGTTTGTCTTCACTAATCGTTTTCTCTTCATATATCTATGGAAGCGTTTGCAGTAAATAGCAGCACGATTACTCCATTGAGCCCCTCGAGTCTGCTCTGCCATGCAAGATCGTGGCAGGTGGAGACTTGTAATAAATGCACCGAAAGAATCCTGGGCGATTTTAACCTACATATTGATTGGACAAAGCAAATTGGCCAGCGTAGCCCCGAGGAAGAGTTCATAGCGTGTATCCTGGATGGTTTCCTTGAACAGCATATTGCAGAACCAACCAGCGAGCAGGGTATCTTAGATCTGGTACAGTGAAATGAATGACCATAACATGGTTGAATTTGAATTCTGTTGGGCGGTGAGTAAGTTAGTTCCGAAACCAGTGTCCTAAGCTTAAATTATTGAGAAAACAAAGGTATGAGGGCAGAGTTGGCGAAAGTGGACTGGGAAAATAGATTAAAGTACGGGACGGTTGATGATCAGTGGCAGACATTTAAGGAGATATTTTTTAACTCGCAACTAAACTATATCGCAATGAGATGGAAAGACTGCAAGAGAAGGGACAACCATCCGTGCCTAACTGAGGAAATAAGGGATGGCATCACATTGAAAACAAGGGCCTGCAATGGGCCAAGATCAGTGGGAGACGAGAGGATTTGGAAACTTTTAAAAGCCAGCAAAGAACAAATACAAAATTGACAAAGAGAGGGAAGATAGAGTATGAAAGTAAACAAGCACAAAATATAAAAACATAGTTAGAGTTTCTACAGGTACATAACAAGGAAAAGAGTGGCTAAAGTAAATGTTCCTCCCCTGGAGGATGAGACTGGGGAATGGTAGAGACATTCAACAAATATATTGTATCCGTCTTCACGGTAGAAGCCACTGAAACATCCCAATAGTGGATAAGCAAGGGGCTATAGGGAGGTTGGAACTTCATACAATCACTATCGCTAATGAAGTAGTACTCAGTAAAATAATGGGACTAAAGGCGTACAAGTCCCCTGTGTCATGAATTTAACCATCTTGTAATGATATAGTCATGTAACTGTAACTCACGCACACTGTACCTGTACTGTAGAAATGCACACCCTGACCACAGGGGGTCAACTTGCGGGAGACACTCCTCACCTGGGTTTCCAGGTATAAAAGGGCAGGTCCCACCCACGGTCAGTACTCCTTGGTCCTGGCAATAAAGGTGAAGGTCACGTAGTGACCGTGTCTGATATATCCATGCCTCGTGTGAGTTTGTAGTATGGTGCAGGGACACCACATTTGGCGGTGAGAAACGGGAATCACCGAACCACGAGGATGGCCACCGGTGACACAGAGGAACGTTACTGTGTGGGTGAGGACTGGGACGACTTTGTGGAAAGACTCCAGCAGAGCTTTGTCACAAAGGACTGGCTGGAAGAGACAGCGGCTGGCAAGCGGAGGCCGCATCGACTGACCAGCTGTGGACCACTGACGTATGTGCTGATGGAAGATCTGCTCGCACCCCAAAAGCCAGCGGACAAGTCCTTCGAACAGCTCAGCCAGCTGATCAGTGAGCATCTCAAGCCGGCAAGTAGTGTACACATGGCCCGGCACCGGTTCTACTCTCACCGGCATCGGGAGGAACAAAACGTCTCGGACTTCGTGGCGGAACTGCGGTGCTTGGCCAGTTTCTGTAAGTTCTCTGATGCCTGCAGGGTGGAGATGTTAAGGGACTTTTTCATCGAGGGCATTAATCATGCCGGCATTTTCAGGAAGCTCATAGAGACCATGGACTTGACTTTAGAAGGGGCGGCATTGAAAGCTCAGACCTTTATGGCAGGGGAAGAGGAGACCAAGCTAATTTACGCCTGCAACCCTGGTCCAAACGTGGCGATGGACCAGGGAGTTAACATGGTGAAAACTGCTCGGGACCCCGCAGCAGGCAAGGGCATTTCGAAACCACCCAGGCAGCAACAGGCTCTAGGGTGGGCCTGCAACAAGGACAATGGAGAGGGGATCGGCAATTCAAGTCATCTCGAGGAACAATGCATCCCGCGATGGGACCATTAACACCCACCATCAGAGTGCTTAGAAACAGCCAAATGGGCAATCAGAGAGGAATGCCTGGTAATAGTCCCTTTGTTAACCGCAATCTCAATCTCAGCTCATGCTGGAGGTGCGGGGGGTAGACACACTGCAAGAAGCTGCAGGTTCCAGCAATATACCTGTAGGATTTGTAATGTCAGTGGACACTTGGCCAGGATGTGCAAAAAGGCAGTAGCAAGGCTAATCTGCGAGACAGAGGAACCAGACGAGGGTTCCGCAATGCAGAATGATGTCTGGGGAACAACCATGGATGCTGAAGTTCAGCGGGTTCACGTGGCTGACGTCCACAGCTCATACACTACAATGCCACACATGATGATGCAAGTCTTACTGAATGGCATCCCGGTGCGCATGGAGCTGGATACGGGAGTGAGCCAGTCACTCATGAGTGCCCAACAATTTAAGAGACTATGGCCACACAGAGCTAGCAGGCCCAAACTGGAACACATTGAGACGCAGCTACGGACGTACACCAAGGAGATAATCACAGTGCTGGGCAGTGCAAACTTGGTGCAACGCATAATGGATCACAGAACCGGCTGCCACTCTGGATCGTTCCGGGAAATGGCCCCGCGCTTTTGGGGAGGAGTTGGCTAGCTGAGATGAAATGGAAATGGGGGGATGTGCACGTCATTTCATCCGTGGAGTGAAGTTCATGCTCACAGGTCCTGCAAAAATTCGGGTCACTGTTTCAACCCAGTGTTGGAACGTTCAAGGGCACCAAAGTAGTGATACGCATCACTCCGGACGCCAGACCAGTGCACCACAAAGCCAAAGCGGTGCCGTATGTGATGCGTGAGAAAATTGAAAGTGAACTAGACAGGCTGCTTAGTGAGGGCATAATTTCGGCCGTTGATTTCAGCGACTGGGCAAGTCCCATCGTTCCTGTGTTTAAAGCAGATGGCTCGGTCAGCATTTGTGGCGACTGCAAAGCCACCATCAACCGAGTGTCGCTGCAAGACCAATACCCGCTCCTGAGAGCGGAGGACCTTTTTGCCACGCTGGCAGGTGGTAAGCTGTTCACGAAGCTGGACCTCACTTCGGCCGACATGACCCAGGAACTGACTGAAGAACCCAAGCTTCTGACCATCATCACGACACACAAGGGATTATTTATCTACAACAGGTGTCCATTTGGCATTCGTTCGGCAGCAGCTATCTTTCAGAGAAACATGGAAAGTTTGCTCAAGTCCATCCCTGGAACGATCGTGGCTTAAGCAGTGGTGCAGAAGGGAGGGATTCAAATTCCTGGGGCATTGGGACCGGTTCTGGGGGAGGTGGGACCAGTACAAACCGGACGGTCAGGGATAGTATTAAGGCCAAGGAAGTGGCATACAAATTGGCCAGAAATAGCAGCGAACCTGGGGACTGGGAGAAATTTAGAACTCAGCAGAGGAGGACAAAGGGTTTGATTAGGGCAGGGAAAATGGAGTACGAGAAGAAGCCTGCATGGAACATTAAGGCGGATTGCAAAAGTTTCGAAAGGTATGTAAAGAGAAAAAGGTTGGTGAAGACAAACGTAGGTACCCTGCAGTCAGAATCAGGGGAAGTCATAACGGGGAACAAAGAAATGGCAGACCAATTGAACAAGTAATTTGGTTCGGTATTCACTAAGGAGGATACAAACAACCTTCCGGATATAAAAGGGGTCAGAGGGTCTAGTAAGGAGGGGGAACTGAGGGAAATCTTTATTACTCGGGAAATTGTGTTGGGGAAATTGATGGGATTGAAGGCCGATAAATCCCCAGGGCCTGATGGACTGCATCCTAGAGTACTTAAGGAGGTGGCCTTGGAAATAGCGATGCATTGACAGTCATTTGCCAACATTCCATTGACTCTGGATCAGTTCCTATGGAGTGGAGGGTAGCCAATGTAACCCCACTTTTTAAAAAAGGAGGGAGAGAGAAAACAGGGAATTATAGACCGGTCAGCCTGACCTCAGTAGTGGGTAAAATGATGGAATCAATTATTAAGGATGTCATAGCAGTGCATCTGGAAAATGGTGACATGATAGGTCCAAGTCAGCATGGATTTGTGAAAGGGAAATCATGCTTGACAAATCTTCTGGAATTTTTTGAGGATGTTTCCAGTAAAGTGGACAAAGGAGAACCAGTTGATGTGGTATATTTGGACTTTCAGAAGGCTTTCGACAAGGTCCCACACAAGAAATTAATGTGCAAAGTTAAAGCACATGGGATTGGGGGTAGTGTGCTGACGTGGATTGAGAACTGGTTGTCAGACAGGAAGCAAAGAGTAGGAGTAAACGGGTACTTTTCAGAATGGCAGGCAGTGACTCGTGGAGTGCCGCAAGGTTCTGTGCTGGGGCCCCAGCTGTTTACATTGTACATTAATGATTTAGACGAGGGGATTAAATGCAGTATCTCCAAATTTGCGGATGATACTAAGTTGGGTGGCAGTGTGAGCTGCGAGGAGGATGCTATTAGGCTGCAGAGTGACTTGGATAGGTTAGGTGAGTGGGCAAATGCATGGCAGATGAAGTATAATGTGGATAAATGTGAGGTTATCCACTTTGGTGGTAAAAACAGAGAGACAGACTATTATCTGAATGGTGACAGATTAGGAAAAGGGAAGGTGCAACGAGACTTGGGTGTCATGGTGCATCAGTCATTGAAGGTTAGCATGCAGGTACAGCAGGCGGTTAAGAAAGCAAATGGCATGTTGGCCTTCATAGCGAGGGGATTTGAATACAGGGGCAGGGAGGTGTTGCTACAGTTGTGCAGGGCTTTGGTGAGGCCACACCTGGAGTATTGTATACAGTTTTGGTCTCCTAACTTGAGGAAGGACATTCTTGCTATTGAGGGAGTGCAGCGAAGGTTCACCAGACTGATTCCCGGGATGGCGGGACTGACCTATCAAGAAAGATTGGATCAACTGGGCTTGTATTCACTGGAGTTCAGAAGAATGAAAGGGGACCTCATAGAAACGTTTAAAATTCTGACGGGTTTAGACAGGTTAGATGCAGAAAGAATGTTCCCAATGTTGGGGAAGTCCAGAACCAGGGGTCACAGTCTGAGGATAAGGGGTAAGCCATTTAGGACCGAGATGAGGAGAAACTTCTTCACCCAGAGAGTGGTGAACCTGTGGAATTCTCTACCACAGAAAGTAGTTGAGGCCAATTCACTAAATATATTCAAAAGGGAGTTAGATGAAGTCCTTACTACTCGGGGGATCAAGGGTTATGGCGAGAAAGCAGGAAGGGGGTACTGAAGTTTCATGTTCAGCCATGAACTCATTGAATGGCGGTGCAGGCTAGAAGGGCTGAATGGCCTGCTCCTGCACCTATTTTCTATGTTTCTATGTTTCTACGACATTCCCATAACGGGTCGAGACACCGAGGAACACCTCCACAACCTGGAGGAGATGCTACGCCGATTGGATCGGGTAGGCTTGCGGCTGAAAAAGGCCAAGTGTGTGTTTTTGACCCCAGAGGTCGAGCTTTTGGGCAGGAGGGTTGCTGTACACGGGATCCGGCCCACTGAATCAAAAACTGAGGTGATTCGCCGGGCACCCAGGCCTGGAAACACGTCGGAGCTGTGATCATTCCTGGGACTTCTGAACTATTTTGTGAACTTTCTGCCGAACTGAAGCATGTTGTTGGAGCCGTTACACATGTTCCTGCGTAAAGGTTGTGAATGGTTTTGTGGGGACTGTCAAGAACGGGCTTTCAATAAGGCTAGGAACTGCTGTGTTCCAACAAACGGTTGACTTTGTATGACCCCTGTAAAAAACTGGTTTTAACGTGCGATGCGTCATCCTACTGGGTTGGGTGTGTGTTGCAGCAGGGTAACGATGACGGCCAACTCCAACCCGTGGCTTATACCTCCAGGTCGCTCTCCCAGGCAGAGCGTGGATACAGCATGGTCGAGAAGGAGGCACTCGCGTGTGTGTACGGTGTGAAAATGATGCACCAGTACCTCTTCGGTAGACGGTTCGAGCTCGAGACGGACCACAAGCTGTTAACATCTTTGTTGTTTGACAGCAAGGCTGTCAATGCTAATGCCTCAGCTCGCATACAGCGATGGGCCCTCACGCTGGCTGCGTATGACTGCACCATACGGCACCGGCCAGGCATCGAAAACTGCACTGATGCACTCAGCAGGCTCCCACTGGCCACCACCGAGGGGGCTTCGGAGCAGAGCTCTGAGATGGTCATGGCTGTTGAGGCTTTTGACACTGCGGGCTCCCCCATCACAGCCCAACAGATCAAACTCTGTTCCAACAGATACCCCCTCCTATCCCTGATAAAGAATTGTGTCCTGACTGAGGACTGGGCGCCCACGCATGGGGTCTGTCCCGAGGAGGTCAGACTGTTTCAGAGACAGATGGATGAACTCTCCATCCAAACCGACTGCCTGCTATGGGGCAGCCAGGTAGTCATGCCCCAGAAAGGAAGGGACAGCGTTCATCAGGGATCTCCACAGCGAGCACCCTGGCATCGTGTTAATGAAGGCCATTGCTCGGTCACATGTATGGTGGCTGGGGATTGACTCAGACCTGGAACATTGGGTTCGCAGGTGCAGGACGTGTGCCCAGCTGGGTAATGCCCCCAGGGGGGCCCCACTCAGCCCGTGGCCCTGGCCCACCAGACCATGGTCACGTATTCACGTAGACTATGTGGGCCCGTTCATGGTGAAAATGTTCCTGATCGTTGTCAATGCTCGAAGTGGATCGAGTGCATCATATTAAACTTGTGCACGACATCCACCACCGTGGAGAGTCTGCGTATGGTTTTCATGACCCACGGCTTGCCGGATATCCTGGTCAGCGATAATGGCCCATGTTTTACCAGCCATGAGTTCCAGGAGTTTATGTCGGGCAATGGGATCAAGCACGTCCGGACAGCGCCATTCAAGCCGGCCTCCAATGGCCAGGCGGAACGGGTGGTCCAAGTCATAAAACAGGGCATGCTACGTATCCAGGGTCCCACCCTTCAGTACCGCCTATCGCGCCTCCTGCTGGTCTACAGGTCCCTCCCGCACTCGCTCACGGGAGTCCCGCCAGCTGAACTCCTCATGAAATGCACACTCAAGACGCAGCTGTCCCTCATTCACCCAGCCCTGGCAGACATTGTTGAGGGCAAGCGCTAGTCCCAAATCGAGCATGATCAAGGCTCAAGGGGGAGGTATATAGAAATAGATGACCCGGTATTTGTTCTTAACCATGCTTTGGGACCCAAGTGGCTTGAGGGCACCGTAATTGGCAAAGAAGGAAACAGGGTCATAGTGGTCAGACTAAACAATGCGCAGATATGCCGCAAACACTTGGACCAAGTAAAGAAAAGGTACAGTGCTGACATGGAGGAACCGGAAGAAGAGCATGATGAGATAGCACCCACACCACTGCTAGCGCACGAGCAACAAAGACAGCCCTCAGCATGCACAGTCCCTGCGGCCAGCCCGGACAGGCCGGAAACACCTCAAGTGACAGAGACACGTGCTGAGGCTCAGCCACCAGAGTCACAACTGCAGCGCTCCACGAGAGAGCGTAGACCACCCGATAGACTTAACCTCTGAAACTAAAAGACTTAAGGGGGGAGGTGATGTCATGTATTTAACCATCTTGCAATGACTATAAGTATGTAACTGTAACTCCTGTACTATGTAACTGTACCCTAGAAATGCACACCCTGACCACAGGGGGGTGAACTTGCGGGAGACACTCCTCACCTGGGTTTCCAGGTATAAAAGGGGAGGTCCCACCCAGGGTCAACACTCATTGGTCCTAGCAATAAAGGTTAAGCTCACAGAGTGACCGTGTCTGATATATCCATGCCATGTGTGAGTTTGTAGTAAGGTGCAGAGACACTACATCCTGGACCTGACGCCTACATCTTCGGAGAAGTAGCGGCAGCAATAGTGGATGCTTTGGTTGTAATCGAGCAAAATTCCCTGGATTTTGAGGCGGTCGCAGTGGATTGCAAAACCGCAAATGTAACGCCCCTATTTAAAAAAGGATGCAGAACAAAAGCATTAATCATACTCCCTATATTCAAATCTAAATTGTTGATATATACCGCAAAAAGCAAGGGACCCAGTACTGTGCCCTGCGGAACCCCACTGGAAACATCCTTCCAGTCACAAAAACATCCATCAATCATTACCCTTTGCTTCCGATCTCCAAGCCAATTTTGGAGCCAACTTGCAATTATATATTTACCTGACTCCGACCGCAAGGGACCTCCGTTTGTCTTCACTAATCTTTTTCTCTTCACATATCTATAGAAGCTTTTGCAGTCAGATTTTATGTTCCCGGCAAGCCTCTTCTCGTACTCTATTTTCATCCTTCTTAATTAAACCCTTTGTCCTCCTCTGCTGAATCCTAAATTTCTCCCAGTCCTCAGGTTTGCTGCTTTTTCTGGCCAATTTCTATTCCTCTTCCTTAGATTAAACACTATCATTAATTTCCCTTGTTAGCCACGGTTGATCCACCTTCACCGTTTTATTTTTACTCCAGACAGTGTTGTACAATTGCAGAAGTTCATCCATGTGACCTTTAAATGTTTGCTATTGTCTATCCACTATCAACCCTTTAAGTATCATTTGCCAGTCTATTATAGCCAATTCACGCCTCAAACCATCGAAGTTACCTTTCCTTAAGTTCAGCATCCTAGTTTCTGAATTAACTGTGTTACTCTCCATCCTAATAAAGAATTCGACCATATTATGGTCACTATTCCCCAAGGGGTCTCGCACAACAAGATTTCTAATTAGTCCTTTTCATTACACATCACCCAGTCTAGGATGGCCAGCTCCTTGGTTGGTTCCTCGTCATATTGGTCTAGAAAACCATCCCTAATACACTCCAGGAAATCCTTCTCCACAGCATTGCTACCAGTTTGGTTAGCCCAATCAATATGTAGATTAAAGTCACCCATGATAACTGCTGTACCTTTATTGCACACATCCCTAATTTCTTGCTTGATGCTGTCCCCAACCTCACTACTACTGTTTGGTGGTCTGTACACAACTCCCACCAGTGTTTTCTGCCCCTTGGTATTCCGCAGCTCCACCCATACCGATTCCACATCATCCAAGCTAATGTCCTTCCTTACTATTGCATTAATTTCCTCCTTAACCAGCAATGCCATCCTGCCTCCTTTTCCTTTCGGTCTATCCTTCCTAAATGTTGAATACCCCTGGATGTTGAGTTCTCAGCCTTGGTCACCCTGGAGCCATGTCTCCGTGATTCCAATCTCATCATTTACATTAACTGCTATCTGCACAGTTAATTCATCCACCTTATTCCGAATACTCCTCGCATTGAGGCACAGAGCTTTCAGGCTTGTCTTTGCTGCAAAACTCTAAAGGGGCAAAGTGTGTATTTTAACACACTTTGCCCCTTTAGAGTGTTGCTGCAATGTGGCCCTTTTTGCTTTTTGCCTTGGATTTCTCTGCCCTCCACTTTTACTTTTCTTCTTTTTATCTTTTGCTTCTGCCCCCATTCTACTTCCCTCTGTCTCCCTGCATAGTTTCCCATCCCCCTGCCATATTAGTTTAACTCCTCCCCAACAGCACGAGCAAAAACTCCCACAAGGACATTGGTTCCGGTCCTGCCCAGGTGCAGACCGTCTGGTTTGTACTGGTCCCACCTCCCCCAGAACCGGTTCCAATGTCCCAGGAATTTGAATCCCTCCATTCTGCACCACTCCTCAAGCCACGTATTCATCTGAGCTATCCTGCGATTCCTACTCTGACTAGCACGTGGCACTGGTAGCAATCCAAAGGAAGAAGAAATCTGGATACTGCTAGAGAGGAGGAGTGTAATATTCTGGAGGAAATAAATATACTGAGAGAGGAAGTATTAAAGGGGTTTAGCAGGTTTGATAGTAGATAAGTCCCCAAGCCCGGATGAAATGCATCCCAGCAAATTAAAAGAGGAAATAGCCGAGACCTTGACCATCATTTTCCAGTCCTCTTTGGATCTGGGCAAGGTGCCGGAGGATTGGAGGACTGCTAATGTAGTACGCTTGTTTAATAAGGGACAAAGGTTATAGGCCGAGTAATTACAGGCCTGTCAGCCTAATGTCACAGGTGGAAAAATGATTGGAAAAAATCCTAAAAGACAGGATAAATCTGCATTTGGATAGGCAAGGATTGATTCGGGACAGTCAGCACGGATTTGTTAAGGGAAGATCCTGTTTGACTAACCTGATTGACTTTTTTGAGGCATAGAAACATAGAAACATAGAAAATAGGTGCAGGAGCAGGCCATTCAGCCCTTCTAGCCTGCACCGCCATTCAATGAGTTCATGGCTGAACATGAAACTTCAGTACCCCCTTCCTGCTTTCTCGCCATAACCCTTGATCCCCCGAGTAGTAAGGACTTCATCTAACTCCCTTTTGAATATATTTAGTGAATTGGCCTCAACTACTTTCTGTGGTAGAGAATTCCACAGGTTCACCACTCTCTGGGTGAAGAAGTTTCTCCTCATCTCGGTCCTAAATGGCTTACCCCTTATCCTCAGACTGTGACCCCTGGTTCTGGACTTCCCCAACATTGCGAACATTCTTTCTGCATCTAACCTGTCTAAACCCGTCAGAATTTTAAACGTTTCTATGAGGTCCCCTTTCATTCTTCTGAACTCCAGTGAATACAAGCCCAGTTGATCCAATCTTTCTTGATAGGTCAGTCCCGCCATCCCGGGAATCAGTCTGGTGAACCTTCGCTGCACTCCCTCAATAGCAAGAATGTCCTTCCTCAAGTTAGGAGACCAAAACTGTATACAATACTCCAGGTGTGGCCTCACCAAAGCCCTGCACAACTGTAGCAACACCTCCCTGCCCCTGTATTCAAATCCCCTCGCTATGAAGGCCAACATGCCATTTGCTTTCTTAACCGCCTGCTGTACCTGCATGCTAACCTTCAATGACTGATGCACCATGACACCCAAGTCTCGTTGCACCTTCCCTTTTCCTAATCTGTCACCATTCAGATAATAGTCTGTCTCTCTGTTTTTACCACCAAAGTGGATAACCTCACATTTATCCACATTATACTTCATCTGCCATGCATTTGCCCACTCACCTAACCTATCCAAGTCACTCTGCAGCCTAATAGCATCCTCCTCGCAGCTCACACTGCCACCCAACTTAGTATCATCCGCAAATTTGGAGATACTGCATTTAATCCCCTCGTCTAAATCATTAATGTACAATGTAAACAGCTGGGGCCCCAGCACAGAACCTTGCGGCACTCCACTAGTCACTGCCTGCCATTCTGAAAAGTACCCGTTTACTCCTACTCTTTGCTTCCTGTCTGACAACCAGTTCTCAATCCACGTCAGCACACTACCCCCAATCCCATGTGCTTTAACTTTGCACATTAATCTCTTGTGTGGGACCTTGTCGAAAGCCTTCTGAAAGTCCAAATATACCACATCAACTGGTTCTCCTTTGTCCACTTTACTGGAAACATCCTCAAAAAATTCCAGAAGATTTGTCAAGCATGATTTCCCTTTCACAAATCCATGCTGACTTGGACCTATCATGTCACCATTTTCCAGATGCACTGCTATGACATCCTTAATAATTGATTCCATCATTTTGCCCACTACTGAGGTCAGGCTGACCGGTCTATAATTCCCTGTTTTCTCTCTCCCTCCTTTTTTAAAAAGTGGGGTTACATTGGCTACCCTCCACTCCATAGGAACTGATCCAGAGTCAATGGAATGTTGGAAAATGACTGTCAATGCATCCGTTATTTCCAAGGCCACCTCCTTAAGTACTCTAGGATGCAGTCCATCAGGCCCTGGGGATTTATCGGCCTTCAATCCCATCAATTTCCCCAACACAATTTCCCGACTAATAAAGATTTCCCTCAGTTCCTCTTCCTTACTAGACCCTCTGACCCGTTTTATATCCGGAAGGTTGTTTGTATCCTCCTTAGTGAATACCGAACCAAAGTACTTGTTCAATTGATCCGCCATTTCTTTGTTCCCCGTTATGACTTCCCCTGATTCTGACTGCAGGGGACCTACGTTTGTCTTCACCAACCTTTTTCTCTTTACATACCTATAGAAACTTTTGCAATCCGCCTTAATGTTCCCTGCAAGCTTCTTCTCGTACTCCATTTTCCCTGTCCTAATCGAACCCTTTGTCCTCCTCTGCTGAGTTCTAAATTTCTCCCAGTCCCCAGGTTCGCTGCTATTTCTGGCAGTAACCAAGAGGGTCGATGAGGGCAGTGCTTACGATGTAATATATATGGATTTTAGCTAGGCTTTTGAGAAGGTCCTACATGGTAGACTGGTCCTGAAGGTTAAAGCCCATGGGATACAGGGCAAAGTGGCAAGTTGGATCCAAAATTGGCTTGGAGGCAGGAAGCAAAGCGTAATGGTTGATGAATGTTTTTGTGACTGTAAGGATGTTTCCAGTGGGGTTCCGCAAGGCTCAGTACTGGTTCCCTTGCTTTTTGTGGCATATATCAATGATTTAGATTTGAATATAGGGAGTAGGATTAAGAGGTTTGCAGACAATGCTAAAATTGGCTGTGTCGCTGATAATGAAGAGGAAAGTCATGAGCTGCAGGAGGATATCAATCGAATGGTCAGCTGGGCAGAGCAGTGGCAAATGGAATTTCATTCAGAGAAGTGTGAGAAAGGTGGAAACATCGAAATTAGTTGCAGGAGTAGGCCATTCGGCCCTTCGAGCCTACACCGCCATTCAACAAGATCATGGCTGATCATTCCTCAGTACCCCACCCCTGCTTTCTCTCCATACCCCTTACTCCCTTTGGCCGTAAGGGCCCCATCCAACTCCCTTTTGAATATATCGAACAAACTGACTTCAACAACTTTCTGCGGTAGAGAATTCCACAGGTTCACCACTCTCTGAGTGAAGAAGTTTCTCCTCATCTCGGTCCTAAATGGCTTACCCCTTATTCTTAGACTGTGGCCACTGGTTCTGGAACTCCCCAGCAATGGGAACATTCTTCCTGCATCTAACCTGTCTAATCTCGTCAGAATTGTATATGTTTTTATGAGATCCCCTCTCATTCTTCTAAACTCCAGTGGATACAAGCCCAATTGATCCAGTCTTTCCACATATGTCAGTCCTGCCATCCCAGGAATCAGTCTGATGAACCTTCGCTGCACTCCCTCAATAGCAAGAACATCCTTTCTCAGATCAGGAGACCAAAACTGTACACAATATTCCAGGTGTGGCCTCACCAATGTTCTGTACAACTGCAGTCAGACCTCCCTGCTCCTATACACAAATCCTCGAACTATGAAGCCAACATGCCATTTGCCTTCTTCACCGCCTGCTGTACCTACATGCCAACCTTCAGTGACTGATGTACCATGACACCCAGGTCTCGTTGCACATCCTCTTTTCCTAATCTGTCACCATTCAGATAATATTTTGTCTTCCAGTTTTTGCCCGCAAAGTGGACAACCTCACATTTATCCACATTATACTGCACCTGCCATGCATTTGCCCACTCACCTAACCTGTCCAAGTCAACCTGCAACCTCTTAGCATCCTCGTCACAGCTCACACCACCACCCATCTTAGTGTTATCTGCAAACTTGGAGATATTACACTCAGTTCCTCCATCTAAATCATTGATTTATATTGTAAATAGCTGGGGTCCCAGCACTGAACCCTGCGGCACTTCACTAATCAGTAATCACTGCCTGCCAAGCCGTCCGGTTTGTACTGGTCCCACCTCCCCCAGAACTGGTTCCAATGTCCCAGGAATTTGAAACCCTCCCTTCTGCACCACTGCTCAAGCCACGTATTCATCTGAGCTATCCTGCGATTCCTACTCTGTCTAGCACGTGGCACTGGTAGCAATCCCGTGATTACTACTTTTGAGGTCCTACTTTTTAATTTAACTCCTGGCTCCCTAAATTCAGCTTGTAGGACCTCATCCAGCTTTTTACCTCTATTGTTGGTACCTATATGTACCACGACAACTGGCTGTTCACACTCCCCCTCCAGTATGCCTACAGCTGCTCCGAGACATCCTTGACCCTTGCACCAGGGAGGCAACATATCATCCTCGAGTCTCGGTTGCGACCGCAGAAACACCTTTCTATCTCCCTTTGATGCATTTTGTGAATGCTAATCAGGAAAGGGTATGTATACACATTAAGCGGTAGGCCACTTAATCATGTTGATGAAAAAAGGGACCTTGGAGTGCTTGTCCACAGAACTCTTTTGGGAGGAAACTGAAACATTAATCCATAGAATCGTGTCCCCCCGATCTGGGGGGCACTACAAAACATTTACAAGGCCCTTTTTTGTGTTTTTGTTTTTTTTAAAGTTTTTTTTTGGGCACTAAAATCATATGTATATATTTTTTTCTCCAAGTGCCCCCTCCAAAAGGGGAGGGGGGCACTAAAAACACCGGCAATGAAAACAAATTAAACTTTTAAACATAAAATCAAATTAAAATTTGGTTGGCGGGCGTGATGATGCACTCCAGTCCCCCCGGCGCCCACCTCTCGCGGAAGGCCGCGAGCCTACCGGTGGACACCGTGTGCTCCATCTCCAAGGACACCCTGGCCCGGATGTAACCGCGGAAGAGAGGCAGGCAGTCGGGCTGAACGACCCCCTCGACCGCCCGCTGCCTGGACCGGCTGATGGCACCCTTGGCCGTGCCCAGGAGCAGTCCTACGAGGAGGCCCTCGGACCTACCCGCTCCCCTCCGCACAGGGTGCCCAAAGATCAGGAGTGTGGGACTGAAGTGCAGCCAGAATTTCAGGAGCAGCCCCTTTAACTAATAAAACAGGGGCTGCAACCTCGTGCACTCAATAAAAACATGGAACACGGACTCTTCCAGACCGCAGAAATTGCAGGCGGCCTGGGAGCCCGTGAACCGGCTTAATAATTTATTGCACTGGACTGCTCCGTGCACCACCTTCCAGGCCAAGTCACTGATAAATACTGGGAGGACTCCCGCGTAGAGTGCCCTCCATCGGGGACCCCACCTCCTCCAGACGGCAAGATGGTACACCATGGCGTGTCCGGACGGCAGGCGAGGATGGCAAAGTTGAGAATGTGCAGTAGCAGCCCGTACAGAAAACCCCTCCGCGCAGAACTGAAAGGTACGGATGGGATTTTCTCGAGGTGGCTCAAGTTGTGAGGCGCCGGCCCCCGAGGGAGGTTCCGGGGTTTGGCGCCGATGAGGAATTCCGTCCGGACGGGGGTCAGTTTGTTCGGGATTTCCCCACGTGCTTGAGCCTCCTCGATGCACCTAACGGAGTCAGGGCCCAGAGCTGTTTTTAGCGACTCGATGGCATCGGATGCGCGGCGGACGTTGGCAGAATTTAGGCGCCGTGCCAGCGTGTCCGGCGCCATCCAGCCCGCTCCTCCGCCATCGAGCAGGTCCCTGACGCTGGTCACCTCACCAGCCACAACCCTCTCGTCCGACCACCACCCAAAGCCTCGGTCGTGGAGGTACGGATTCACGAGCAGCGGCTCCTGCAGGACAGCCGCCACTCCAGCCGGTGGAGAGCTGCGCTTGGTTGAGACTTTGTTCCAGACCCTGGTGAGTTCCTTGTAAAAGACAGGCAGCTCCTGGAAGGCGGTCCTGATGCCCCCCAAGCTCACAAACAGGAGCTGCGTGTAGTAATTGAGGCCGTGGTGCTGGCGGAATAAATATGTCGCCAGAGCACGCCACCTAGGAGGGGGCTCGATGTAAAGGTATCTCTGCAGGGTCTGAAGTCAGAAAGTCGCTGACGCACACCAACGACTGACCACGCTCCCCAAGCGGGAGCCTCAAGACCGAGGCAGAGACCCAGTGCTTCCTGTTGTTCCAGAAGAAGTCCAGCGGCTTCTTCTGTATCTTGGTGACAAACGCAGGGGGAGGGGTCAAAGTGACCAGCCGGTACCACAACAGGGTTTAGACAGGTTAGATGCAGGAAGAATGTTCCCAATGTTGGGGAAGTCCAGAACCAGGGGACACAGTCTAAGGGTAAGGGGTAAGCCATTTAGGACCGAGATGAGGAGGAATTTCTTCACCCAGAGAGTGGTGAACCTGTGGAATTCTCTACCACAGAAAGTTGTTGAGGCCAATTCACTAAATATATTCAAAAAGGAGTTAGATGAAGTCCTTACTACTAGGGGGTTCAAGGGGTATGGTGAGAAAGCAGGAATGGGGTACTGAAGTTGCATGTTCAGCCATGAACTCATTGAATGGCGGTGCAGGCTAGAAGGGCCGAATGGCCTACTCCTGCACCTATTTTCTATGTTTCTATGTTTCTATTGCGGCCACCAGCTGGTTTATGACTAGCGCTCGACCCCTGTAGGACAGCACTCGGAGCAGTCCTGTCCAGCGCCCTAGGCGAGCGGCGACCTTGGCCTCCAGCACTTGCCAGTTCGCCAGCCAGGCTTCCTCGTCGGGGCTATGGTAGACTCCCAGATAGAGGAGATGGGTCGTGCTCCAGTCAAAAGGCCTGAGCTCCTCCGGCAGGGAGTCCACCCGCCACTGACCCACCAGGAGTCCGGAACATTTCTCCCAGTTGATCCTGGCAGACGATGCAGCCGAGTAAATCTCCTGGCACTCACGCATCCTCCGCAGGTCAGCGGGATCCTCTACGCCGAGAGGACGACCTCCACGCCCGGCCCTTGCAGAGCCAGTCCCGTCAACCTCGTCCGCAAGAGGCGCAGGAAAGGCTCCATGAAGATGTCATATAACTGGCCGGACATGGGGCATACCCGGCACACCCCTCTCCTAAAGCAAAGGGGCGCCGTCAAGGACACATTAACCTTAATCAGACACTCCACGGCGGCGTACAAAAGTCGGATCCGACCGACGAAATGCGTCCCGAACCCGAAAGCGCGCAGAGTTCCGAGCAGATAGTCGTGATCCACCCTGTCGAACGCCTTCTCTTGGTCGAGGGATAGGAAGGCGACCGACAGACCCGCCTCCTGGGAATGATGGATGAGGTCCCGGACCAGATGGATGTTATAATGGATTGTCCGGCCTGGGACCGTGTAGGACTGGTCGGGGTGGATCATGTGGTGCAGCACGGCACCAAGGCGAGGAGACATCGCCCTGGCGAAGATTTTGTAGTCCGTGCTGAGGAGGGAGACCGGGCGCCAGTTCTTAAGGAGGCGGAGATCGCCCTTCTTAGGCAGCAGGATGATGACTGCCCTGCGCCAAGAGAGGGGCATCTCCCTGGTCGCCAGACTTCCCCCAGGACCCGCGCGTAGTCGCTCCCCAGGACGTCCCAGAACGCCCTGTGGAACTCCACGGTCAGCCAGTCCAGCCCCGGGGATTTTCCCCTCGAGAGCCGGGCGAGGGCGCCGGTCAGCTCCGCCAGGCTTAGCAGAGCTTCCAGATTTTCGGCGCCCTCCGGGCCGACCCTCGGCAGAACCTCCCACAAAACTCTACGCGCTTCCTCGCTGGACGGATCCGGAGAGAACAGAGCCCCGTAATATTCACGGGCCCTGTTGTTGACGCCCTCCGGATCCGAGACGAGAGAGCCGTCATTGGCCAGCAGCGTCAAGAGCTGCTTACGGACACTCTGCCTTTTTTCCAGCGAGTAGAAGAAGGAGGAGCCACGGTCCAGATCCCGCAGGAACCGGATCCACGACCTCACGAACGCGCCTCTGGACCCGACGAGCTGCAGGTCCTTCAGCACGGCCTTCTTCACTTCGTACACCGTCCGCAGGGCCGGGTCCTCGATGACTTGACCGAGACGGGACTACAGGTCGAGCACCTCTTTTTCTAGGCGACCGACCCTGGCCGCCCGCCTCTTGGTAACCCCCTCGCGTACTCTTGACAGAAGACGCGGATGTGAGCCTTGTCCACGTCCTACCATAGCCTCAAGGAGGGGAAGCCCCCCTGCTTCCTTCTCCAGTCGGACCAGAATCGAAGGAACGAGTCCTGGAACCGCACGTACTCCAGCAGCCGGTTGTTAAAGTGCCAGTACGCGGACCCCGTCCTCGCGCGGAGCGAAGCGAGCTCCGCCCACACCAGGTGGTGGTCCGAACATGGCACCGGCCGCATGGAGGCCGCCTGGATGCAGGAAACGTACGCCCGAGACACGTAAAGGCGGTCGACTCTGGACCATCCTACTCCAGGCCTCACCCAAGTAAAGGCGCTGGAGTCGGGATGGAGATTTCACCAGACGTCCACCAAGTCGAAGGACCCGACCAGGTCCCTCAACTTCTCCATCGCCGTCATGCTCTGCGGGGCACCGGAGCGGTCCCTCGCCTCGAGGATGCAGTTAAAATCCCCCCCCCGAGGACAATGCAGTCGCCGACGTCGACGGAGCCAAGAAGAGCGGACACCTCTTCGAAGAAGCGCGTTTGCTGCGGGCCGGGCTGAGGGGCGTACACGTTCACGAGATGGAGCGGCACGTCCCCCAGGCGAACCGTTACGTGCAGCAAGCGGCCTGGCACGGGCTCCTCGACCCCCAAGATCTCCAGCTGAAAATGCGGGGCCAACAAGATGGCCACCCCACTAGAAGTGGCGGTGAGGTGGCTCATGCGGAGCTCTCCTTGCCAATCCAGAAGCCACGTGGCTTCGTCTCCCGGAACGGTGTAGAATTTCTTGCAGGAAGCACACCGCGTATTTCCCCTCCCGCAGGAGCAAAAAATTGTTAATTCTACGGCGTGCCTCTCTGCCGCCGTTGATGTTGAGGCTGGCTATGGTTATCTTCATGACAAAAGCATAGTGCAACCTCTACCTAACCTATTGTGGGGGGGAGTGGAGTCTTTTGTTGACCTCCACTCCTTCAGCAGCCCAGCGAGGAAACCTTTGAGCCGGTGCAGCTCAAGGCCTTGCGCCCTTGATTAGGGCCCACCCGCGGCCATGGTTTTAGCGGCGACATGGACAGACGCAATGAGCAGCCCCGGCTCGGACCATCTTTCCTCGGCCAGATGGGTTCGGTTGCGGCGACCCTGGCTCTGGACCAAAACATCCCGGAGTTCCTCTACGGGAATGAGGGGGGACTCAGCGGCGGCCGTGAGCAGATCCACCGCCTCACTGGCGATGGACTCGAGATCTTCTCCCTCGTCCCCCACTGAGTCCCCGTCCCCGTCCGGGAGGTCACTGCCAGCAGCCGGCCCGTCGACCGCACGAGGTACGGCAAACGGCCCGGCCGCTCCATCCGACCCTGGCTCTGCCCCGATCCCACCCCCAGGATCGTCGGCAGAGGAGTCCCCACTGTGCTCTTTTAAAAGCGGTGCTGGGTAGGGCAGCAAAAGCGGAAGGGGTTCCTCCCCAGGAGCCGGGGAACACGGAGAGACCTGGTCAAAGTAATGTTCCAGGTCCTCCAAGTACCCCAGCCCCAAAGTAGGGGGCGAGGGTTGTGGTTCTTCCCCCTCCCGCCGCCACCCCACGGCCCAGCGTGTACAGAATCGTCAAAATTATTCATTGCCGTTTCTTCCGGGCCGAGCTACTCCCGGGGGAAGTTGGTTAATAGCTGGGCGGGCTCAGGTTCGGCCTTTTCGGCCCCGCCCGCCTCAGTCCCCGGGACGCTCGACCCGGCGGCAATGTATTCCTCCGCGGGCCCCACACCTCCCACGACAGGCAGATCTTCCACGCCATCCCCGGGAGTCAGAGGCTGGGCAGCCTCGACTGCCTCACCCTCCCCGGGGACAGACTCCTCTCGCCTACAGCACAGCTTGGGGGCGCTGGTGGGGGACGCGGGACACGCGGCAGGCACCGACTCCTCCGCGGAGGGATGTTGTTGCCCCTCCGCCTCATTGGAGCGGCGCCTCCTTTTGTTCCTGGGGGGGCGCAGAGGCAGGGAGACCCCCATGTCTGCCGAGGCCTCCCGCTCCGCCCCCCCCTTTTCCTTATCTTGCCCGCGCCCGAGCCCCTCTGTGATATTGGTCAAGGGCTCGGGCACGGGCTCAGGGCACCCCGCGCTCGCCGGTGACTGGGTTGGGCTGAGCGCGGTGGTCAATCTTTCCGGCGCACTGAGGGGACACGCCTCGAGATGATTCGCCTTCCTCCGCGCCTTCCTTCCGATCGGACGCTCTCCCTCCCCCCCGCCGGAGGCCATGAAAACAAAGGCCCCCGACGATGCCCGCGCACCCACAGCTCCCGGCACGTGGACGCTACTGGGGGGGGGGGTGGCGGTGGCGCCAGCCTTGGCCGCCTTCGGTGGTTTAGCGGCCTTGGAGGCGGAGCAGTTCTTACGAACGTGCCCCACCTCCCTGCAGGCATGGCACCGCACGCCTTCCGACGTCCAGAAGACACGGTAGGCAGTCCCCTCGTGCACCACATTAAAATTTCCCTCCATCGTCTCCTCCCGCGTCACCCGGACAAATTGCTGGCGGCGGAAGGAGAACACGTGGCGCAGGCTGTTCTCCCTGAGGCCGAGCGGTATGGGGTTGATCCACGACCTTACCTCCCCCAGTTGGTGTCGGTGAGGGAGGAGGAGCTCAGCGGGAACAAAGGGCGGGACGTTTGAAAGGACGACCCTCTGCGCGGTGGCCTCGAGAGGGTCCACCGGCAGGAACGTCCCGCCCACCGTGAGCCCCTTTTCAAGGGCCAGGGGCACTGCCCGCTCTGACCCCAGGAAGAACACGGCCTTCCCAGACATCTTGGAGGCTGCGACAATGGCCGAGGGGCCGACTACCCCAGCCATCGCCCGCACGCACTCCTCGATGCTCATTGTGGGGTGAGTGTAGCTCTTGACCCCGTGTTTCTTAGTAATTAGTCTGAACGGTGGCAGGGCAGCAGGAGGCGCAGGACGTGCCGTAGATGTGGACGCCACCTGTGCATATGACCTTGCTGGCCCTTTAAGGGCTACACCCATACCAAAATCACAGGCCTTAATGGTCTTTAATTGGCCTCGTTTGAATTTATGAGCAGAGGAGCTCTCAATGAGGCACACCTTTCCCCAAGTTGACAATTGGGGAGGGGCCTTGCTCCCTCTGCTCAGTTGTCTCAATTGTTTTTCCAATTAAGGAGGAAAGGACCTCTCAGAGAGAGAGGGGAGAGACAGAGAGAGTGACAGAGAGAGAGAGGGCGGGGGGGTGGGAAAGAGGGAAGGTGTGAGGGCAGGTCTCCCCTCACAGTGATGGGTGGGTGTTTTTCTGGGGCGCACTCCCTAGATGATGGAAAACAAAACAAGGCACAGTCTTATGGGATGGTCTTCGGGTGGGAGGAGAAGATGTCTTCACCTGGGACAGCTGGAGCCACCCAGGCACACACTCCCAACGATGTTTAATAGGGTGAATAGTAAATCTTCAGCCAGGTAGCTCCAGCTATCCCAGGCTAGGCAATGGGGGAGGGGTGCTTCAGTGGTGTGTGTGCCCTAGCTGTAAGCAAGACCCACACACACTTCCACACACACACAACCCCCGCGATGTTCCTCTTTTCTCCCCCCACCAATAAAACAATGTATTTCGGGGAATGCACCAACACCCACCTGTAGAATGTTGTAGAATCTCCCTCCTTCCACACAGTTTGTTGCTCTTTTACCCCTCTCTCCAGCTCTCTGTAGTTGTAATAAGTGATACATTTTCTGCTCTCCTCCTCTCCCTCTGGATGTTGAATGTGTAGTAAGCCAGCCCCCTCCTCCTCTTCCTGGGCTGGTCTCAGGGCTCACTGCAGGCTTTCCAGGCAGGAGCTAAGCAGGGAGTTCCTTCTCTCTCAGCAACACAGCTCCAACTGAATAGGCCACGCCTCCAAAGCTCCACCATTGGTCCATAGATCCCCTAAAAGTAGCAGGCCAGGTGGATAAGGAGGTTAAGAAGGTATACGGAATGCTTGCCTTTATCGGCTGAGGCATAGAATATAAGAGCACGGAGTTATGCTTAAATTGTAAAATACTTTGGTTCGGTCACAGCTGGAGTACTGCGTGCAGTTCTGGTCACTGTATTATAGGAAGGACATGATTGCACCAGAGAGGGTCCAGAGGAGATTTACTAGGATGTTGCCTGGAATGGAGAATCTTAGTTATGAGGACAGATTGGATAGGCTGGGTTTGTTCTCATTGGAACAGTGGAGGTCGAGAGGAGACTTCATCCAGGTGTACAAAATATTGAGGGGCCTGGACATAGTGGATAGTCAGGGTCTATTTCCATTGGTGGAGGGGTCTATTACGAGGGGGCTTAGTTTTAAGGTGGTTGGTGGAAGGTTTAGAGGGGATTTGAGGGCGGGGCTTCTTTACGCAGAGGGTTGTGGGGATCTGGAACTCGCTGCCTGGAAGAGTGGTGGATGCAGAAACCCTCACCACTTTTAAGAGATGTTTGGATGGGCACTGAAAGTGTAGTAACCTGCAGGGTTACGGACCGAGAGCTGGTAATTGGGATTAGACTGGATGACCTTTTGTTGGACGGTGCACATATAACGATAAGTACTGCAGGGACTAGAATACGGCCAGGGTGATCTCCTGGACTAGTGTCGATTGCCTGGAAGGGTCGGAGAGGAATTTTCCCAGATTTTTTCTCCCGAAATTGGCCTGGGTTTTTATCTGATTTTTGCCTCTCCCAGGAGATTATACGACTTCGGTTGCGGTGGAGTTTCGATATTTTCAGTATTAGGGGTGTTGGGGTAAAAGGGGCTTCTCTCCCTCGGGGTGGACTAACTGATATAGTTAATCCACACCTCGCCCAGCTCCCACTGTATAACCACCACGGAAGTAAACAAACAAAACCTCAGGTTTACCGGTTTTATTACCAGCAATGCACGGGAAGGTTCAGCCTAAAACCTCGGAAGTACAAGAGGTTTCAAGTACAATTTATACAGGTTTTGGAGAGGAGCACCCTCTGAAAAAATCCTCGCTGGGTCTAATTCTATCAGTGAAGTTACATTGATGTGTCGACTCTTATCAAACTGTCTCTGAGTGGTATATACAATTGCCCACTGTAAGTGGTGGTTTTCAGGGGGTCAGCTTTCCCTTCTGACCTTATATGAGCGGTTCCGAATCGCTCCCACACCCTTTGTTCTCGACACTGGAATTATGAAGGGACTGTGACAGACTTGGACAGACAATCTGTTTCAAGGTAGGAAGCAGGTATGGCTTTATTGTGTTTAAAAAGAAGTAAAAGGCACACCTTTAATAACACACACAGCCAATACACAGTGAAGGGTACAACACATTGAATAAATTGTCCAATTACAGCCTGTGGGGAACAGAATACAGCTTATACCCTAAATGGGGTAAAGAGGAGAATGCAGATACACTTACACAAGTTATCCCAGCCTCCCCCCTCTCCCAATTAACCTAACTACCTAAGTTATAGCTCTGGGGGTTCAGGGGCTATGCTCACCAATCCCTTTAGACAGTTTCCGGTGGATCACGGTTTCGGGGTTCGCTGCACTTGGCCTTCTAGGCGAGCCGTACCCTGGATAGAGGAGAGGACTTCGGACTGCGTAGTCTTCGGTTGGGGTGTGTCCGTTGATGCGCTAAATTGCGTTTTGGATGTATGGGGTAAGTACCCACTTTCTTTGGTTAGGAATAGTTTTAGTTAGTCGCTTTTGGTAATTTCTCACCCGTTGGCCGTTCAGATTGTATAGTGGAAATAAATGTCGATTCTTCGTTTTTTGCTGAGTTGGTTTCGGTTGGTCGTTTCGCTGGTTGTGGTGGCCCGGGTTTGTCAATTTGGTTGCTAACAACCTTCCATTTCGTGGGCCTCGTGCTCAGTCGGTCATTGACAATTTCTTGTAGGTACCTTCACGAATTCATTTCTTCACTCCGACTGCTTGTGTCTGTCGGTGTTCTGTTCGCGTCTGTGTTCTGTTCGAGTCTTTCCTTGTAAAACTGGGGGATAGATATATCCCCCAATAAAAGGCTCCGTTATCCCCCATCAAATCTCTTGGGCTCTGTTTAAACTGTTCTGTCCATTGATTTTCCAATGTCTCCTTTGTCAGCAGTAACTCGATTAGTGTGTGAGAATGTGCTATCACTGGGTTTGCATTGTTTTAGGATTGTCCAGTTTCTGACCATGATTTCCATTGTGCTTGATTGGGTAATTCGATTATCTCTTAGAGGGTGAATAGCCTGGGGTCCTTAATGCACGAATTTGCTTCAGAGGTTGGCCCCACCTCCTGTATTTGGTAACTCTTTTTCGCAGCCAAAATGTTGTAGAATCTTAAAATTGATATGCTCCTTCCTATAGATGTTATGGGGATCTCAAGCTTCTGTAATTTAGGTCCATTTTGAATTCCCTTTCCTATGAGTCCAAACACTGGGGGGGGGGGGGGTCTCCATGAATGCGTCCCCTTTTATGCTCCTCAGGCTTCGTCTGCCCCTTTAAACTCATTTTAAAAGCCCAGAAATGGATTCTTCCCCTCTGCAGGGGAAAGATACCTGGAATCTTTTCGAGATATTGGTAAATTCTACACCACCTTCTGTGGTGTTGGTCCATCACTTGCCCTTTGCCGCAGTATAATAGGGGCCTAAACTGGCTTCCTTATCTCTTCCTCAGGGACTCTGATCAACAACTGCTGATTTTACTGTTTAAGTATTACAGAGGTTACGGATTCAGTTTATTGCATTATACATTTGTGCTGTACCTACATAAGCTAGTGTTACACACATAGGCAATTATACAGACCCTCCTGATACTGATAAGTTCACTACCTTCAGCATAATTCTGACCATCTATTTGCATCTTTTACAGTTTATCCCTTACAGGGGTGTCACAGTTGTGTGGGGCGGACTGGTTGGGCTGGGTGCTCATTGCCTTTTCGTCATTGTTCATAGGTTTATATGTAATCTTTAGGGCTGCTGACCAAGGGCAGTGCGGCTCTTTGTCGGCCTGCGTGGAAACGATGGGCCGAAATGGCCCTCTTCTGTGCTGTAAATTTCTATTTTTCTCTGTTTCTATGTTTGTCCATCAGAGGAACTATCTACTAGTGGGCATACTGGTCATCATCCACACTGAGACTGAGAGATAGTCATTCATAAGGCTCAACTGATGAAGATATGTCTCCAGTTGAGCACTCTTGATGTCTATCACTCGGCCAGTAATGTTTCCACAGTTCTCCTTTGTCGCAGTATCTGAACGAGAGATGGTGGTCTTGGGGCACAGTGTCCTCCAGGCATTTGGGCTACAGCCATCAGGCTCTTCAGGTAATGCTGCGACATTCAGGAGGAATGGGCTTCAAGGCCAGTGGTCATGGATGAGTTCACTTGTCATTTCAGCAGGCTCGGGGTGTGAACGGTATAATAGGACATTGTACACTTTCACACCCGGTGTGGGCTAAGTCAGCATGTCTATGGTTGATAATCACGAGGAAAGTCATGGGCTGCAGGAGGATATCAATCTACTGGTCAGGTGGGCAGAGCAGTGGCAAATGGAATTTATTTCAGAGAAGTGTGAGGTGATTCACTTTGGGAGGGCTAATAAGGAAAGGGTATACACATTAAGCAGTAGGTCACTTAATAGTGTCGATTGACAAAGGGACCTTGGAGTGCTTGTCCACAGATCCCTGAAAGTAGCAGGCCAGGTGGATAAGGAGGATAAGAAGGCATATTGAATGATTTGCTTTATTGGCCGAGGTATAGAATATAAGACCAGGGAGGCTGTGCTTAAATTGTGTAATATTTACATTCGGCCACAACTGGAGTACTGCGTGCAGTTCTGGTCACTGTATTATAGGAAAGGCGTGATTGCACTGGAGAGAGTGTAGAGGAGATTTACTAGGATGCTGCCTGGATTGGAGGATATTATTTATGAGAACAGATTGGATAGGCTGGGTTTGTTCTCATTGGAACAGAGGAGGTCGAGAGGAGACCTCATCGAGTTGTACAAAATATTGAGGGGCCTGGACACAGTGGATAGTAAGGGTCTATTTCCATTGGTGGAGGGGACTATTACGAGGGGGCATAGTTTTAAGGTGGTTGGTGGAAGGTTTAGAGGGGATTTGAGGGGGGGGCTTCTTTACGCAGAGGGTTGTGGGGATCTGGAACTCGCTGCCTGGAAGAGGGGTGGATGCAGAAACCCTCACCACTTTTAAGAGATGGTTGGATGAGCACTTAAAGTGCAGTAACCTGCAGGGTTACAGACCCAGAGCTGGTAATTGGGGTTAGACTGGATGACCTTTTGTTGGACAGAGCAGATATAATGGTAAATACTGCAGGGACTAGAATACGGCCAGGGTGATCTCCTGGACTAGTGTCGATCGCCTGGAAGGGTCGGAGAGGAATTTTCCCAGATTTTTTTTCTCTAAATTGGCCTGGGTCTTTATCTGGTTTTGCCTCTCCCAGGAGATCACATGACTCCGGTTGGGGTGGAGTTTAGAATGTTTCAGTATTAGGGGTGTTGGGGTAAAAGGGGCCTCTCTCCCTCGGGGTGGACTAATTGATATAGTTAATCCACACCTCGCCCAGCTCCCACTGTATAACCACCACGGAAGTAAACAAACAAAACCTCAGGTTTACCGGGTTATTACCAGCAATGCACGGGAAGGTTCAGCCTAAAACCTCGGAAGTACAAGAGGTTTCAAGTACAATTTATACAGGTTTTGGAGAGGAGCACCCTCTGACAAAATCCTCGCTGGGTCTAATTCTCTCAGCGAAGTTACATTGATGTGCCGACTGTTATCAAACTGTCCCTGAGTGGTATATACAATTGCCCAGCTTCTGTGGTGTTGGTCCATCACTTGCCCTTTGCCGCAGTATAATAGGCGCCTAAACTGGCTTCCTTATCTCTTCCTCAGGGACTTCTGATCAACAACTGCTGATGTTACTGTTTAAGTATTACAGAGGTTTCTGATTCAGTTTATTGCATTATACATTTGTGCTATACCTACATAAGCTAGTGTTACATGCATAGGCAATTATACAGACCCTCCTGATACTGATAAGTTCACTACCTTCAGCATAATTCGAACCATTTATTTGCAACTTTTACAATTTATCCCTTTCAGGGATGTCACAGTTGTGTGAGGCGGACTGGTTGGGCTGGGTGCTCTTTGCTTTTCCGTCATTGTTCATCGGTTTATATGTAACCATCAGGGCTGCTGACCGAGGGCCGTGTGGCTCTTTGTCGGCCGGGGCAGACACGATGGGCCGGAATGGCCTCCTTCTGTGCTGTAAATTTCTATGTTTCTATGTTTGACCATCAGAGGAACTATCTACTAGTGGGCATACTGGTCACCATCCACACTGAGACTGAGACACAGTCATCCAGAAGGCTCAACTGATGAAGATATGTCTCCAGTTGAGCATTCTTGATGTCTATCATTTGGCCAGTAATGTTGCCACTGTTCTCCTTTGTCGCAGTATCTGAACGAGAGATGGTGGTCTTGGGGCACAGTGTCCTCCAGGCATTTGGGCCACAGCCATCAGGCTCTTCAGGTAATGCTGTGACATTCAGGAGGAATGGGCTTCAAGGACAGTGGTCATGGATGTGTTCACTTGTCATTTCTGCAGGCTCGTGGTGTGAACGGTATAATAGGACATTGTACACTTTCAGACCGGTGTGGGGTAAGTCAGCATTTCTATGGTTGGTAATGACGAGGAAAGTCATGTGCTGCAAGAGGATATCAATCTACTGGTCAGGTGGGCAGAGCAGTGGCAAATCGAATTTCATTCAGAGAAGTGTGAGGTGATGTACTTTGGGAGGGCTAATAAGGAAAGGGTAAACACATTAAGCGGTCGGTCACTTAATAGCGTAGATGAACAAAGGGACCTTGGAGTGCTTGTCCACAGATCCCTGAAAGTAGCAGGCCAGGTGGATAAGATGATTAAAAAGGCATACGGACTGCTTGCCTTTTTTGGCTGAGGTATAGAATAGAAGAGCAGTGAGGTTATGCTTAAATTGTATAATACCTTTGTTCGTCCACAGCTGGAGTACTGCGTGTATTTCTGGTCGCCTATTACAGGAAGGATGTGATTGCACTAGAGAGGTTGCAAAGGGAATTTAGTAGGATCCTGCTGGAATGGAGTATCTTAGTTATGAGGACATATTGGATAGGCTGCGTACTTAAGGAAATAGCCTTCGAAATAGTGGATGCATTGGTGGTCGTTTTCCAACATTCTATAGACTCTGAATCGGTTCCCATGGACTGGAGGGGAGCTAATGTATTCCCCTTTTTAAAAAAAGAGGGAGCGAGAAAACAGGCAATTTTCGACCGGTTAGCCTGACATCAGTAGTGGGGAAATGTTGGAATCAATTATTAAAGATGTAATAGTAGCGCATTTGGAAAGCAGTGGCAGGATCGGTCCAAGTCAGCATGGATTTATGAAAGGGAAAACTTGCTTGACAAATCTTCTCAAATGTTTTGATGATGTAACTGTTGGCGTGTACAAGGGAGAACCAGTGGATGTGGTGTATTTGGACTTTCAAAAGACTTTTGACAAGGTCCCACACAAGAGATTGGTGTGCAAAATTAAGGCACATGGTGTTAGAGGTAATGTATTGTCATGGATAGAGAACTGTTTGGCAGACATGATGCAAAGAGTAGGAATAAATTGCTCCTTTTCAGAATGGCAGGCAGTGACTAGTGGGTACCGCAAGGTTCAGTGCTGGGTCCTCAGATATTTACAATATACATTAACGATTTTGATGAAGTAATTGAGTGTCATATCTCCAAGTTTGCAGATGACACTAAGCTGGGTGGCAGTGTGAGCTGTGGGAAGGATGCTAAGAGGCTGCAGGGTGACTTGGACAGGTTAGGTGAGTGGGCCAATGCATGGCAGATGCAGTATAATGTGGATAAATGTGAGGTTATCAACTTTGGGGGCTAAAACACGAAGGCAGAATATTATCTGAATGGCGGCAAATTAGGAAAAGGGGAGGTGCAACGAGACCTGGGTGTCATGGTATATCAGTCATTGAAAGTTGGCAAGCAGGTACAGCAGGCGGTGAAGAAGGCAAATGGTATGTTGGCCTTCATAGCGAGAGGAGTTGAGTATAGGAGCAGGGAGGTCTTACTACAGTTGTACAGGGCCTTGGTGAGGCCTTACCTGGAATATTGTGTACAGTTTTGGTCTCCTACTCTGAGGAAGGACATTCTTGCTATTGAGGGAGTGCAGCGAATGTTCACCAGACTGATACTAGGATGGCAGGACTGTCATATGAAGAAAGATTGGATCAACTAGGCTTATATTCACTAGAATTTAGAAGAATCATCAGCCATGATCTTATTGAATGCCGGTGCAGGCTCGAAGGACCGAATGGCCTACTCCTGCACCTATTTTCTATGTTACTATGTTTCTATGGGATCTCATAGAAACATGTAAAATTCTGACGGGATTGGACACGTTAGATGCAGGAAGAATGCTCCCGATGTTGGGCAAGTCCAGAACCAGGGGACATAGTCTAAGGATAAGGGGTAAGCCATTTAGGACTGAGATGGGGAGAAACTTCTTCACTCAGAGAGTTGTTAACCTGTGGAATTCCCTGCCGCAGAGAGCTTTGAGGCCAGGTCATTGGATATATTCAAGAGGGAGTTAGATGTGGCCCTTACGGCTGAAGGGATCAAGGGGTATTTAGAGTCAGCTGGAATGGGGTACTGAAGTTGCATGATCAGCCATGATCTTATTGAATAGTGATGCATGCTCGAAGGGCCGAATGGCCTACTCCTGCATCTATTTTCTATGTTTCTATGTTTGTTCTCATTGGAACAGAGGAGGTTGAGAGGGGACCTCATTGAGGTGTACAAAATATTGAGGGCCTGACAGAGTGGATAGTAAGAGTCTATTTCCATTGGTGGACGGGTCTATTATGAGGGCGCATAGTTTACGGTGGTTGGTGGAAGGTTTCGAGGGGGAGGGGCTTCTTTACACAGAGTGTTGTGGGGATCTGGAACTCGCTGCCTGGAAGAGTGGTGGATGCAGAAACCCTCACCACTTTTAAGAGATGGTTGGATGGTCACTTAAAGTGCAGTAACCTGCAGGGTTACGGACCTAGAGCTGATAATTAGGATTAGACTGGATGACCTTTTGTTGGATGGAGCAGATATAATGGTACATACTGCAGGGAATAGAATACGGCCTGGGTGATCTCCTGGACTAGTGTCGATCGCCTGGATGGGTCGGAGAGGAATTTTCCCAGATTTTTTCTCCATAAATTGGCCTGGGATTTTATCTGGTTTTTGCCTTTCCCAGGAGATCACATGACTCTGGTTGGGGTGGAGTGTAGAATGTTTCAGTATAAGGGATGTCGCAGTTGTGTGAGGCAGACTGGTTGGGCTGGGTGCTCTTTGCCTTTCCGACATTGTTCATGGGTTTATATGTAACCTTCAGGGCTGCTGACCGAGGGCCGTGTGGCTCTTTGTCGGCCGGGGCAGACACGATGGGCCGGAATGGCCTCCTTCTGTGCTGTAAATTTCTATGTTTCTATGTTTGACCATCAGAGGAACTATCTACTAGTGGGCATACTGGTCACCATCCACACTGAGACTGAGACACAGTCATCCAGAAGGCTCAACTGATGAAGATATGTCTCCAGTTGAGCATTCTTGATGTCTATCATTTGGCCAGTAATGTTACCACAGTTCTCCTTTGTCGCAGTATCTGAACGAGAGATGGTGGTCTTGGGGCACAGTGTCCTCCAGGCATTTGGGCAGGCTCTTCAGGTAATGCTGCGACATTCAGGAGGAATGGGCTTCAAGGCCAGTGGTCATGGATGTGTTCACTTGTCATTTCAGCAGGCTCGGGGTGTGAACGGTATAATAGGACATTGTACATTTTCAGACCCGGTGTGAGGTAACTCAGCTTGTCTATGGTAGATAATGACGAGGAAAGTCATGGGCTGCAGGAGGATATCAATCTACTGGTCAGGTGGGCAGAGCAGTGGCAAATGGAATTTATTTCAGAGAAGTGTGTGGTGATGCACTTTGGGAGGACTAATAAGGAAAGGGTATACACATTAAGCGGTCGGTCACTTAATAGTGTAGATGAACAAAGGGACCTTGGAGTTCTTGTCCACAGATCCCTGAAAGTAGCAGGCCAGGTGGATAAGATGATTAAAAAGGCATACGGACTGCTTGCATTTATTGGCTGAGGTATAGAATAGAAGAGCAGTGAGATTATGCTTAAATTGTATAATACGTTTGTTCGTCCACAGCTGGAGTACTGCGTGTAGTTCTGGTCGCCTATTATAGGAAGGATGTGATTGCACTAGAGAGGTTGCAAAGGGAATTTAGTAGGATGCTGCCTGGAATGGAGAATCTTAGTTATGAGGACATATTGGATAGGCTGCGTACTTAAGGAAATAGCCTTCGAAATAGTGGATGCATTGGTGGTCATTTTCCAACATTCTATAGACTCTGAATCAGTTCCCATGGACTGGAAGGTAGCTAATGTATCCCCGCTTTTTATAAAAAGAGGGAGCGAGAAAACAGGCAATTTTCGACCGGTTAGCCTGACATCAGTAGTGGGGAAATGTTGGAATCAATTATTAAACATGTAATAGTAGCGCATTTGGAAAGCAGTGGCAGGATCGGTCCAAGTCAGCATGGATTTATGAGAGGGAAAACTTGCTTGACAAATCTTCTCAAATTTTTTGATGATGTAACTGTTGGCGTGTACAAAGGAGAACCAGTGGATGTGGTGTATTTGGACTTTCAAAAGGCTTTTGACAAGGTCCCACACAAGAGATTGGTGTGCAGAATTAAGGCACATGGTGTTGGAGGTAATGTATTGTCATGGATAGAAAACTGTTTGGCAGACATGATGCAAAGAGTAGGAATAAATTGGTCCTTTTCAGAATGGCAGGCAGTGACTAGTGGGTACCGCAAGGTTCAGTGTTGGGCCCTCAGATATTTACAATATACATTAACGATTTAGATGAAGGAATTGAGTGTCATATCTCCAAGTTTGCAGATGATACTAAGCTGGGTGGCAGTGTGAGCTGTGGGGAGGATGCTAAGAGGCTGCAGGGTGACTTGGACAGGTTAGGTGAGTGGGCCAATGCATGGCAGTTGCAGTATAATGTGGATAAATGTGAGGTTATCAACTTTGGGGGCTAAAACACGAAGGCAGAATATTATCTGAATGGCGGCAGATTAGGAAAAGGGGAGGTGCAACGAGACCTGGGTGTCATGGTACATCAGTCATTGAAAGTTGGCATGCAGGTACAGCAGGCGGTGAAGAAGGCAAATGGTATGTTGGCCTTCATAGCGAGGGGATTTGAGTAAAGGAGCAGGGAGGTCTTACTACAGTTGTACAGGGCCTTGGTGAGGCCTCACCTGGAATATTGTGCACAGTTTTGGTCTCCTAATCTGAGGAAGGACATTCTTGCTGTTGAGGGAGTGCAGCGAAGGTTCACCAGACTGATTCTAGGATGGCAGGACTGTCATATGAAGAAAGATTGTATCAACTAGGCTTATATTCACTAGAATTTAGAAAAATCATCAGCCATGATCTTATTGAATGCCGGTGCAGGCTCGAAGGACCGAATGGCCTACTCCTGCACCTGTTTTCTATGTTACTATGTTTGTATGGGATCTCATAGAAACATGTAAAATTCTGACGGGATTGGACACGTTAGATGCACGAAGAATGCTCCCGATGTTGGGTAAGTCCAGAACCAGGGGACATAGTCTAAGGATAAGGGGTAAGCCATTTAGGACTGAGATGGGGAGAAACTTCTTCACTCAGAGAGTTGTTAACCTGTGGAATTCCCTGCCGCAGAGAGTTGTTGAGGCCAGGTCATTGGATATATTTAAGAGGGAGTTAGATGTGGCCCTTACGGCTGAAAGGATCAAGGGGTATTTAGAGTCAGCTGGAATGGGGTAGCGAAGTTGCATGATCAGCCATGATCTTATTGAATGGTGGTGCAGACTCGAAGGGCCGAATGGCCTACTCCTGCACCTATTTTCTATGTTTCTATGTTTGTTCTCATTGGAATAGAGGAGGTTGAGAGGAGACCTCATCGAGGTGTACAAAATATTGAGGGCCTGACAGAGTGGATAGTAAGAGTCTATATCCATTGGTGGAGGGGTCGATTATGAGGGGCCATAGTATACGGTGGTTGGTGGAAGGTTTCGAGGGGGAGGGGCTTCTTTACACAGAGTGTTGTGGGGATCTGGAACTCGCTGCCTGGAAGAGTGGTGGATGCAGAAACCCTCACCACTTTTAAGAGATGGTTGGATGGTCACTTAAAGTGCAGTAACCTGCAGGGTTACGGACCTAGAGCTGGTAATTAGGATTAGACTGGATGACCTTTTGTTGGATGGAGCAGATATAATGGTAAGTACTGCAGGGAATAGAATACGGCCAGGGTGATCTCCTGGACTAGTGTCGATCGCCTGGATGGGTCGGAGAGGAATTTTCCCAGATTTTTCTCCCTAAATT
This sequence comes from Pristiophorus japonicus, assembly GCF_044704955.1. Lineage (NCBI taxonomy): Eukaryota > Metazoa > Chordata > Chondrichthyes > Pristiophoridae > Pristiophorus > Pristiophorus japonicus. The sequence continues at coordinate 541,806,441 of NC_091977.1, forward strand.
GGCCTGGGATTTTATCTGGTTTTTGCCTTTCCCAGGAGATCACATGACTCCGGTTGGGGTGGAGTGTAGAATGTTTCAGTATAAGGGATGTCGCAGTTGTGTGAGGCAGACTGGTTGGACTGGCTGCTCTTTGCCTTTCCGTCATTGTTCATGGGTTTATATGTAACCTTCAGGGCTGCTGACCAAGGGCCGTGTGGCTCTTTGTCGGCCAGGGCAGACACGTTGGGCCGGAATGGCCTCCTTCTGTGCTGTAAATTTCTATGTTTCTATGTTTGACCATCAGAGGAACTATCTACTAGTGGGCATACTGGTCACCATCCACACTGAGACTGAGAGATAGTCATCCAGAAGGCTCAACTGATGAAGATATGTCTCCAGTTGCACATTCTTGATGTCTATCACTCGGCCAGTAATGTTACCACAGTTCTCCTTTGTCGCAGTATCTGAACGAGAGATGGTGGTCTTTGGGGCACAGTGTCCTCCAGGCATTTGGGCCACAGCCATCAGGCTCTTCAGGTAATGCTGCGACATTCAGGAGGAATGGGCTACAAGGCCAGTGGTCATGGATGTGTTCACTTGTCATTTCAGCAGGCTCGGGGTGTGAACGGTATAATAGGACATTGTACACTTTCAGACCCGGTGTGGGGTAAGTCAGCATGTCTATGGGTGATAATGACGAGGAAAGTCATGGGCTGCAGGAGGATATCAATCTACTGGTCAGGTGGACAGAGCAGTGGCAAATGGAATTTATTTCAGAGAAGTGTGAGGTGATGCACTTTGGGAGGGCTAATAAGGAAAGGGTAAACACATTGAGCGGTAGGCCACTTAATAGTGTAGATGAACAAAGGGACCTTGGAGTGCTTGTCCACAGATCCCTGAAAGTAGCAGGCCAGGTGGATAAGGTGGTTAAGAAGGCATATGGAATGCTTGCCTTTATTGGCCGAGGCATAAAATATAAGAGCAGGGAGGTTATGCTTATATTGTGTAATACTTTGGTTCGGCCGCAGCTGGGGTACTGCGTGCAGTTCTGGTCACTGTATTATAGGAAGCTCGTGATTGCACGAGAGAGGGTGCAGAGGAGATTTACTAGGATGCTGCCTGGAATGGAGAATCTTAGTTATGATGACAGATTGGATAGGCTGGGTTTGTTCTCATTGGAACAGAGGAGGTTGAGAGGAGACCTCATCGAGGTGAACAACATATTGAGGGGCCTGGACATAGTGGATAGTAAGGGTCTATTTCCATTGGTGGAGGGGACTATTACAAGGGGGCATAGTTTTAAGGTGGTTGGTGGAAGGTTTAGAGGGGATTTGACAGGGGCTTCTTTAAATAGAGGGTTGTGGGGATCTGGAACTCGCTGCCTGGAAGAGTGGTGGATGCAGAAATCCTCACCTCTTTTAAGAGATGGTTGGATGGGCACTTAAAGTGCAGTAACCTGCAGGGTTACGGACCTCGGGCTGGTAATTGGGATTAGACTGGATGACCTTTTGTTGGACGGTGCAGATATAAGGGTAAGTACTGCAGGGAATAGAATACGGCCAGGGTGATCTCCTGGACTAGTGTCGATCGCCTGGATGGGTCGGAGAGGAATTTTCCCAAATTTCCTCTCCCGAAATGGGCCTGGGTTTTTATCTGGTTTTTGCCTCTCCCAGGAGATCACATGGCTCCGGTTGGGGTGGAGTGTAGAATGTTTCAGTATAAGGGGTGTCACAGTTGTGTGAGGCGGACTGGTTGGGCTGGGTGCTCTTTGCCTTTCCGTCATTGTTCATAGGTTTATATATAACCTTCAGGGCTGCTGACCGAGGGCCGTGTGGCTCTTTGTCGGCCGGGGCAGACACGATGGGCCGGAATGGCCCCCTTCAGCGCTGTAAATTTCCATGTTTCTATATTTATATATCTACAGACAGACAGTGTGGCAGTAGTACGGTATTTCTTCAGTCTGGGACCCCCTCCCGGGTCTCTCTTTCAAGTTGATCTGTTGTTTACCATTGGAGCTTGAACGCAGGCGTGGACAATATACAGACGGCACACTCAGCCGCTCTGTGGTTCACCCTGACCCATGGATGGTCCACACTGACGTAGGCCACAATATCTCCAGCACTTTGGGGATTACCAGATCGATCGACTTGCTCATATCAGCGGACAATCACCTCTCTGCTCGAGGAACTCGGGCAGTCAGGGCGGAGGCTGGGCAGCCTTTCGTTCTTTAGTTTCTAGATTGTGTTGCTCAGGGTTGCCTGATCTCCAGGATGCTCCAGAACATCACAGCAGAAGGTGGTTCTCGTTAACCCTTTCCTTGCCTCACAGACCGTGCTTCTCATACACCCTGGTGTTAAATATTGCCGGTCTGACTTCACAGAGGAGTCATTTGAAGATGAAAGACAAGCCGACTTTTTATTTGGCTTTCTTTATTTTTCATTCCAACACACTCCACACACTGTTGGACATTGACCCACTGGTACTCAGGGTGAGAAGGTCGGCCCTGCACGGGAACACACTCTCCGTTCCAACACACTCCACACACTGTTGGACATTGACCCACTGGTACTCAGGGTGAGAAGGTGGGGCCCTGAAAGGGAACACACTCTCCGTTCCAACACACTCCACACACTGTTGGACATTGACCCACTGGTACTCAGGGTGAGAAGGTCGGCCCTGCACGGGAACACACTCTCCGTTCCAACACACTCCACACACTGTTGGACATTGACCCACTGGTACTCAGGGTGAGAAGGTGGGCCCTGCATGGGAACACACTCTCCGTTCCAACACACTCCACACACTGTTGGACATTGACCCACTGGTACTCAGGGTGAGAAGGGTGGGCCCTGCACGGGAACACACTCTCCGTTCCAACACACTCCACACACTGTTGGACATTGACCCACTGGTACTCAGGGTGAGAAGGATGGGCCCTGCACGGGAACACACTCTCCGTTCCAACACACTCCACACACTGTTGGACATTGACCCACTCGTACTCAGGGTGAGAAGGTGGGGCCCTGCACGGGAACACACTCTCCGTTCCAACACACTCCACACACTGTTGGACATTGACCCACCGGTACTCAGGGTGAGAAGGGTTGGCCCTGCACGGGAACACACTCTCCGTTCCAACACACTCCACACACTGTTGGACATTGACCCACTGGTACTCATGGTGAGAAGGTGGGCCCTGCACGGGAACACACTCTCCGTTTCAACACACTCCACATACTGTTGGACATTGACCCACCGGTACTCAGGGTGAGAAATTGGGCCCTGCACGGGAAAACACTCTCCGTTCCAACACACTCCACACACTGTTGGACACTGACCCACTGGTACTCAGGGTGAGAAGTTGGGACCTGCACGGGAACACATTCTCCGTTCCAACACACTCCACACACTGTTGGACATTGACCCACCGGTACTCAGGGTGAGAAGGGTTGGCCCTGCACGGGAACACACTCTCCGTTCCAACACACTCCACACACTGTTGGACATTGACCCACTGGTACTCATGGTGAGAAGGTGGGGCCCTGCACGGGAACACACTCTCCGTTCCAACACACTCCACACACTGTTGGACATTGACCCACTCGTACTCAGGGTGAGAAGGGTGGGCCCTGCACGGGAACACACTCTCCGTTCCAACATACTCCACACACTGTTGGACAATGACCCACTGGTACTCAGGGTGAGAAGGTGGGCCCTGCATGGGAACACACTCTCCGTTCCAACACACTCCACACACTGTTGGACATTGACCCACTGGTACTCAGGGTGAGAAGGGTGGGCCCTGCACGGGAACACACTCTCCGTTCCAACACACTCCACACACTGTTGGACATTGACCCACTGGTACTCAGGGTGAGAAGGATGGGCCCTGCACGGGAACACACTCTCCGTTCCAACACACTCCACACACTGTTGGACATTGACCCACTCGTACTCAGGGTGAGAAGGTGGGGCCCTGCACGGGAACACACTCTCCGTTCCAACACACTCCACACACTGTTGGACATTGACCCACCGGTACTCAGGGTGAGAAGGGTTGGCCCTGCACGGGAACACACTCTCCGTTCCAACACACTCCACACACTGTTGGACATTGACCCACTGGTACTCATGGTGAGAAGGTGGGCCCTGCACGGGAACACACTCTCCGTTTCAACACACTCCACATACTGTTGGACATTGACCCACCGGTACTCAGGGTGAGAAATTGGGCCCTGCACGGGAAAACACTCTCCGTTCCAACACACTCCACACACTGTTGGACACTGACCCACTGGTACTCAGGGTGAGAAGTTGGGACCTGCACGGGAACACATTCTCCGTTCCAACACACTCCACACACTGTTGGACATTGACCCACCGGTACTCAGGGTGAGAAGGGTTGGCCCTGCACGGGAACACACTCTCCGTTCCAACACACTCCACACACTGTTGGACATTGACCCACTGGTACTCATGGTGAGAAGGTGGGGCCCTGCACGGGAACACACTCTCCGTTCCAACACACTCCACACACTGTTGGACATTGACCCACTCGTACTCAGGGTGAGAAGGGTGGGCCCTGCACGGGAACACACTCTCCGTTCCAACATACTCCACACACTGTTGGACAATGACCCACTGTTACTCAGGGTGAGAAGGTGGGCCCTGCACGGGAAAACACTCTCCGTTCAAAGACACTCCACACACTGTTGGACATTGACCCACCGGTACTCAGGGTGAGAAGGTGGGGCCCTGCACGGGAACACACTCTCCGTTCCAACACACTCCACACACTGTTGGACATTGACCCACTGTTACTCAGGGTGAGAAGGTGGGCCCTGCACGGGACCACACTCTCCGTTCCAACACACTCCACACAATGTTGGACATTGACCCACTGGTACTCAGGGTGAGAAGGTGGGCCCTGCACGGGAACACACTCTCCGTTCCAACACACTCCACACACTGTTGGACATTGACCCATCGGTACTCAGGGTGAGAAGGTGGGGCCCTGCACGGGAACACACTCTCCGTTCCAACACACTCCACACACTGTTGGACATTGACCCACCGGTACTCAGGGTGAGAAGGTGGGCCCTGCACGGGAACACACTCTTCGTTTCAACACACTCCACATACTGTTGGACATTGACCCACCGGTATTCAGGGTGAGAAGGTGGGCCCTGCACGGGAACACACTCTCCGTTCCAACACACTCCACACACTGTTGGACACTGACCCACTGGTACTCAGGGTGAGAAGGTGGGGCCTGCACGGGAACACACTCTCCGTTCCAACACACTCCACACACTGTTGGACATTGACCCACTCGTACTCAGGGTGAGAAGGGTGGGCCCTGCACGGGAACACACTCTCCGTTCCAACTTACTCCACACACTGTTGGACATTGACCCACTGTTACTCAGGGTGAGAAGGTGGGCCCTGCACGGGAACACACTCTCCGTTCCAACACACTCCACACACTGTTGGACATTGACCCACTGGTACTCAGGGTGAGAAGGTGGGCCCTACACGGGAACACACTCTCCATTTCAACACACTCCACACACTGTTGGACATTGACCCACTGTTACTCAGGGTGAGAAGGTGGGCCCTGCACGGGAACACACTCTGCGTTCCAACACACTCCACACACTGTTGGACACTGACCCACTGGTACTCAGGGTGAGAAGGTGGGGCCTGCACGGGAACACACTCTCCGTTCCAACACACTCCACACACTGTTGGACATTGACCCACTCGTACTCAGGGTGAGAAGGGTGGGCCCTGCACGGGAACACACTCTCCGTTCCAACACATTCACTGGAGTTCAGAAGAATGAGAGGGGACCTCATAGAAACGTTTAAAATTCTGACGGGTTTAGACAGGTTACATGCAGGAAGAATTCTCTACCACAGAAAGTTGTTGAGGCCAATTCACTAAATATATTCAAAAAGGAGTTAGATGTAGTCCTTACGACTAGGGGGATCAAGGGGTATGGCGAGAAAGCAGGAATGAAGTTGCATGTTCAGCCATGAACACATTGAATGGCGGTGCAGGCTCGAAGGGCCGAATGGCCTACTCCTGCACCTATTTTCTATGTTTCGATGTTTCTTTGATCACTTTATCATGTCTGTCCTGGTCACTTCAGCTGCCGTTCCCATCCTTCTCGGCTACTTGGTTATTCACCAGCAGTGTGTGGAGAATGCCCGACTGAAGATCAGCTCCCTTGGAAGCTGTTCCCTCGTAAGCCCCTCTTCATTCTTCAAGTGACGGCATTTTCAAGCCGCCTGGTTGTCTGTCGTGTCTTGTGGGCAGGGAAGTGAATGGATTCTCCTCGTTCCGGGTTGTCTTTGGGTGTCAACAAGCTGAGTTCTGGAGTGTGCTAAAAGTTCACACAGCACGGGAGCCGGGGATGGAGGGGAAAAACATTTTCCCAGACACATTGTGCCAATGCATCCCGATAATTAAATCCACATCCCCTATCACCCCCCCCACCCATTCCCCCAACCCTCCCCCCTTCAGCCTGTTAATGTTTAGGAGCTGATGTTCCAGCCGAGCATTGCTGGCTCTGTAATACAATTCCCATCCACTGAGTATGGCACGGCCTAAAGGAAAGGCAAATGAAAGGGTGTCACAGTTAACACAAGATTGAGAACGGTCTCCGTGCGAGCCGGAACGACACAGAAGGGGGAACTCAGGACAACTCACCGAGCGCTTTCAAGTCATCGCCGAATGTTGTCTGCAGGACAGACTGGATGGAGCAGCAGGTCTTTTCCTGTCCGTCATTTATGTTTCAAGTCACGTTATTTCAACAACTTAAATGTGAGAAGTCTAACATCTCAAAATAAATGTGCAATGGAAATTAACAAACTTACTGTGTGTTTCCTGATTTGTGGGGTTAAATAGCTGGTTAGAGATCAATTCAGTACTTTTGCAGTGCATCACTGTTGTAATGTAGGAAGCACGGCAGCCAATTTGCACACAGCAAGCTCCCACAAACAGCAATGTGATAATGACCAGAATAATGAGGGTGCAGAATTCCTAAAATGCATTCCAGAGACATTTTTTTAGCCAGTATGGAGAGGAGTTAAACTAATATGGCAGGGGGATGGGAACCTATGCAGGGAGACAGAGGGAAGTAGAATGGGGGCAGAAGCAAAAGATAGAAAGAAGAAAAGTAAAAGTGGAGGGCAGAGAAACCCAAGGCAAAAAGCAAAAAGGGCCACATTACAGCAAAGTTCTAAAGGGGCAAAGTGTGTTAAAAAGATAAGCCTGAAGGCTCTGTGCCTCAATGCGAGGAGTATTCGGAATAAGGTGGATGAATTAACTGTGCAGATAGCAGTTAACGGGTATGATGTAATTGGCATCACGGAGACATGGCTCCAGCGTGACCAAGGCTGGGAACTCAACATCCAGGGCTATTCAACATTCAGGAAGGATAGACATAAAGTAAAAGGAGGTGGGGTGGCGTTGCTAGTTAAAGAGGAAATTAACGCAATAGTAAGGAAGGACATTAGCTTGAACGATGTGGAATCTGTATGGGTGGAGCTGCGGAATACCAAAGGGCAGAAAACGCTAGTGGGAGCTGTGCACAGACCACCAAACAGCAGTAGTGAGGTTGGGGACAGCATCAAACAAGAAATTAGGGATGCGTGCAATAAAGGTACAGCAGTTATCATGGGCAACTTTAATCCACATATAGATTGGGCTAACCAAACTGGTAGCAATGCAGTGGAGGAGGATTTCCTGGAGTGTATTCGGGATGGTTTTCTTGACCAATATGTCGAGGAACCAAATGGAGGGCTGACCATCTCAGACTGGGTGTTGTGTAATGAAAAAGGACGAATTAGCAATCTTGTTGTGGGGAACAAAGAAATGGCAGACCAGTTAAACAAATACTTTGGTCCTGTCTTCACGAAGGAAGACACAAATAACCTTCCGGAAATACTCGGCGACCGAGGGGCTAGTGAGAAGGAGGAAATGAAGAAAATCCTTATTAGGTGGGAAATTGTGTTGGGGAATTTGATAGGATTGAAGGCTAATAAATCACCGGGGCCTGATAGTCTGCATCCCAGAGTACTTAAGGAAGTGGCCCGAGAAATAGTGGATGCATTAGTGATCATTTTCCATCAGTCTATCGACTCTGGATCAGTTCATATGGACTGGAGAGTAGCTAATGTAACACCACTTTTTTAAAAAGAGGAGAGAGAAAACGGGTAATTATAGACTGGTTAGCCTGACATCAGTGGTGGGGAAAATGTTGGAATCAATTTTTAAATGTGAGGTTATCCACTTTGGTGGTAAAAACAGAGAGACAGACTATTATCTGAATGATGACAGATTAGGAAAAGGGGAGGTGCAACGAGACCTGGGTGTCATGGTACATCAGTCATTGAAGGTTGGCATGCAGGTACAGCAGCCGGTTAAGAAAGCAAATGGCATGTTGGCCTTCATAACGAGGAGATTTGAGTACAGGGGCAGGGAGGTGTTACTACAGTTGTACAGGGCCCGGGTGAGGCCACACCTGGAGTATTGTGTACAGTTTTGGTCTCCTAACCTGAGGAAGGACATTCTTGCTATTGAGGGAGTGCAGCGAAGGTTCACCAGACTGATTCCCGGGATGGCGGGACTGACCTATCAAGAAAGACTGGTCAACTGGGCTTGATGTAGTCCTTACTACTAGGTGGATCAAGGAGTATGGCGAGAAAGCAGTAATGGGGTACTGAAGTTGCATGTTCAGTCATGAACTCATTGAATGGTGGTGCAGGCTCGAAGGGCCGAATGGCCTACTCCTGCAACTATTTTCTATGTTTCTATGTTTCTCTGTAAAGATGAAATAGCAGCACATTTGGAAAGCAGTGACAGGATCGGTCCAAGTCTGCATGGATTTATGAAAGGGAAATCATGCTTGACAAATCTTTGGAATTTTTTGAGGATATAACCAGCAGAGTGGACAAGGGAGAACCAGTGGATGTGTGTATTTGGACTTTCAAAAGGCTTTTGACAAGGTCCCACACAAGAGATTGGTGTGCAAAATTAAAGCACATCGTATTGGGGGCAGTGTACTGACGTGGATAGAGAACTGGTTGGCAGACAGGAAGCAGAAAGTGGGAATAAACGGGGCCTTTTCAGAATGGCAGGCAGTGACTAGTGGGGTGCCGCAGGACTCAGTGCTGGGACCCCAGCTATTTACAATATACATTAATGATTTCGATGAAGGAATTGAGTGTAACATCTCCAAGGTTGCAGATGACACTAAGCTGGGTGGCGGTGTGAGCTGTGAGGAGGACCCGAAGATGCTGCAGGATGATTTGGACAAGTTAGGTGAGTGGGCAGATGCATGGCAGATGCAGTATAATGTGGATAAATGTGAGGTTATCCACTTTGGGGGCAAAAACACGAAGGCAGAATATTATCTGAATGGTGACAGATTAGGAAAAGGGGAGGTGCAACGAGACCTGGGTGTCATGGTTCATCAGTCATTGAAAGTTGGCATGCAGGTGCAGCAGGTGGTGAAGAAGGCAAATGGTATGTTGGCCTTCATAGCTCGGGGATTTGAGTATAGGAGCAGGGAGGTCTTACTGCAGTTGTACAGGGCCTTGGTGAGGCCTCATGTGGAATATTGTGTTCAGTTTTGGTCTCCTAATCTGAGGAAGGATGTTCTTGCTATTGAGGGAGTGCATTGAAGGTTCACCAGACTGATTCCTGGGATGGCAGGACTGACATATGAGGAGAGGCTGGATTGACTGGGCCTTTATTCATTGGAGTTTAGAAGGATGAGAGGGGATCTCATAGAAACGTATACAATTCTGACGGGACTGGACAGGTTAGATGCAGGAAGAATGTTCCCAATGTTGGGGAAGTCCAGAAGCAGGGGACATCGTCGAAGGATAAGAGGTAAGCCATTTAGGACTGAGATGAGGAGAAACTTCGTCACTCAGAGTTTTTAACCTGTGGAATTCACTACCACAGAGAGTTGTTGATGTCAATTCGTTGGATATATTCAAGAGGGAATTCGATATGGCCCTTACGGCTAAAGGGATCAAGGGGTATGGAGAGAAAGCAGGAAAGGGGTACTGAGGGAATGATCAGCCATGATCTTATTGAATGGTGGTGCAGGCTCGAAGGGCCGAATTGCCTACTCCTGCACCTATTTTCTATATTTCTATGTTTCTATGGCCAGGGACTCCCAAGTGTCAGTGGGGATGTCGCACTTTATCAGGGAGGCTTTGAGGGTGTCCTTATAACGTTTCCTCTGCCCACCTTTGGCTCGTTTGCCGTGGACGAGTTCCGAGTAGAGCGCTTGCTTTGGGGTCTCGCGTCTGGCATGCGGACAATGTGGCCTGCCCAGCGGAGCTGATAAAGTGTGGTCAGTGCTTCAATGCTGGGGATGTTGGCCTGGTCGAGGACGCTAACATTGGTGCGTCTGTCCTCCCAGGGGATTTGCAGGATCTTGTAGCGACTCGAGGTGTCTACTGTACATGGTCAATTTCTCTGAGCCATACAGGAGGGCGGGTATCACTGCAGCCCTGCAGACCATGAGCTTGGTGACAGTTTTGAGGGACAGATCTTCAAACACTCTTTTCCTCAGGTGGCCGAAGGCTGCACTGGCGCACTGGAGGCGGTGTTGGATCTCATCGTTGATGCCTGCACTGGTTGATAGGAGGCTTTATGACGATGTTAAAGGACGGCATGTCTCCCCACCTTTCAAAGATCGTCGATCTGGGATTCCCTGTGGGGAATAACTCGAGGGAAATTATCACCTGGGCCATGAATTCAGAGTCCCAGAGCAAAGGAAAGGTTAGTGCCTTTGATGAAGTGGCCAGTGTGGTTGGACAGAACCCAACCCGAGACGCTGGAGTTTGTTATGGGACACATGGCCAAAGAGTGTGCGAATAGGAGGGGAGTAGGTAACTCAAAGGGGGGAAAAGAGGACATTGAAGGGAAGATTGTTGGGCTGGAGGAGGAGGTAAAGTAGGGGAAGGCCCCCGGGGCGGAGGAAGACAGAGTTCGGTGTGCCCCAGACCCTCCCAAGAGACAGGTAGCCAGGGACAGGTTGTGCAGGTGAATGCCAAAGAATTGGCGGACTTACTGAAAATGATGACGTGACGGGGAACGGCCCTGGCCAGCCTGGGAGGGGGAGAGGACAACCAGATATATATGAACGTGCTGTTAGGGGGCCAACAGACACCGGGGCATCCATGTCAATAACAGACCATGCGTTACCCCTAACCAAGAGGCATTAGAGTGGTCAGAGGAGGACAGGTGGAGGCAGCGTTGAGTCAAACCGTGATGCGAGAACATGCAGATTATGAACTACCAGTCCAAATTTGGGTGTATGAGGGAGACGAGGGGAGTATTTTGGGAATTGACCTATTGGAACAGCTGGGGGCACATATAAATATGATGGACCAGACGATCGGGTGGAGGAACGACAAGGAAAGGATTTCGGCAAAAGGGAGTCAGGTGGGAGTGATTTGCAGGATAGAAACTATGAGCGAAGGCCCATGGAGCTAATGGTACAATTAGAACCCAGCGCATGGACAGTTAAGAAGCAGGAATGCGGGATGGTTCAGTATGGGCCAGTCGTGGTCGAAGGACCCTCCCATGCGCCGCACCGACAGTACCCACTGAGGCGGGAAGCTGAGCAGAGAATATGAAGATAGTCGGGGAACTAGAACAGGATGGAATTACACGGCCCACAACATCCCATACTAACTCACCCACATGGCCCGTGAAGAAACCGGGCGGATCTTATAGGCTGACCATAGACTATACTGAGTTAAATAAGGTCGCTATTCGTGAATGTATAATAGTGTCAAACCCCAATATAATGTTTAATACCTTAGCCCGGATCAGGACATATTTACAATGTTGGATATAGCGAAAGGGTTCTGGTCCATACCGGTAACAGATGAATCACAGGATAAGTTTGTGTTTACGGTAAAGGGGAAACAGTAAACATGGACCCGGTTGCCACAGGAATTCCATAAAAGCCCAACTATCTATCATCGATGTATGGCCGAGATAGTGGAAGGTATTGACCGAGTGGATACCCGAGCACAATATTACAATATGTAGGCGATCTGTTGATAGCGCCAGTCGGAGAGCGAGATCACCTCCGAGTGTTAGCTCGGACACTGGAGGTAATAAGAGACTCGGGCTTAAAATTAAATCTGAAAAAGGCTCAGGTGGGACAGCCACAAGTAACCTACCTGGGACATTGATAAACAAGGCACAGAACAGCTTCCGCCCGAGCAGAAGACTGCCATTCTGCAGATGTCACACCCACTCACGGTTCGGGGAGTAAGGAAGGTATTAGGGCTGTTTACTTATTGTGGAAATTTAGTGGAAGACTATGCCCAACGGGTGGAAGTGTTTCAGAATCTTACCAAGGGGGATGTAAAGTCAGGGGGTAAGGTACAGTGGGGAGAAGCAGAGAAGGAATCCTTTGTAAAAATAAAACCAATATTAACCACAGCCCCCGCACTGGGACTGCCCAGACAGCAAGCACCGTTTCATATGGGGCCCAAGTTTGCACATGAATTGCGCCTGATTTTTAGGAGCAACTGGTGGAGAACGGACTATCTTAGAAATCGCTATTCTCCACATTTTTTTTTCTACAGTTCTAGTCAGGTAGAACAGTTCTACTTTGGAACAGAATTTTTTCTTCAAAAGGGGGCGTGTCCGGCCACTGACGCCTGATTTGAAAGTTTCCACAGTGAAAATGTACTCCAAACTAAAGTAGAATGGAGCAAGTGAAGATTTTTGTAGAACTGAAAAAACCTGCTCTACACATTAAAAAATCAGGCGCAGATTACAAATCAGGCATCCAGAACGAGGTGGGGGGGGGGAGGGAGGGGGAAGGGATCTCATTAAATTCTACAATAAATCTTATTTATACTTCTACAAATATTATACAAATAAATCCAACCTGAATAAACATTTATAAGCAAAGAAAAGATTAAATAAACCATCTCCCTACCTGTGTGAAAGTGCTTCAGCCAGGGAGAATGGTGCAGCAAGCCTCACAAAATGAGTCAGCCGTTACCGAACGCGGGGGGTGGGGGGGAGGGAGCCGACCGAACGTGGGGGGTGGGGGGGGGAGGGAGCCGACCGAACGCGGGGGGTGGGGGGTAGGGAGGGAGCCGACCGAACGCGGGGGGTGGGGGGTAGGGAGGGAGCCGACCGAACGCGGGGGGTGGGGAGGGAGGGAGCCGACCGAACGCGGGGGGTGGGGAGGGAGGGAGCCGACCGAACGCGGGGGGTGGGGGGGAGAATGGAGCCGTTCCAGACGGCTGGCGGGAAGGACAGAAGGCTGCAGGAAGTCTCAGAAATTGAGGAGCCATTTCCCGACGGCAAAAGGGAGAGGTCGTCGGGAAACGGCTGCCTCAACTTTCTGAGGCTTCCTGCACCTTCTCACTGCTACAAGAAGCCTCAGTGCTGATGTGCTGATGGCAATGTACTTTTATTAAAAAATGTTCAAAAACTAAACAGTTACAAAGAACTACAAAAATGGACGAGTACCAATGTTTTTTTCACACTGAGCATGTGCGAGCGCTCCAATGCGCAGCGTTGCCGGGAGGAAAAAAACTAATTTAAATAGTACCCGCCCCCTCCCACTTACAAAATCGGTGCGAGTGCAGGCTCCGCCCCCCTGGGCACCGCGCCAAGCAGATAAGGAGCTTCAAAGCGCTCGACAATCGCCTGCTTTTTTTCTGGCGCTGTTTTAGGCGCGATAAACGGGCGCCCAGCTCGGAGGGACGCCCGTTTTTTATCGTGTGGAAACCTGGGCCCCATATCTTTTGCAGCAGTGAAAATGGATATTACACTACGGTAGTGTGTCAACTACATGGGGACCGTATGCGACCCGTAGCATACTATTCAACCAGGCAAGACTCGGTGACGACACAGAAACATAGAAACATAGAAAATAGGTGCAGGAGTAGGCCATTCGGCCCTTCTAGCCTGCACCGCCATTCAATGAGTTCATGGCTCAACATTCATCTTCAGTACCCCATTCCTGCTTTCTCGCCATACCCCTTGATCCCCCTAGTAGTAAGGACTACATCTAACTCATTTTTGAATATATTGAGTTAATTGGCCTCAACAACTTTCTGTGGTAGAGAATTCCACAGGTTCACCACTCTCTGGGTGAAGAAGTTTCTCCTCATCTCGGTCCTAAATGGCTTATCCCTTATCCTTAGTCTGTGCCCCTGGTTCTGGACTTCCCCAACATTGGGAACATTCTTCCTGCATCTAATCTGTCTGAACCCATCAGAATTTTAAACGTTTCTATGAGGTCCCCTCTCATTCTTCTGAACTCCAGTGAATACAAGCCCAGTTGATCCAGTCGTTCTTGATATGTCAGTCCCGCCATCCCGGGAATCAGTCTGGTGAACCTTCGCTGCACTCCCTCAATAGCAAGAATGTCCTTCCTCAGGTTAGGAGACCAAAACTGTACACAATACTCCAGGTGTGGCCTCACCAAGGCCCTGTACAACTGTAGCAACACCTCCCTGCCCCTGTACTCAAATCTCCTCGTTATGAAGGCCAACATGCCATTTGCTTTCTTAACCGCCTGCTGTACCTGCATGCCAACCTTCAATGACTGATGTACCATGACACCCAGGTCTCGTTGCACCTCCCCTTTTCCTACTCTATCACGATTCAGATAATATTCTGTCTCTCTGTTTTTACCAGCAAAGTGGATAACCTCACATTTATCCACATTATACTTCATCTGCCATGCATTTGCCCACTCACCTAACCTATCCAAGTCGCTCTGCAGCCTCATAGCATCCTCCTCACAGCTCACACTGCCACCGAACTTAGTGTCATCTGCACATTTGGAGATACTACATTTAATCCCCTCGTCTAAATCATTAATGTACAATGTAAACAGCTGGGTCCCCAGCACAGAACCTTGCGGTACCCCACGAGTCACTGCCTGCCATTGTGAAAAGTACCCATTTACTTCTACTCTTTGCTTCCTGTCTGACAACCAGTTCTCAATCCATGTCAGCACACTACCCCCAATCCCATTGGGACCTTGTCGAAAGCCTTCTGAAAGTCCAAATATACCACATCAACTGGTTCTCCCTTGTCCACTCTACTGGAAACATCCTCAAAACATTCCAGAAGATTTGTCAAGCATGATTTCCCTTTCACAAATCCATGCTGACTTGGACTTATCATGTCACCTCTTTCCAAATGTGCTGCTATGACATCCTTAATAATTGATTCCATCATCTTACCCACTCCTGATGTCAGGCTGACCGGTCTATAATTCCTGTTTTCTCTCTCCCTCCTTTTTTAAAAAGTGCAGTTACATTGGCTACCCTCCACTCGATAGGAACTGATCCAGAGTCAATGGAATGTTGGAAAATGACTGTCAATGCATCCGCTATTTCCAAGGCCACCTCCTTAAGTACTCTGGGATGCAGTCCATCAGGCCCTGGGGATTTATCGGCCTTCAATCCCATTAATTTCCCCAACACAATTTCCCGACTAATAAGGATTTCCCTCAGTTCCTCCTCCTTACTAGACCCTCTGACCCCTCTTATATCCGGAACGTTGTTAATGTCCTCCTTAGTGAATACCGAACCAAAGTACTTGTTTAATTGGTCCGCCATTTCTTTGTTCCCCGTTATGACTTCCCCTGATTCTGACTGCTGGGGACCTACGTTTGTCTTTACTAACCTTTTTCTCTTTACATATCTATGGAAACTTTTGCAATCCGTCTTAATGTTCCCTGCAAGCTTCTTCTCGTACTCCATTTTCCATTCCCTAATCAAACCCTTTGACCTCCTCTGCTGAGTTCTAAATTTCTCCCAGTCTCCGGGTTCACTGCTATTTCTGGCCAATTTGTATGCCACTTCCTCGGCTTTAATACTATCCCTGATTTCCCTTGATAGCTCCAGTTGAGCCACCTTCCCTTTTTTTATTTTTACGACAGACAGGAATGTCCAATTGTTGTATTTCATCCATGCGGTCTCTAAATGTCTGCCATTGCCCATCCACAGTCAACCCCTTAAGAATCATTCACCAATCTATCCTAGCCAATTCATGCCTCATACCTTCAAAGTTACCCTTCTTTAAGTTCTGGACCTTGGTCTCTGAATTAACTGTTTCATTCTCCATCCTAATGCAGAATTCCACCAAATTATGGCCACTCTTCCCCAAGGAGCCTCGCACAACGAGATTGCTAATTAATCCTCTCTCATTACACAACATCCAGTCTAGAATGGCCTCCCCCCAGTTGGTTCATCGACATATTGGTCTAGAAAACCATCCCTTATGCACTCCACGAAATCCTCCTCCACCGTATTGCTTCCAGTTTGGTTAGCCAAATCTATGTGCATATTAAAGTCACCCATGATAACTGCTGCACCCTTATTGCATGCACCCCTAATTTCCTGTTTGATGCCCTCCCCAACATCACTACTACTGTTTGGAGGTCTGTACACAATTCCCAATCACGTTTTTTGGCCTTTGGTGTTTTGCAGCTCTACCCATATAGATTCCAGGGGCACATGGTTGTGTCCAGACGGTAGGATGTGCAGCTTGGGCTATCCAAGCTTCGGAACCTATCACTATGGTGGGACAGATAGTTCTCCACAGTACACACGCTATTGTGCAGCTGCTAGAATCGGCTCGGATGAAAACTAGCTCAAATGCCAGGCGGGCGAAATGGGAGGCGGCTTTGCTACCTGGGGATAAGCATCAACAAGGACAGTTTAGTGAACCCGGCAGAGTTTATGGTTAAGGAAGGAAGCAAGCATGATAGTGTCAGTGAAATGGAAGAAGATGAGAAGGATGGAATATCAGAGGAACCATTAATTGGGAAGGATGTAATGGAACTCTACGGAGATGGTTCTCGGAAATATGTGGACAGTGAACCTCGGATGGTAGTAGATGGAGAAGGAAGGTGACTGGCAGGGGAAAGAATTTCAGGAGAATACCCTGCTCAGGTAGTCGAATTAACTACACTAACAGGAGCCCTAAGATGAGCAAAAGAACAGAGGGCGAATATCTACACCGATAGTGATATGCCTTTGGGGGAGTACATGACGATATGAAGCTTTAAATCCACAGCAGGCACACCGATCCACAATGGAGACTTTATTGAGGATCTGATCAGTAGTGGGTGAACCAGACGAAGTCACGGTGATCAAAGTTAAGACCAAGGTACAGCAGGGCAGCCTACGCCGATGCAATGGTAAAGGAGATAATTTGCGAAGAGTTAGTGGAAACCGAGATTGGAGCTGTAACTAAGGGAGAAGAAACAGGCAGCACGAGTATAAAAGCCGGACAACAAGCTGTAGTGAGGGAAGAGAAGGATGTTTGGGAGAGGTCTGGAGCAGTAGAAGTGGAAGATGGGATCTGGAGGTACGAGGATAGAACAGCCGCCCCTGAGAGTATATGTCTCACCTTGATGGAACAATGCCACAGGTGGGCTCATGTCGGGAGAGACAGGATCAGTGGATGTTGGTGGGGGCCAAATATGGGAAGGGAAGTAGCCGTGTCTTGCCAAAGGTGTGTAATATGTGCACAGTGTGAATCAGGGCGATCCCCCCAAGCTCCGAGTAAGACACCAACCGGGACCAAAGGGTCTGTGGGAGAAGCTACAAATGGATTTCACCGGGCCATTCCCCAGTTCACGAGGAAACATCTACTGTTGAGTAATAGTAGACCAGTTTACTCGATGGGTAGAAGCAGACCCATGCAGAAATTGTACCACGGATACCGTAGCCAGGATCTTAGCGGCTAGTTAATCCCAAGATGGGGAGTGCCCTTACAAATAGACTCAGGCCAAGGCACGCACTTCACCGGGAAGGTAATAAAACAGGCAGGCTCACTACTAGCAAATTTAAACAAAAATACCACATCCCTTACCACCATCAAAGTTCAGGAATGGTGGAAAAGATGAATAGGACATTGAAGAACAGCATGACAAAGGCCATTTTAGAAACAGGAAAACATTGGTCGGTTGTGTTACCCGCCATTCCGATGAGAATACGAACAACTGCAGCTCGGACTCGCGGACTGACGCCAGTTGAGCTAATGACCGGGAGAGCCATGACATTACCCGAGGATGTTATCTTAAGTACCCCAGACAAGGTAGAGGCTAAGTGCAGGTTAAGGAGGTTTGTGCAGGACTTAGCTCAGTTGCATGAGCTTAAGGGGCAAGTGTTGGATCGCCAACAAATAAGAGACTGGGAGGTAGAGCATCAGGAGTTAAAGGCACAAATACCACAAGTAGGAGATAGGGTAATGATGAAAATTACACCAAACAGGCCGGATTGAAGCCACGCTGGATAGGACCATACCCAGTGATTGTAACCCGAGAAACCTGTGTCATGATTGAAACAAAAGAATGACCAAAGTGGAAACACTGGTCCCAGCTAAAAGCGTACAACTAACTGCGTGGGCCGCCTGTGTTACCCTTGTATTTTACACAATCCTGACCACTGGGACCATAATAGTTAACCGAGTCAAAGGGAATAGTCACGGACTGTCAGTATCAGGAGTCCAGACTGACTGTACGGGTAATACCGGATACGTCCCAGCAGGAACAGGAGTGCAACTGCTGTGTTTAAATGTAACAAACATAGAATGGGAGACAGCGCAGGATGAATATAACGGAACCACGTCAGGACAAGTGTGGGAGAAGGTAGCTCAATACAGATAGAATGGACGGGAAAGGAACTGAAGATCTGGGTCAAAGCACCGAGTGAGTGGGAGTGGGAGATCGCTCACACCTATAATGATACTATGGTTACCATATCTTGCACGACGGAGGAAAGCGCCATCCCGGAAAAACAAGGACAGAAGCAGAGTCTGAAAGGAATGACAATACATGTAAAGGGGCCGGATCTTGGGAGTTTGTAAGTTGTGGCCCCATCAGTAAAGACGATGAAAGTAAATGTGCGGAACCCACCTCGGGCCCCCCACAATGATGCCCACCACCACGGGGAAGCCAGTCACTTGTAACGATGCACAGGTCAAACTGAATGGTCAGGGGCTGATACTTGAAGCACTGAGAAGGTGATCCTGGTACCAGGATATATTGCGGTTAGAGTCATTTTGAATATTGGCCAGATAGAATGACCTAAATGGTGTAATACTGCAAGTAAGGAATTATACTGCCACCTTCTAAAACAACAATGGTATCGCATGCAGTTTAAGGAGGTAAACGAAAGACGACGAAGGCGAGGGGTGATAGAGATGGCAGGAGCGGGATACGCGGCAGGAGTAGCAACAGTTAATACAATAGATATAAGCGAGATCGAGGAACAGCTACTAATGTTGAAAAGGTCAATGAGGAAGATAATAGCACAGGGATATACGGACAGTGAGGCAATAGGCTAGACAGGAAAGGAACGCTCACAGATAATAGTGGATGCAGCAACCTTAATAGGGCCAGTGCAGGACATGAGAAATCAGATTATGCTCGAGTAGGAAATAAATCAGAAGCCCAAATTGTGGGAACTGCTTGTGCTACGTTAACCACATGGATGCTGGCTAACATACAGCTAAATGACATACAAATGCAGATGCACCAAATACTGGATTGGATAACAGATGAGATGTTAAAGGATTGGACCCACAAGCAGGCTGCACGACAGTAAATGGGGTTAGTGACAGATGCAGGAAAGGTGGAGGAGACTAGCTAGGAATACTTATGCATATTCCCAAGTAACTAGCAGCATCATATTCTCTGTATAAGGTGCACCACACAGGAAAAGTACATCAAGAGACATGGATATTACTTGCCAAGCCGTCCAGACATGCTATAAGGATAAACGCGAGCACTAAGGATATAGATTTAAGTATGTGTAAACAAGGGAATAATCAATGGGCATGTGTCCAGAGTGTGGGCAGCACACTGCTGAGCGAATGTGAATTCCAGACGTGTATAACACGTGTGTAATATGAATTAAACCTTGCCAGAATGAGAAATGTATACAACATATTAATGTGGGAAGCTGTTGTTACTAATGCCGTAAGTTACACAAAGGGAGGAGTGATGTGCTCCATATTGGATAATATTTACAAATTTAACAATAGAAACATAGAAAATAGGTGCAGGAGTAGGCCATTCGGCCCTTCGAGCCTGCACCACCATTCAATAAGATCATGGCTGATCACCCACCCCAGCAGTGCCCCCCCCCACACCCCCTCCACATCCCCCGACCCCCCCAGCCGCAAGAACCACATCCAACTCCCTCCCGAACACATCTAATGAACTGGCATCAACAACTCTCCGCGGCAGGGAACGCCAAAGGCCAACAATTCCCCGAGTGAAGAAGTCTCTCCCCATCCCAACCCCAAACAGCCCACCTCCCATCCCAAGACCGTGACTCAACCCCCGGCTCCGGACCCACCCAACACCGGGAACACTCCCCCCTTACCCAACCGCCCTGTCCCGTCAGAATCCTTCCCAAATGCCGATACTCCCGGATGTTGAGCCCCCAGCCCCGGCCACCCCGGAGTCACGCCCCCGCGACACCAACCACATCACATCCACCAACAGCCATCGGCGCAGTCAACCCGTCCACCCCACTCTGAACACTCACCGCACCGAGGCACAGAGCCCCCAGGCGCGCCCCTCCAACACACTTCATCCCCCCCAGAACTCCACTGCAATGTGGCCCCTCCTGTCCCCCGCCCTGGGTTTCTCTGCCCCCCACCTCCAACACTCTCCCCTCCATCCCCCGCCCCCGTCTCCCCTCATCTTCCCTCTGCCTCCCCGCACAGGCTCCAATTTTGGGGGCGGTAACCTTCTGGGGCCGGGAATTTTAACCCCAAGCGTGGAACTCCTGCTACCGCCGCAGAATTGGCCTTACCCCACTCAATTGAAACGGAGTGCAATTTCCCACAATCCACTTCCTTTAGGGCCAGTTACCGGGGCACGACTGGATGCTCCTGTGACAGTGGGAACTGGTGCTCTCCACACTCTGTCCTGTGACAGTGGGAACTGTTGCTCTCCACTCTCTGTCCTGTGAAAGTGGGAACTGTTGCTCTCCACTCTCCCGTCCTGTGACAGTGGGAACTGGTGCTCTCCACTCTCTGACCTGTGACAGTGGGAGCTGGTGCTCGCCACTCTCTGTCCTGTGACAGTGGGAACTGATGCTCTCCATTCTCTGTTCTGTGACAGTGGGAAAAGGTGCACTCCACTCTCCCGTCCTGTGACAGTGGGAACAGATGCTCTCCATTCTCTGTCCTGTGACAGTGGGAACTGGTGCTCTCCACTCTCTGTCCTGTGACAGTGGGAACTGGTTCTCTCCACTCTCTGTCCTGTGACAGTGGGAACGGGTGCTCT
This sequence comes from Pristiophorus japonicus, assembly GCF_044704955.1. Lineage (NCBI taxonomy): Eukaryota > Metazoa > Chordata > Chondrichthyes > Pristiophoridae > Pristiophorus > Pristiophorus japonicus. The sequence goes on from NC_091977.1 coordinate 541,827,754, forward strand.
CCACTCTCCCGTCCTGTGACAGTGGGAACTGGTGCTCTCCACTCTCCCGTCCTGTGACAGTGGGAACTGGTGCTCTCCACTTTCTGTCCTGTGACAGTGGGAACTGGTGCTCTGCACTCTCTGTCCTGTGACAGTGGGAACTGGTGCTCTCCACTCTCCCGTCCTGTGACAATGGGCACTTGTGCTCTCCACTCTCTGTCCTGTGACAGTGGGAACTGGTGCTCTCCACTCTCCCGTCCTGTGACAGTGCGAAATGGTGCTCTCCACTCTCTGTCCTGTGACAGTGGATACTGGTGCTTTCCACTCTCCCGTCCTGTGACAATGGGAACTGGTCCTCTCCACTCTCTGTCCTGTGACAGTGGGAACTGGTGCTCTCCACTCTCTGTCCTGTGACAGTGGGAACTGGTGCTCTCCACTCTCCCGTCCTGTGACAGTGGGAACTGGTGCTCTCCACAGTCTGTCCTGTGACAGTGGGAACTGGTGCTCTCCACACTCTGTCCTGTGACAGTGGGAACTGGTGCTCTCCAATCTCTGTCCTGAGACAGTCGGAACTGGTGCTCTCCACTCTCTGTCCTGTGACAGTCGTAACTGGTGCTCTCCACTCTCTGTCCTGTACCAGTGGGAACTGGTGCTCTCCACTCTCTGACCTGTGACAGTGGGAACTGGTGATCTCCACTCCACCGTCCTGTGACAGTGGGAACTGCCGCACTCCACTCTCCTGTCCTGTGACATTTTGAACTGTTGCTCTCCACTCTCCCGTCCTGTGACAGTGGGAACTGGTGCTCTCTACTCTCCCGTCCTGTGACAGTGGGAACTGGTGCTCTCCACTCTCTGTCCTGTGACAGTGGGAACTGGTGCTCTCCACTCTCTGTCCTGTGACAGTGGTAACTGGTGCTCTCCACTCTCTGTCCTGTGACAGTGGGAACTGGTGCTCTCCACTCTCTCTCCTGTGACAGTGGGAACTGGTGCTCTCCACTCTCTGTCCTGTGAATTTGGAACTGGTGCTCTCCACTCTCTGTCCTGTGAATTTGGAACTGGTGCTCTCCACTCTCCCATCCTGTGACAGTGGGAACTGGTGCTCTCCAATCTCCCGTCCTGTGACAGTGGGAACTGGTGCGCTCCACTCTCCTGTCCTGTGACAGTGGAAACTGGTGCTCTCCACTCTCTGTCCTGTGACAGTGGGAACTGGTGCTCTCCACTCTCTGTCCTGTGACAGTGGGAACTTGTACACTCCAATATCTGTCCTGTGACAGTGGGAACTGGTGCTCTCCACTCTCTGTCCTGTGACAGTGGGAACTAGTGCTCTCCATCTCCCGTCCTGTGACAGTGGGAACTGTTGCTCACCACTCTCCCGTCCTGTGACAGTTGGAACTGGTGCTCTCCACTCTCCCATCCTGTGACAGTGGGAACTGGTGCTCTCCACTCTCTGTCCTGTGACAGTGGGAACTGGTGCTCTCCACTCTCCTGTCCTGTGACAGTTTGAACTGGTGCTCTCTACTCTCTGTCCTGTGACAGTTTGAACTGGAGCTCTCCACTCTCCCGTCCAGTGACAGTGGGAACTGGTGCTCTCCACTCTCTGTCCTGTGACAGTGGGAACTGGTGCTCTCCACTCTCCTGTCCTGTGACAGTTTGAACTGGTGCTCTCTAATCTCTGTCCTGTGACAGTTTGAACTGGTGCTCTCCACTCTCCCGTCCTGTGACAGTGGGAACTGGTGCTTTCCACTCTCCCATCCTGTGACAGTGGGAACTGGTGCTCTCTACTCTCTGTCCTGTGACAGTTTGAACTGGAGCTCTCCACTCTCCCGTCCAGTGACCGTGGGAACTGGTGCTCTTCAATCTCTGTCCTGTGATAGAGGGAACTGGTGCTCTCCACTCTCTGTCCTGTGACAGTGGGAACTGGTGCTCTCCATTCTCCCGTCCTGTGACAGTGGGAACTGGTGCTCTCCACTCTCCCGCCCTGTGACAGTGGGAACTGGAGCTCTAAACTCTTCTGTCCTGTTACAGTGGGAACTGGTGCTCTCCACTCGCTGTCCTGTGACAGTGGGAACTGGTGCTCCCAATTCTCTGTCCTGTGACAGTTTGAACTGGTGCTCTCCACTCTCCGTCCTGTGACAGTGGGAACTGGTGCTCTCCACTCTCTGTCCTGTGACAGTGGGAACTGGTGCCCTCCACTCTCTGTCCTGTGACAGTGGATACTGGTGCTTTCCACGCTCCCGTCCTGTGACAGTGGGAACTGATGCTCTCCAGTCTCTGTCCAGTGACAGTGGTAACTGGTGCTCTCCGCTCTCTGTCCTGTGAAAGTTGGAGCTGGTGCTCTCCACTCTCAGTATGTGACAGTGGGAGCTGGTGCTCTCCACTCTCTGTCCTGTGACAGTTGTAACTGGTGATCTCCAATCTCCCGTCCTGTGACAGTGGGAACTGGTGTTCTCCAATCTCCCGTCCTGTGACAGTGGGAACTGGTGCGCTCCACTCTCCTGTCCTGTGACAGTGGGAACTGGTGGTCTCCACTCTCTGTCCTGTGACAGTGGGAACTGGTGCTCTCCACTCTCTGTCCTGTGACAGTGGGAACTTGTGCACTCCAATCTCTGTCCTGTGACATTGGGAACTAGTGCTCTCCACTCTCTGTCCTGTGACAGTGGGAATTAGTGCTCTCCACTCTCCCGTCCTGTGACAGTGGGAACTGGTGCTCTCCACTCTGCCGTCCTGTGACAGTGGGAACTGGTGCTCTCCACTCTCTGTCCTGTGACAGTGGGAACTGGTGCTCTCCACTCTCCCGTCCTGTGACAGTGGGAACTGGTGCTCTCCACTCTCTGTCCTGTGACAGTGGGAACTGGTGCTCTCCACTCTCTGTCCTGTGACAGTTTGAACTGGTGCTCTCCACTCTCCCGTCCTGTGACAGTGGGAACTGGTGCTTTCCACTCTCCCGTCCTGTGACAGTGGGAACTGGTGCTCTCTACTCTCTGTCCTGTGACAGTTTGAACTGGAGCTCTCCACTCTCCCGTCCAGTGACAGTGGGAACTGGTGCTCTCCACTCTCCCGTCCTGTGAAAGTGGGAACTGTTGCTCTCCACTCTCCCGTCCTGTGACAGTGGGAACTGGAGCTCTGCACTCTTCTGTCCTGTGACAGTTTGAACTGGTGCTCTCCACTCTCCCGTCCTGTGACAGTGGGAACCGGTGCTCTCCACTCTCCCGTCCTGTGACAGTGGGAACTGGTGCTCTCCACTGTCTGTCCTGTTAGAGTGGGAACTGCTGCTTTCCAGTCTCTGTCCTGTGACAGTGGGAACTGGTGCTCTCCATTTTCTGTCCTGTGACAGTTTGAACTGGTGCTCTCCACTCTCCGTCCTGTGGCAATGGGAACTGGTGCTCTCCACCCTCTGTCCTGTGACAGTGGGAACTGGTGCTCTCCAGTCTCTGTCCTGTGACAGTGGATACTGGTGCTTTCCACTCTCCCGTCCTGTGACAGTGGGAACTGGTGCGCTCCACTCTCCTGTCATGTGACAGTGGAAACTGGTGCTCTCCACTCTCTGTCCTGTGACAGTGGGAACTGGTGCTCTCCACTCTCTGTCCTGTGACAGTGGGAACTTGTACACTCCAATATCTGTCCTGTGACAGTGGGAACTGGTGCTCTCCACTGTCTGTCCTGTGACAGTGGGAACTGTTGCTCTCCACTCTCCCGTCCTGTGACAATGGGAACTGGTGCTCTCCATTCTCTGTCCTGTGACAGTTTGAACTGGTGCTCTCCACTCTCCGTCCTGTGAAAGTGGGAACTGGTGCTCTCCACTCTCTGTCCTGTGACAGTGGGAACTGGTGCTCTCCACTCTCTGTCCTTTGACAGTGGATACTGGTGCTTTCCACTCTCCCGTCCTGTGACAGTGGGAACTGGTGCTCTCCAGTCTCTGTCCAGTGACAGTGGGAACTGGTGCTCTCCACTCTCTGTCCTGTGCCAGTGGGAACTGGTGCTCTCCAATCTCTGTCCTGTGACAGTGGTAACTGGTTCTCTTCACTCAACCGTTCTGTGACAGTGGGAAATGGTGCTCTCCATTCTCTGTCCTGTGACAGTGGTAACTGGTGCTCTCCGCTCTCTGTCCTGTGAAAGTTGGAGCTGGTGCTCTCCACTCTCAGTATGTGACAGTGGGAGCTGGTGCTCTCCACTCTCTCTCTCCTGTGACAGTGGTAACTGGTGCTCTCCACTCTCTGTCCTGTGACAGTTGGAACTGGTGATCTCCAATCTCCCGTCCTGTGACAGTGGGAACTGGTGCTCTCCAATCTCCCGTCCTGTGACAGTGGGAACTGGTGCGCTCCACTCTCCTGTCCTGTGACAGTGGGAACTGGTGCTCTCCACTCTCTGTCCTGTGACAGTGGGAACTGGTGCTCTCTACTCTCTGTCCTGTGACAGTGGGAACTTGTGCACTCCAATCTCTGTCCTATGACAGTGGTAACTAGTGCTCTCCACTCTCTGTACTGTGACAGTGGGAAATAGTGCTCTCCACTCTCCCGTCCTGTGACAGTGGGAACTGGTGCTCTCCACTCTGCCGTCCTGTGACAGTGGGAACTGGTGCTCTCCACTCTCAGTCCTGTGACAGTGGGAACTGGTGCTCTCCACTCTCCCGTCCTGTGACAGTGGGAACTGGTGCTCTCCACTCTCTGTCCTGTGACAGTGGGAACTGGTGCACTCCACTCTCCTGTCCTGTGACAGTTTGAACTGGTGCTCTCCACTCTCCCGTCCTGTGACAGTGGGAACTGGTGCTTTCCACTCTCCCGTCCTGTGGCAGTGGGATCTGGTGCTCTCTACTCTCTGTCCTGTGACAGTTTGAACTGGATCTCTCCACTGTCCCGTCCAGTGACCGTGGGAACTGGTGCTCTTCAATCTCTGTCCTGTGATAGAGGGAACTGGTGCTCTCCACTCTCTGTCCTGTGACAGTGGGAACTGGTGCTCTCCACTCTCCCGTCCTGTGAAAGTGGGAACTGGTGCTCTCCACTCTCCCGTCCTGTGACAGTGAGAACTGGAGCTCTACACTCTTCTGTCCTGTGACAGTTTGAACTGGTGCTCTCCACTCTCCCGTCCTGTGACAGTGGGAACTGGTGCTCTCCACTCTCCCGTCCTGTGACAGTGGGAACTGGTGCTCTCCACTGTCTGTCCTGTTACAGTGGGAACTGCTGCTCTCCACTCTCTGTCCTGTGACAGTGGGAACTGGTGCTCTCAATTCCCTGTCCTGTGATAGTTTGAACTGGTTCTCTCCACTCTCCGTCCTGTGACAGTGGGAACTGGTGCTCTCCACTCTCTGTCCTGTGAGAGTGGGAACTGGTGCTCTCCACTCTCTGTCCTGTGACAGTGGATACAGGTGCTTTCCACGCTCCCGTCCTGTGACAGTGGGAACTGGTGCTCTCCAGTCTCTGTCTTGTGACAGTTTGAAGTGGTGCTCTCCACTCTCCCGTCCTGTGACAGTGGGAACTGGTGCTTTCCACTCTCCCGTCCTGTGACAGTTGGAACCAGTGCTCTCCACTCTCTGTCCTATGAAAGTGGGAACTGGTGCTCTCCACTCTCTATCCTGTGACAGTGGGAACTGGTGCTCTCCACTCTCTGTCCTGTGACAGTGGGAACTGGTGCTCTCCACTCTCTGTCCTGTGAAAGTGGGAACTGGTGCTCGCCACTCTCCCGTCCTGTGACAGTGGGAACTGATGCTCTCCACTCTCTGTCCTGTGACAGTGGGATCTGGTGCACTCCACTGTCTGTCCTGTGACAGTGGGAACTGGTGCTCTCCACTCTCTGTCCTGTGACCGCGGGAACTGGTGCTCTCCATTCTCTGTCCTGTGACAGTGGGAACTGGTGCTCTCCACTCTCTGTCCTGTGACAGTGGGAACTGGTACTCTCCACTCTCCGTCCTGTGACAGTGGATACTGGTGCTTTCCTCTCTCCCGTCCTGTGACAGTCGGAACTGGTGCTCTCCACTCTGTCCTGTGACAGTGGGAACAGGTGCCCTCCACTCTCTGTCCTGTGACAGTGGGAACTGGTGCTCTCCACTCTCCCATCCTGCGACAGTGGGAACTGGTGCTCTCCACACACTGTCCTGTGACAGTGGGAACTAGTGCTCTCCAATCTCTGTCCTGCGACAGTCGGAACTGGTGCTCTCCACTCTCTGTCCTGTGCCAGTGGGAACTGGTGCTCTCCAATCTCTGACCTGTGACAGTGGGAACTGATGCTCTCCATTCTCTGTCCTGTGACAGTGGGAACTGGTGCACTCCACTCTCCCGTCCTGTGACAGTGGGAACTGATGCTCTCCATTCTCTGTCCTGTGACAGTGGGAACTGGTGCTCTCCACTCTCTGTCCTGTGACAGTGGGAACTGGTTCTCTCCACTCTCTGTCCTGTGACAGTGGGAACGAGTGCTCTCCACTCTCCCGTCCTGTGACAGTGGGAACTGGTGCTCTCCACTCTCCCGTCCTGTGACAGTGGGAACTGGTGCTCTCCACTCTCTGTCCTGTGACAGTGGGAACTGGTGCTCTCCACTTTCTGTCCTGTGACAGTGGGAACTGGTGCTCTGCACTCTCTGTCCTGTGACAGTGGGAACTGGTGCTCTCCACTCTACAGTCCTGTGACAGTGGGCACTTGTGCTCTCCACTCTCTGTCCTGTGACAGTGGGAACTGGTGCTCTCCACTCTCCCGTTCTGTGACAGTGGGAACTGGTGCTCTCCACTCTCTGTCCTGTGACAGTGGATACTGGTGCTTTCCACTCTCCCGTCCTGTGACAGTGGGAACTGGTGCTCTCCAGTCTCTGTCCTGTGACAGTGGGAACTGTTGCTCTCCACTCTCCCGTCCTGTGACAGTGGGAACTGGTGCTCTCCTATCTCTGACCTGTGACAGTGGGAACTGATGCTCTCCATTCTCTGTTCTGTGACAGTGGGAACTGGTGCACTCCACTCTACCGTCCTGTGACAGTGGGAACTAATGCTCTCCATTCTCTGTCTTGTGACAGTGGGAACTGGTGCTCTCCACTCTCTGTCCTGTGACAGTGGGAACTGGTTCTCTCCACTCTCTGTCCTGTGACAGTGGGAACGGGTGCTCTCCACTCTCCCGTCCTGTGACAGTGCGAACTGGTGCTCTCCACTCTCCCTACCTGTGACAGTGGGAACTGGTGCTCTCCACTTTCTGTCCTGTGACAGTGGGAACTGGTGCTCTGCACTCTCTGTCCTGTGACAGTGGGAACTGTTGCTCTCCACTCTCCCGTCCTGTGACAGTGGGCACTTGTGCTCTCCACTCTCTGTCCTGTGACAGTGGGAACTGGTGCTCTCCACTCTCCCGTCCTGTGACAGTGGGAACTGGTGCTCTCCACTCGCTGTCCTGTGACAGTGGATACTGGTGCTTTCCACTCTCCCGTCCTGTGACAGTGGGAACTGGTGCTCTCCCCTCTCTGTCCTGTGACAGTGGGAACTGGTGCTCTCCACTCTCTGTCCTGTGACAGTGGGAAATGGTGCTCTCCACTCTCCCGTCCTGTGACAGTGGGAACGGGTGCTCTCCACACTCTGTCCTGTGATAGTGGGAACTGGTGCTCTCCACACTCTGTCCTGTGACAGTGGGAACTGGTGCTCTCCAATCTCTGTCCTGAGACAGTCGGAACTGGTGCTCTCCACTCTCTGTCCTGTGACAGTCGGAACTGGTGCTCTCCACTCTCTGTCCTGTGCCAGTGGGAACGGGTGCTCTCCACTCTCTGACCTGTGACAGTGGGAACTGGTGCTCTTCACTCCACCGTCCTGTGACAGTGGGAACTGCTGCACTCCACTCTCCCGTCCTGTGACAGTTTGAACTGGTGCTCTCCACTCTCCCGTCCTGTGACAGTGGGAACTGGTGCTCTCTACTCTCCCGTCCTGTGACAGTGGAAACTGGTGCTCTCCACTCTCTGTCCTGTGACAGTGGGAACTGGTGCTCTCCACTCTCTGTCCTGTGACAGTGGGAACTGGTGCTCTCCACTCTCTGTCCTGTGACAGTGGGAACTGGTGCTCTCCACTCTCTCTCCTGTGACAGTGGGAACTGGTGCTCTCCACTCTCTGTCCTGTGAATTTGGAACTGGTGCTCTCCACTCTCTGTCCTGTGAATTTGGAACTGGTGCTCTCCACTCTCCCGTCCTGTGACAGTGGGAACTGGTGCTCTCCAATCTCCCGTCCTGTGACAGTGGGAACTGGTGCGCTCCACTCTCCTGTCCTGTGACAGTGGAAATTGGTGCTCTCCACTCTCTGTCCTGTGACAGTGGGAACTGGTGCTCTCCACTCTCTGTCCTGTGACAGTGGGAACTGGTTCTCTCCACTCTCTGTCCTGTGACAGTGGGAACGGGTGCTCTCCACTCTCCCGTCCTGTGACAGTGCGAACTGGTGCTCTCCACTCTCCCTACCTGTGACAGTGGGAACTGGTGCTCTCCACTTTCTGTCCTGTGACAGTGGGAACTGGTGCTCTGCACTCTCTGTCCTGTGACAGTGGGAACTGTTGCTCTCCACTCTCCCGTCCTGTGACAGTGGGCACTTGTGCTCTCCACTCTCTGTCCTGTGACAGTGGGAACTGGTGCTCTCCACTCTCCCGTCCTGTGACAGTGGGAACTGGTGCTCTCCACTCGCTGTCCTGTGACAGTGGATACTGGTGCTTTCCACTCTCCCGTCCTGTGACAGTGGGAACTGGTGCTCTCCACTCTCTGTCCTGTGACAGTGGGAACTGGTGCTCTCCACTCTCTGTCCTGTGACAGTGGGAAATGGTGCTCTCCACTCTCCCGTCCTGTGACAGTGGGAACGGGTGCTCTCCACACTCTGTCCTGTGATAGTGGGAACTGGTGCTCTCCACACTCTGTCCTGTGACAGTGGGAACTGGTGCTCTCCAATCTCTGTCCTGAGACAGTCGGAACTGGTGCTCTCCACTCTCTGTCCTGTGACAGTCGGAACTGGTGCTCTCCACTCTCTGTCCTGTGCCAGTGGGAACGGGTGCTCTCCACTCTCTGACCTGTGACAGTGGGAACTGGTGCTCTTCACTCCACCGTCCTGTGACAGTGGGAACTGCTGCACTCCACTCTCCCGTCCTGTGACAGTTTGAACTGGTGCTCTCCACTCTCCCGTCCTGTGACAGTGGGAACTGGTGCTCTCTACTCTCCCGTCCTGTGACAGTGGAAACTGGTGCTCTCCACTCTCTGTCCTGTGACAGTGGGAACTGGTGCTCTCCACTCTCTGTCCTGTGACAGTGGGAACTGGTGCTCTCCACTCTCTGTCCTGTGACAGTGGGAACTGGTGCTCTCCACTCTCTCTCCTGTGACAGTGGGAACTGGTGCTCTCCACTCTCTGTCCTGTGAATTTGGAACTGGTGCTCTCCACTCTCTGTCCTGTGAATTTGGAACTGGTGCTCTCCACTCTCCCGTCCTGTGACAGTGGGAACTGGTGCTCTCCAATCTCCCGTCCTGTGACAGTGGGAACTGGTGCGCTCCACTCTCCTGTCCTGTGACAGTGGAAATTGGTGCTCTCCACTCTCTGTCCTGTGACAGTGGGAACTGGTGCTCTCCACTCTCTGTCCTGTGAGAGTGGGAACTTGTACACTCCAATATCTGTCCTGTGACAGTGGGAACTGGTGCTCTCCACTCTCTGTCCTGTGACAGTGGGAACTAGTGCTCTCCACTCTCCCGTCCTGTGACAGTGGGAACTGTTGCTCTCCACTCTCCCGTCCTGTGACAGTGGGACCAGTGCTCTCCAATCTCTGTCCTGTGACAGTGGGAACTGGTGCTCTCCACTCTCCCGTCCTGTGACAGTGGGAACTGGTGCTCTCCACTGTCTGTCCTGTTGCAGTGGGAACTGCTGCTCTCCACTCTCCCGTCCTGTGACAGTGGGAACTGGTGCGCTCCACTCTCCTGTCCTGTGACAGTGGGAACTGGTGGTCTCCACTCTCTGTCCTGTGACAGTGGGAACTGGTGCTCTCCACTCTCTGTCCTGTGACAGTGGGAACTTGTGCACTCCAATCTCTGTCCTGTGACATTGGGAACTAGTGCTCTCCACTCTCTGTCCTGTGACAGTGGGAATTAGTGCTCTCCACTCTCCCGTCCTGTGACAGTGGGAACTGGTGCTCTCCACTCTGCCGTCCTGTGACAGTGGGAACTGGTGCTCTCCACTCTCTGTCCTGTGACAGTGGGAACTGGTGCTCTCCACTCTCCCGTCCTGTGACAGTGGGAACTGGTGCTCTCCATTCTCTGTCCTGTGACAGTGGGAACTGGTGCTCTCCACTCTCCTGTCCTGTGACAGTTTGAACTGGTGCTCTCCACTCTCCCGTCCTGTGACAGTGGGAACTGGTGCTTTCCACTCTCCCGTCCTGTGACAGTGGGAACTGGTGCTCTCTACTCTCTGTCCTGTGACAGTTTGAACTGGAGCTCTCCACTCTCCCGTCCAGTGACAGTGGGAACTGGTGCTCTCCACTCTCCCGTCCTGTGAAAGTGGGAACTGTTGCTCTCCACTCTCCCGTCCTGTGACAGTGGGAACTGGAGCTCTGCACTCTTCTGTCCTGTGACAGTTTGAACTGGTGCTCTCCACTCTCCCGTCCTGTGACAGTGGGAACCGGTGCTCTCCACTCTCCCGTCCTGTGACAGTGGGAACTGGTGCTCTCCACTGTCTGTCCTGTTAGAGTGGGAACTGCTGCTTTCCAGTCTCTGTCCTGTGACAGTGGGAACTGGTGCTCTCCATTCTCTGTCCTGTGACAGTTTGAACTGGTGCTCTCCACTCTCCGTCCTGTGACAGTGGGAACTGGTGCTCTCCACTCTCTGTCCTGTGAGAGTGGGAACTGGTGCTCTCCACTCTCTGTCCTGTGACAGTGGATACTGGTGCTTTCCACTCTCCCGTCCTGTGACAGTGGGAACTGGTGCGCTCCACTCTCCTGTCATGTGACAGTGGAAACTGGTGCTCTCCACTCTCTGTCCTGTGACAGTGGGAACTGGTGCTCTCCACTCTCTGTCCTGTGACAGTGGGAACTTGTACACTCCAATATCTGTCCTTTGACAGTGGGAACTGGTGCTCTCCACTGTCTGTCCTGTGACAGTGGGAACTAGTGCTCTCCACTCTCCCGTCCTGTGACAGTGGGAACTGTTGCTCTCCACTCTCCCGTCCTGTGACAATGGGAACTGGTGCTCTCCATTCTCTGTCCTGTGACAGTTTGAACTGGTGCTCTCCACTCTCCGTCCTGTGAAAGTGGGAACTGGTGCTCTCCACTCTCTGTCCTGTGACAGTGGGAACTGGTGCTCTCCACTCTCTGTCTTTGACAGTGGATACTGGTGCTTTCCACTCTCCCGTCCTGTGACAGTGGGAACTGGTGCTCTCCAGTCTCTGTCCAGTGACAGTGGGAACAGGTGCTCTCCACTCTCTGTCCTGTGACAGTGGGAACTGGTGCTCTCCACTCTCCCATCCTGTGACAGTGGGAACTGGTGCTCTCCACACTCTGTCCTGTGACAGTGGGAACTGATGCTCTCCACACACTGTCCTGTGACAGTGGGAACTGGTGCTCTCCAATCACTGTCCTGAGACAGTCGGAACTGGTGCTCTCCACTCTCTGTCCTGTGACAGTGGGAACTGGTGCTCTCCACTCTCTGTCCTGTGCCAGTGGGAACTGGTGCTCTCCAATCTCTGTCCTGTGACAGTGGTAACTGGTTCTCTTCACTCAACCGTTCTGTGACAGTGGGAAATGGTGCTCTCCACTCTCTGTCCTGTGACAGTGGGAACTGGTACTCTCCACTCTCCGTCCTGTGACAGTGGATACTGGTGCTTTCCTCTCTCCCGTCCTGTGACAGTCGGAACTGGTGCTCTCCACTCTGTCCTGTGACAGTGGGAACAGGTGCCCTCCACTCTCTGTCCTGTGACAGTGGGAACTGGTGCTCTCCACTCTCCCATCCTGCGACAGTGGGAACTGGTGCTCTCCACACACTGTCCTGTGACAGTGGGAACTAGTGCTCTCCAATCTCTGTCCTGAGACAGTCGGAACTGGTGCTCTCCACTCTCTGTCCTGTGCCAGTGGGAACTGGTGCTCTCCAATCTCTGACCTGTGACAGTGGGAACTGATGCTCTCCATTCTCTGTCCTGTGACAGTGGGAACTGGTGCACTCCACTCTCCCGTCCTGTGACAGTGGGAACTGATGCTCTCCATTCTCTGTCCTGTGACAGTGGGAACTGGTGCTCTCCACTCTCTGTCCTGTGACAGTGGGAACTGGTTCTCTCCACTCTCTGTCCTGTGACAGTGGGAACGAGTGCTCTCCACTCTCCCGTCCTGTGACAGTGGGAACTGGTGCTCTCCACTCTCCAGTCCTGTGACAGTGGGAACTGGTGCTCTCCACTCTCTGTCCTGTGACAGTGGGAACTGGTGCTCTCCACTTTCTGTCCTGTGACAGTGGGAACTGGTGCTCTGCACTCTCTGTCCTGTGACAGTGGGAACTGGTGCTCTCCACTCTCCCGTCCTGTGACAGTGGGAACTGGTGCTCTCCACTCTCTGTCCTGTGACAGTGGGAACTGTTGCTCTCCACTCTCCCGTCCTGTGACAGTGGGAACTGGTGCTCTCCTATCTCTGACCTGTGACAGTGGGAACTGATGCTCTCCATTCTCTGTTCTGTGACAGTGGGAACTGGTGCACTCCACTCTACCGTCCTGTGACAGTGGGAACTGATGCTCTCCATTCTCTGTCCTGTGACAGTGGGAACTGGTGCTCTCCACTCTCTGTCCTGTGACAGTGGGAACTGGTTCTCTCCACTCTCTGTCCTGTGACAGTGGGAACGGGTGCTCTCCACTCTCCCGTCCTGTGACAGTGCGAACTGGTGCTCTCCACTCTCCAGTCCTGTGACAGTGGGAACTGGTGCTCTCCACTTTCTGTCCTGTGACAGTGGGAACTGGTGCTCTGCACTCTCTGTCCTGTGACAGTGGGAACTGGTGCTCTCCACTATCCCGTCCTGTGACAGTGGGCACTTGTGCTCTCCACTCTCTGTCCTGTGACAGTGGGAACTGGTGCTCTCCATTCTCCCGTCCTGTGACAGTGGGAACTGGTGCTCTCCACTCGCTGTCCTGTGACAGTGGATACTGGTGCTTTCCACTCTCCCGTCCTGTGACAGTGGGAACTGGTGCTCTCCACTCTCTGTCCTGTGACAGTGGGAACTGGTGCTCTCCACTCTCTGTCCTGTGACAGTGGGAAATGGTGCTCTCCACTCTCCCGTCCTGTGACAGTGGGAACGGGTGCTCTCCACACTCTGTCCTGTGATAGTGGGAACTGGTGCTCTCCACACTCTGTCCTGTGACAGTGGGAACTGGTGCTCTCCAATCTCTGTCCTGAGACAGTCGGAACTGGTGCTCTCCACTCTCTGTCCTGTGACAGTCGGAACTGGTGCTCTCCACTCTCTGTCCTGTGCCAGTGGGAACGGGTGCTCTCCACTCTCTGACCTGTGACAGTGGGAACTGGTGCTCTTCACTCCACCGTCCTGTGACAGTGGGAACTGCTGCACTCCACTCTCCGGTCCTGTGACAGTTTGAACTGGTGCTCTCCACTCTCCCGTCCTGTGACAGTGGGAACTGGTGCTCTCTACTCTCCCGTCCTGTGACAGTGGAAACTGGTGCTCTCCACTCTCTGTCCTGTGACAGTGGGAACTGGTGCTCTCCACTCTCTGTCCTGTGACAGTGGGAACTGGTGCTCTCCACTCTCTGTCCTGTGACAGTGGGAACTGGTGCTCTCCACTCTCTCTCCTGTGACAGTGGGAACTGGTGCTCTCCACTCTCTGTCCTGTGAATTTGGAACTGGTGCTCTCCACTCTCTGTCCTGTGAATTTGGAACTGGTGCTCTCCACTCTCCCGTCCTGTGACAGTGGGAACTGGTGCTCTCCAATCTCCCGTCCTGTGACAGTGGGAACTGGTGCGCTCCACTCTCCTGTCCTGTGACAGTGGAAACTGGTGCTCTCCACTCTCTGTCCTGTGACAGTGGGAACTGGTGCTCTCCACTCTCTGTCCTGTGAGAGTGGGAACTTGTACACTCCAATATCTGTCCTGTGACAGTGGGAACTGGTGCTCTCCACTCTCTGTCCTGTGACAGTGGGAACTAGTGCTCTCCACTCTCCCGTCCTGTGACAGTGGGAACTGTTGCTCTCCACTCTCCCGTCCTGTGACAGTGGGACCAGTGCTCTCCAATCTCTGTCCTGTGACAGTGGGAACTGGTGCTCTCCACTCTCCCGTCCTGTGACAGTGGGAACTGGTGCTCTCCACTGTCTGTCCTGTTGCAGTGGGAACTGCTGCTCTCCACTCTCTGTCCTGTGACAGTGGGAACTGGTGCTCTCCATTCTCTGTCCTGTGAAAGTTTGAACTGGTGCTCTCCACTCTCCTTCCTGTGACAGTGGGAACTGGTGCTCTCTACTCTCCCGTCCTGTGACAGTGGAAACTGGTGCTCTCCACTCTCTGTCCTGTGACAGTGGGAACTGGTGCTCTCCACTCTCTGTCCTGTGACAGTGGGAACTGGTGCTCTCCACTCTCTGTCCTGTGACAGTGGGAACTGGTGCTCTCCACTCTCTCTCCTGTGACAGTGGGAACTGGTGCTCTCCACTCTCTGTCCTGTGAATTTGGAACTGGTGCTCTCCACTCTCTGTCCTGTGAATTTGGAACTGGTGCTCTCCACTCTCCCGTCCTGTGACAGTGGGAACTGGTGCTCTCCAATCTCCCGTCCTGTGACAGTGGGAACTGGTGCGCTCCACTCTCCTGTCCTGTGACAGTGGAAACTGGTGCTCTCCACTCTCTGTCCTGTGACAGTGGGAACTGGTGCTCTCCACTCTCTGTCCTGTGAGAGTGGGAACTTGTACACTCCAATATCTGTCCTGTGACAGTGGGAACTGGTGCTCTCCACTCTCTGTCCTGTGACAGTGGGAACTAGTGCTCTCCACTCTCCCGTCCTGTGACAGTGGGAACTGTTGCTCTCCACTCTCCCGTACTGTGACAGTGGGACCAGTGCTCTCCAATCTCTGTCCTGTGACAGTGGGAACTGGTGCTCTCCACTCTCCCGTCCTGTGACAGAGGGAACTGGTGCTCTCCACTGTCTGTCCTGTTGCAGTGGGAACTGCTGCTCTCCACTCTCTGTCCTGTGACAGTGGGAACTGGTGCTCTCCATTCTCTGTCCTGTGACAGCTTGAACTGGTGCTCTCCACTCTCTTTCCTGTGACAGTGGGAACTGGTGCTCTCCACTCTCTGTCCTGTGACAGTGGGAACTGGTGCTCTCCACTCTCTGTCCTGTGACAGTGGATACTGGTGCTTTCCACTCTCCAGTCCTGTGACAGTGGGAACTGGTGCTCTCCAGTCTCTGTCCAGTGAAAGTTGGAACAGGTGCTCTCCATTCTCTGTCCTGTGACAGTGGGAACTGGTGCTCTCCACTCTCCCATCCTGTGACAGTGGGAACTGGTGCTCTCCACACTCTGTCCTCTGACAGTGGGAACTGATGCTCTCCACACACTGTCCTGTGACAGTGGGAACTGGTGCTCTCCAATCTCTGTCCTGAGATAGTCGGAACTGGTGCTCTCCACTCTCTGTCCTGTGACAGTGGGAACTGGTGCTCTCCACTCTCTGTCCTGTGCCAGTGGGAACTGGTGCTCTCCAATCTCTGTCCTGTGACAGTGGGAACTGGTACTCTCCACTCTCCGTCCTGTGACAGTGGATACTGGTGCTTTCCTCTCTCCCGTCCTGTGACAGTCGGAACTGGTGCTCTCCACTCTGTCCTGTGACAGTGGGAACAGGTGCCCTCCACTCTCTGTCCTGTGACAGTGGGAACTGGTGCTCTCCACTCTCCCATCCTGCGACAGTGGGAACTGGTGCTCTCCACACACTGTCCTGTGACAGTGGGAACTAGTGCTCTCCAATCTCTGTCCTGAGACAGTCGGAACTGGTGCTCTCCACTCTCTGTCCTGTGCCAGTGGGAACTGGTGCTCTCCAATCTCTGACCTGTGACAGTGGGAACTGATGCTCTCCATTCTCTGTCGTGTGACAGTGGGAACTGGTGCACTCCACTCTCCCGTCCTGTGACAGTGGGAACTGATGCTCTCCATTCTCTGTCCTGTGACAGTGGGAACTGGTGCTCTCCAGTCTCTGTCCTGTGACAGTGGGAACTGTTGCGCTCCACTCTCCCGTCCGGTGACAGTGGGAACTGGTGCTCTCCTATCTCTGACCTGTGACAGTGGGAACTGATGCTCTCCATTCTCTGTTCTGTGACAGTGGGAACTGGTGCACTCCACTCTACCGTCCTGTGACAGTGGGAACTGAGGCTCTCCATTCTCTGTCCTGTGACAGTGGGAACTGGTGCTCTCCACTCTCTGTCCTGTGACAGTGGGAACTGGTTCTCTCCACTCTCTGTCCTGTGACAGTGGGAACGGGTGCTCTCCACTCTCCCGTCCTGTGACAGTGCGAACTGGTGCTCTCCACTCTCCCGTCCTGTGACAGTGGGAACTGGTGCTCTCCACTTTCTGTCCTGTGACAGTGGGAACTGGTGCTCTGCACTCTCTGTCCTGTGACAGTGGGAACTGGTGCTCTCCACTCTCCCGTCCTGTGACAGTGGGCACTTGTGCTCTCCACTCTCTGTCCTGTGACAGTGGGAACTGATGCTCTCCATTCTCCCGTCCTGTGACAGTGGGAACTGGTGCTCTCCACTCGCTGTCCTGTGACAGTGGATACTGGTGCTCTCCACTCTCTGTCCTGTGACAGTGGGAACTGGTGCTCTCCACTCTCTGTCCTGTGACAGTGGGAAATGGTGCTCTCCACTCTCCCGTCCTGTGACAGTGGGAACGGGTGCTCTCCACACTCTGTCCTGTGATAGTGGGAACTGGTGCTCTCCACACTCTGTCCTGTGACAGTGGGAACTGGTGCTCTCCAATCTCTGTCCTGAGACAGTCGGAACTGGTGCTCTCCACTCTCTGTCCTGTGACAGTCGGAACTGGTGCTCTCCACTCTCTGTCCTGTGCCAGTGGGAACGGGTGCTCTCCACTCTCTGACCTGTGACAGTGGGAACTGGTGCTCTTCACTCCACCGTCCTGTGTCAGTGGGAACTGCTGCACTCCACTCTCCCGTCCTGTGACAGTTTGAACTGGTGCTCTCCACTCTCCCGTCCTGTGACAGTGGGAACTGGTGCTCTCTACTCTCCCGTCCTGTGACAGTGGAAACTGGTGCTCTCCACTCTCTGTCCTGTGACAGTGGGAACTGGTGCTCTCCACTCTCTGTCCTGTGACAGTGGGAACGGGTGCTCTCCACTCTCTGTCCTGTGACAGTGGGAACTGGTGCTCTCCACTCTCTCTCCTGTGACAGTGGGAACTGGTGCTCTCCACTCTCTGTCCTGTGAATTTGGAACTGGTGCTCTCCACTCTCTGTCCTGTGAATTTGGAACTGGTGCTCTCCACTCTCCCGTCCTGTGACAGTGGGAACTGGTGCTCTCCAATCTCCCGTCCTGTGACAGTGGGAACTGGTGCGCTCCACTCTCCTGTCCTGTGACAGTGGAAACTGGTGCTCTCCACTCTCTGTCCTGTGACAGTGGGAACTGGTGCTCTCCACTCTCTGTCCTGTGAGAGTGGGAACTTGTACACTCCAATATCTGTCCTGTGACAGTGGGAACTGGTGCTCTCCACTCTCTGTCCTGTGACAGTGGGAACTAGTGCTCTCCACTCTCCCGTCCTGTGACAGTGGGAACTGTTGCTCTCCACTCTCCCGTCCTGTGACAGTGGGACCAGTGCTCTCCAATCTCTGTCCTGTGACAGTGGGAACTGGTGCTCTCCACTCTCCCGTCCTGTGACAGTGGGAACTGGTGCTCTCCACTGTCTGTCCTGTTGCAGTGGGAACTGCTGCTCTCCACTCTCTGTCCTGTGACAGTGGGAACTGGTGCTCTCCATTCTCTGTCCTGTGACAGTTTGAACTGGTGCTCTCCACTCTCCTTCCTGTGACAGTGGGAACTGGTGCTATCCACTCTCTGTCCTGTGACAGTGGGAACTGGTGCTCTCCACTCTCCCATCCTGTGACAGTGGGAACTGGTGCTCTCCACACTCTGTCCTCTGACAGTGGGAACTGATGCTCTCCACACACTGTCCTGTGACAGTGGGAACTGGTGCTCTCCACTCTCTGTCCTGTGACAGTGGGAACTGGTGCTCTCCACTCTCTGTCCTGTGCCAGTGGGAACTGGTGCTCTCCAATCTCTGTCCTGTGACAGTGGCAACTGGTTCTCTTCACTCAACCGTTCTGTGACAGTGGGAAATGGTGCTCTCCATTCTCTGTCCTGTGACAGTGCTAACTGGTGCTCTCCGCTCTCTGTCCTGTGAAAGTTGGAGCTGGTGCACTCCACTCTCAGTATGTGACAGTGGGAGCTGGTGCTCTCCACTCTCTCTCTCCTGTGACAGTGGTAACTGGTGCTCTCCACTCTCTGTCCTGTGACAGTTGGAACTGGTGATCTCCAATCTCCCGTCCTGTGACAGTGGGAATTGGTGCTCTCCAATCTCCCGTCCTGTGACAGTGGGAACTGGTGCGCTCCACTCTCCTGTCCTGTGACAGTGGGAACTGGTGCTCTCCACACTCTGTCCTGTGACAGTGAGAACTGGTGCTCTCCACTCTCTGTCCTGTGACAGTGGGAACTTGTGCACTCCAATCTCTGTCCTATGACAGTGGGAACTAGTGCTCTCCACTCTCTGTCCTGTGACAGTGGGAATTAGTGCTCTCCACTCTCCCGTCCTGTGACAGTGGGAACTGGTGCTCTCCACTCTGCCGTCCTGTGACAGTGGGAACTGGTGCTCTCCACTCTCTGCCCTGTGACAGTGGGAACTGGTGCTCTCCACTCTCCCGTCCTGTGACAGTGGGAACTGGTGCTCTCCACTCTCTGTACTGTGACAGTGGGAACTGCTGCTCTCCACTCTCCTGTCCTGTGACAGTTTGAACTGGTGCTCTCTACTCTCTGTCCTGTGACAGTTTGAACTGGAGCTCTCCACTCTCCTGTCCAGTGACAGTGGGAACTGGTGCTCTCCACTCTCTGTCCTGTGACAGTGGGAACTGGTGCTCTCCACTCTCCTGTCCTGTGACAGTTTGAACTGGTGCTCTCTACTCTCTGTCCTGTGACAGTTTGAACTGGTGCTCTCCACTCTCCCGTCCTGTGACAGTGGGAACTGGTGCTTTGCACTCTCCCGTCCTGTGACAGTGGGAACTGGTGCTCTCTACTCTCTGTCCTGTGACAGTTTGAACTGGAGCTCTCCACTCTCCCGTCCAGTGACCGTGGGAACTGGTGCTCTTCAATCTCTGTCCTGTGATAGAGGGAACTGGTGCTCTCCACTCTCTGTCCTGTGACAGTGGGAACCGGTGCTCTCCACTCTCCCGTCCTGTGAAAGTGGGAACTGGTGCTCTCCACTCTCCCGTCCTGTGACAGTGGGAACTGGAGCTCTACACTCTTCTGTCCTGTGACAGTTTGAACTGGTGCTCTCCACTCTCCCGTCCTGTGACAGTGGGAACTGGTGCTCTCCACTCTCCCGTCCTATGACAGTGGGAACTGGTGCTCTCCACTGTCTGTCCTGTTACAGTGGGAACTGCTGCTCTCCACTCTCTGTCCTGTGACAGTGGGAACTGGTGCTCTCCACTCTCCGTCCTGTGACAGTGGGAACTGGTGCTCTCCACTCTCTGTCCTGTGACAGTGGGAACTGGTGCTCTCCACTCTCTGTCCTGTGACAGTGGATACTGGTGCTTTCCACGCTCCCGTCCTGTGACAGTGGGAATTGGTGCTCTCTACTCTCTGTCCTGTGACAGTTTGAACTGGAGCTCTCCACTCTCCCGTCCAGTGACCGTGGGAACTGGTGCTCTTCAATCTCTGTCCTGTGATAGAGCGAACTGGTGCTCTCCACTCTCTGTCCTGTGACAGTGGGAACCGGTGCTCTCCACTCTCCCGTCCTGTGAAAGTGGGAACTGGTGCTCTCCACACTCCCGTCCTGTGACAGTGGGAACTGGAGCTCTACACTCTTCTGTCCTGTGACAGTTTGAACTGGTGCTCTCCACTCTCCCGTCCTGTGACAGTGGGAACTGGTGCTCTCCACTCTCCCGTCCTATGACAGTGGGAACTGGTGCTCTCCACTGTCTGTCCTGTTACATTGGGAACTGCTGCTCTCCACTCTCTGTCACGTGACAGTGGGAACTGGTGCTCTCCACTCTCCGTCCTGTGACAGTGGGAACTGGTGCTCTCCACTCTCTGTCCTGTGACAGTGGGAACTGGTGCTCTCCACTCTCTGTCCTGTGACAGTGGATACTGGTGCTTTCCACGCTCCCGTCCTGTGACAGTGGGAACTGGTGCTCTCCAGTCTCTGTCCAGTGACAGTGGTAACTGGTGCTCTCCGCTCTCTGTCCTGTGAAAGTGTGAGCTGGTGCTCTCCACTCTCAGTATGTGACAGTGGGAGCTGGTGCTCTCCACTCTCTGTCCTGTGACAGTTGGAACTGGTGATCTCCAATCTCCCGTCCTGTGACAGCGGGAACTGGTGCTCTCCAATCTCCCGTCCTGTGACAGTGGGAACTGGTGCGCTCCACTCTCTATCCTGTGACAGTGGGAACTGGTGCGCTCCACTCTCTATCCTGTGACAGTGAGAACTAGTGCTCTCCACTCTCTGTCCTGTGACAGTGGGAATTAGTGCTCTCCACTCTCCCGTCCTGTGACAGTGGGAACTGGTGCTCTCCACTCTGCCGTCCTGTGACAGTGGGAACTGGTGCTCTCCACTCTCTGTCCTGTGACAGTGGGAACTGGTGCTCTCCACTCTCCCATCCTGTGACAGTGGGAACTGGTGCTCTCCACTCTCTGTCCTGTGACAGTGGGAACTGGTGCTCTCCACTCTCCTGTCCTGTGACAGTTTGAACTGGTGCTCTCCACTCTCCCGTCCTGTGACAGTGAGAACTGGTGCTTTCCACTCTCCCGTCCTGTGACAGTGGGAACTGGTGCTCTCTACTCTCTGTCCTGTGACAGTTTGAACTGGAGCTCTCCACTCTCCCGTCCAGTGACCGTGGGAACTTGTGCTCTTCAATCTCTGTCCTGTGATAGAGGGAACTGGTGCTCTCCACTCTCTGTCCTGTGACAGTGGGAACTGGTGCTCTCCACTCTCCCGTCCTGTGAAAGTGGGAACTGGTGCTCTCCACTCTCCCGTCCTGTGACAGTGGGAACTGGTGCTCTACACTCTTCTGTCCTGTGACAGTTTGAACTGGTGCTCTTCATTCTCTGTCCTGTGACAGTTTGAACTGGTGCTCTCCACTCTCCGTCCTGTGACAGTGGGAACTGGTGCTCTCCACACTCTGTCCTCTGACAGTGGGAACTGATGCTCTCCACACACTGTCCTGTGACAGTGGGAACTGGTGCTCTCCAATCTCTGTCCTGAGACAGTCGGAACTGGTGCTCTCCACTCTCTGTCCTGTGACAGTGGGAACTGGTGCTCTCCACTCTCTGTCCTGTGCCAGTGGGAACTGGTGCTCTCCAATCTCTGTCCTGTGACAGTGGCAACTGGTTCTCTTCACTCAACCGTTCTGTGACAGTGGGAAATGGTGCTCTCCATTCTCTGTCCTGTGACAGTGCTAACTGGTGCTCTCCGCTCTCTGTCCTGTGAAAGTTGGAGCTGGTGCACTCCACTCTCAGTATGTGACAGTGGGAGCTGGTGCTCTCCACTCTCTCTCTCCTGTGACAGTGGTAACTGGTGCTCTCCACTCTCTGTCCTGTGACAGTTGGAACTGGTGATCTCCAATCTCCCGTCCTGTGATAGTGGGAATTGGTGCTCTCCAATCTCCCGTCCTGTGACAGTGGGAACTGGTGCGCTCCACTCTCCTGTCCTGTGACAGTGGGAACTGGTGCTCTCCACACTCTGTCCTGTGACAGTGAGAACTGGTGCTCTCCACTCTCTGTCCTGTGACAGTGGGAACTTGTGCACTCCAATCTCTGTCCTATGACAGTGGGAACTAGTGCTCTCCACTCTCTGTCCTGTGACAGTGGGAATTAGTGCTCTCCACTCTCCCGTCCTGTGACAGTGGGAACTGGTGCTCTCCACTCTGCCGTCCTGTGACAGTGGGAACTGGTGCTCTCCACTCTCTGCCCTGTGACAGTGGGAACTGGTGCTCTCCACTCTCCCGTCCTGTGACAGTGGGAACTGGTGCTCTCCACTCTCTGTCCTGTGACAGTGGGAACTGCTGCTCTCCACTCTCCTGTCCTGTGACAGTTTGAACTCGTGCTCTCTACTCTCTGTCCTGTGACAGTTTGAACTGGAGCTCTCCACTCTCCCGTCCAGTGACAGTGGGAACTGGTGCTCTCCACTCTCTGTCCTGTGACAGTGGGAACTGGTGCTCTCCACTCTCCTGTCCTGTGACAGTTTGAACTGGTGCTCTCTACTCTCTGTCCTGTGACAGTTTGAACTGGTGCTCTCCACTCTCCCGTCCTGTGACAGTGGGAACTGGTGCTTTGCACTCTCCCGTCCTGTGACAGTGGGAACTGGTGCTCTCTACTCTCTGTCCTGTGACAGTTTGAACTGGAGCTCTCCACTCTCCCGTCCAGTGACCGTGGGAACTGGTGCTCTTCAATCTCTGTCCTGTGATAGAGGGAACTGGTGCTCTCCACTCTCTGTCCTGTGACAGTGGGAACCGGTGCTCTCCACTCTCCCGTCCTGTGAAAGTGGGAACTGGTGCTCTCCACTCTCCCGTCCTGTGACAGTGGGAACTGGAGCTCTACACTCTTCTGTCCTGTGACAGTTTGAACTGGTGCTCTCCACTCTCCCGTCCTGTGACAGTGGGAACTGGTGCTCTCCACTCTCCCGTCCTATGACAGTGGGAACTGGTGCTCTCCACTGTCTGTCCTGTTACAGTGGGAACTGCTGCTCTCCACTCTCTGTCCTGTGACAGTGGGAACTGGTGCTCTCCACTCTCCGTCCTGTGACAGTGGGAACTGGTGCTCTCCACTCTCTGTCCTGTGACAGTGGGAACTGGTGCTCTCCACTCTCTGTCCTGTGACAGTGGATACTGGTGCTTTCCACGCTCCCGTCCTGTGACAGTGGGAATTGGTGCTCTCTACTCTCTGTCCTGTGACAGTTTGAACTGGAGCTCTCCACTCTCCCGTCCAGTGACCGTGGGAACTGGTGCTCTTCAATCTCTGTCCTGTGATAGAGGGAACTGGTGCTCTCCACTCTCTGTCCTGTGACAGTGGGAACCGGTGCTCTCCACTCTCCCGTCCTGTGAAAGTGGGAACTGGTGCTCTCCACACTCCCGTCCTGTGACAGTGGGAACTGGAGCTCTACACTCTTCTGTCCTGTGACAGTTTGAACTGGTGCTCTCCACTCTCCCGTCCTGTGACAGTGGGAACTGGTGCTCTCCACTCTCCCGTCCTATGACAGTGGGAACTGGTGCTCTCCAATGTCTGTCCTGTTACATTGGGAACTGCTGCTCTCCACTCTCTGTCCTGTGACAGTGGGAACTGGTGCTCTCCACTCTCCGTCCTGTGACAGTGGGAACTGGTGCTCTCCACTCTCTGTCCTGTGACAGTGGGAACTGGTGCTCTCCACTCTCTGTCCTGTGACAGTGGATACTGGTGCTTTCCACGCTCCCGTCCTGTGACAGTGGGAACTGGTGCTCTCCAGTCTCTGTCCAGTGACAGTGGTAACTGGTGCTCTCCGCTCTCTGTCCAGTGAAAGTGTGAGCTGGTGCTCTCCACTCTCAGTATGTGACAGTGGGAGCTGGTGCTCTCCACTCTCTGTCCTGTGACAGTTGGAACTGGTGATCTCCAATCTCCCGTCCTGTGACAGCGGGAACTGGTGCTCTCCAATCTCCCGTCCTGTGACAGTGGGAACTGGTGCGCTCCACTCTCTATCCTGTGACAGTGGGAACTGGTGCGCTCCACTCTCTATCCTGTGACAGTGGGAACTAGTGCTCTCCACTCTCTGTCCTGTGACAGTGGGAATTAGTGCTCTCCACTCTCCCGTCCTGTGACAGTGGGAACTGGTGCTCTCCACTCTGCCGTCCTGTGACAGTGGGAACTGGTGCTCTCCACTCTCTGTCCTGTGACAGTGGGAACTGGTGCTCTCCACTCTCCCGTCCTGTGACAGTGGGAACTGGTGCTCTCCACTCTCTGTCCTGTGACAGTGGGAACTGGTGCTCTCCAGTCTCTGTCCAGTGACAGTGGTAACTGGTGCTCTCCGCTCTCTGTCCAGTGAAAGTGTGAGCTGGTGCTCTCCACTCTCAGTATGTGACAGTGGGAGCTGGTGCTCTCCACTCTCTGTCCTGTGACAGTTGGAACTGGTGATCTCCAATCTCCCGTCCTGTGACAGCGGGAACTGGTGCTCTCCAATCTCCCGTCCTGTGACAGTGGGAACTGGTGCGCTCCACTCTCTATCCTGTGACAGTGGGAACTGGTGCGCTCCACTCTCTATCCTGTGACAGTGGGAACTAGTGCTCTCCACTCTCTGTCCTGTGACAGTGGGAATTAGTGCTCTCCACTCTCCCGTCCTGTGACAGTGGGAACTGGTGCTCTCCACTCTGCCGTCCTGTGACAGTGGGAACTGGTGCTCTCCACTCTCTGTCCTGTGACAGTGGGAACTGGTGCTCTCCACTCTCCCGTCCTGTGACAGTGGGAACTGGTGCTCTCCACTCTCTGTCCTGTGACAGTGGGAACTGGTGCTCTCCACTCTCCTGTCCTGTGACAGTTTGAACTGGTGCTCTCCACTCTCCCGTCCTGTGACAGTGAGAACTGGTGCTTTCCACTCTCCCGTCCTGTGACAGTGGGAACTGGTGCTCTCTACTCTCTGTCCTGTGACAGTTTGAACTGGAGCTCTCCACTCTCCCGTCCAGTGACCGTGGGAACTTGTGCTCTTCAATCTCTGTCCTGTGATAGAGGGAACTGGTGCTCTCCACTCTCTGTCCTGTGACAGTGGGAACTGGTGCTCTCCACTCTCCCGTCCTGTGAAAGTGGGAACTGGTGCTCTCCACTCTCCCGTCCTGTGACAGTGGGAACTGGAGCTCTACACTCTTCTGTCCTGTGACAGTTTGAACTGGTGCTCTTCATTCTCTGTCCTGTGACAGTTTGAACTGGTGCTCTCCACTCTCCGTCCTGTGACAGTGGGAACTGGTGCTCTCCACTCTCTGTCCTGTGACAGTAGGAACTGGTGCTCTCCACTCTCTGTCCTGTGACAGTGGATACTGGTGCTTTCCACTCTCCCGTCCTGTGACAGTGGGAACTGGTGCGCTCCACTCTCCTGTCCTGTGACAGTGGAAACTGGTGCTCTCCACTCTCTGTCCTGTGACAGTGAGAACTGGTGCTCTCCACTCTCTGTCCTGTGACTGTGGGAACTTGTGCACTCCAATCTCTGTCCTATGACAGTGGGAACTAGTGCTCTCCACTCTCTGTCCTGTGACAGTGGGAATTAGTGCTCTCCACTCTCCCGTCCTGTGACAGTGGGAACTGGTGCTCTCCACTCTGCCGTCCTGTGACAGTGGGAACTGGTGCTCTCCACTCTCTGCCCTGTGACAGTGGGAACTGGTGCTCTCCACTCTCCCGTCCTGTGACAGTGCGAACTGGTGCTCTCCACTCTCTGTCCTGTGACAGTGGGAACTGCTGCTCTCCACTCTCCTGTCCTGTGACAGTTTGAAATGGTGCTCTCTACTCTCTGTCCTGTGACAGTTTGAACTGGAGCTCTCCACTCTCCCGTCCAGTGACAGTGGGAACTGGTGCTCTCCACTCTCTGTCCTGTGACAGTGGGAACTGGTGCTCTCCACTCTCCTGTCCTGTGACAGTTTGAACTGGTGCTCTCTACTCTCTGTCCTGTGACAGTTTGAACTGGTGCTCTCCACTCTCCCGTCCTGTGACAGTGGGAACTGGTGCTTTGCACTCTCCCGTCCTGTGACAGTGGGAACTGGTGCTCTCTACTCTCTGTCCTGTGACAGTTTGAACTGGAGCTCTCCACTCTCCCGTCCAGTGACCGTGGGAACTGGTGCTCTTCAATCTCTGTCCTGTGACAGTGGGAACTGGTGCTCTCCACTCTCCGTCCTGTGACAGTGGGAACTGGTGCTCTTCACTCTCTGTCCTGTGACAGTGGGAACTGGTGCTCTCCACTCTCTGTCCTGTGACAGTGGATACTGGTGCTTTGCACGCTCCCGTCCTGTGACAGTGGGAACTGGTGCTCTCTACTCTCTGTCCTGTGACAGTTTGAACTGGAGCTCTCCACTCTCCCGTCCAGTGACCGTGGGAACTGGTGCTCTTCAATCTCTGTCCTGTGATAGAGGGAACTGGTGCTCTCCACTCTCTGTCCTGTGACAGTGGGAACCGGTGCTCTCCACTCTCCCGTCCTGTGAAAGTGGGAACTGGTGCTCTCCACACTCCCGTCCTGTGACAGTGGGAACTGGAGCTCTACACTCTTCTGTCCTGTGACAGTTTGAACTGGTGCTCTCCACTCTCCCGTCCTGTGACAGTGGGAACTGGTGCTCTCCACTCTCCCGTCCTATGACAGTGGGAACTGGTGCTCTCCACTGTCTGTCCTGTTACATTGGGAACTGCTGCTCTCCACTCTCTGTCCTGTGACAGTGGGAACTGGTGCTCTCCACTCTCCGTCCTGTGACAGTGGGAACTGGTGCTCTCCACTCTCTGTCCTGTGACAGTGGGAACTGGTGCTCTCCACTCTCTGTCCTGTGACAGTGGATACTGGTGCTTTCCACGCTCCCGTCCTGTGACAGTGGGAACTGGTGCTCTC
Organism: Pristiophorus japonicus; assembly: GCF_044704955.1. Lineage (NCBI taxonomy): Eukaryota > Metazoa > Chordata > Chondrichthyes > Pristiophoridae > Pristiophorus > Pristiophorus japonicus. Next base: position 541,854,463 of record NC_091977.1, read on the forward strand.
CAGTCTCTGTCCAGTGACAGTGGTAACTGGTGCTCTCCGCTCTCTGTCCTGTGAAAGTGTGAGCTGGTGCTCTCCACTCTCAGTATGTGACAGTGGGAGCTGGTGCTCTCCACTCTCTGTCCTGTGACAGTTGGAACTGGTGATCTCCAATCTCCCGTCCTGTGACAGCGGGAACTGGTGCTCTCCAATCTCCCGTCCTGTGACAGTGGGAACTGGTGCGCTCCACTCTCTATCCTGTGACAGTGGGAACTGGTGCGCTCCACTCTCTATCCTGTGACAGTGGGAACTAGTGCTCTCCACTCTCTGTCCTGTGACAGTGGGAATTAGTGCTCTCCACTCTCCCGTCCTGTGACAGTGGGAACTGGTGCTCTCCACTCTGCCGTCCTGTGACAGTGGGAACTGGTGCTCTCCACTCTCTGTCCTGTGACAGTGGGAACTGGTGCTCTCCACTCTCCCGTCCTGTGACAGTGGGAACTGGTGCTCTCCACTCTCTGTCCTGTGACAGTGGGAACTGGTGCTCTCCACTCTCCTGTCCTGTGACAGTTTGAACTGGTGCTCTCCACTCTCCCGTCCTGTGACAGTGAGAACTGGTGCTTTCCACTCTCCCGTCCTGTGACAGTGGGAACTGGTGCTCTCTACTCTCTGTCCTGTGACAGTTTGAACTGGAGCTCTCCACTCTCCCGTCCAGTGACCGTGGGAACTTGTGCTCTTCAATCTCTGTCCTGTGATAGAGGGAACTGGTGCTCTCCACTCTCTGTCCTGTGACAGTGGGAACTGGTGCTCTCCACTCTCCCGTCCTGTGAAAGTGGGAACTGGTGCTCTCCACTCTCCCGTCCTGTGACAGTGGGAACTGGAGCTCTACACTCTTCTGTCCTGTGACAGTTTGAACTGGTGCTCTTCATTCTCTGTCCTGTGACAGTTTGAACTGGTGCTCTCCACTCTCCGTCCTGTGAGAGTGGGAACTGGTGCTCTCCACTCTCTGTCCTGTGACAGTAGGAACTGGTGCTCTCCACTCTCTGTCCTGTGACAGTGGATACTGGTGCTTTCCACTCTCCCGTCCTGTGACAGTGGGAACTGCTGCGCTCCACTCTCCTGTCCTGTGACAGTGGAAACTGGTGCTCTCCACTCTCTGTCCTGTGACAGTGGGAACTGGTGCTCTCCAATCTCTGTCCTGTGACAGTGGGAACTTGTACACTCCAATATCTGTCCTGTGACAGTGGGAACTGGTGCTCTCCACTCTCTGTCCTGTGACAGTGGGAACTAGTGCTCTCCACTCTCCCGTCCTATGACAGTGGGAACTGTTGCTCTCCACTCTCCCGTCCTGTGACAGTGGGAACTGGTGCTCTCCAATCTCTGTCCTGTGAGAGTGGGAACTGGTGCTCTCCACTCTCTCTCTCCTGTGACAGTGGTAACTGGTGCTCTCCACTCTCTGTCCTGTGACAGTTGGAACTGGTGATCTCCAATCTCCCGTCCTGTGACAGTGGGAATTGGTGCTCTCCAATCTCCCGTCCTGTGACAGTGGGAACTGGTGCGCTCCACTCTCCTGTCCTGTGACAGTGGGAACTGGTGCTCTCCACACTCTGTCCTGTGACAGTGAGAACTGGTGCTCTCCACTCTCTGTCCTGTGACAGTGGGAACTTGTGCACTCCAATCTCTGTCCTATGACAGTGGGAACTAGTGCTCTCCACTCTCTGTCCTGTGACAGTGGGAATTAGTGCTCTCCACTCTCCCGTCCTGTGACAGTGGGAACTGGTGCTCTCCACTCTGCCGTCCTGTGACAGTGGGAACTGGTGCTCTCCACTCTCTGCCCTGTGACAGTGGGAACTGGTGCTCTCCACTCTCCCGTCCTGTGACAGTGGGAACTGGTGCTCTCCACTCTCTGTCCTGTGACAGTGGGAACTGCTGCTCTCCACTCTCCTGTCCTGTGACAGTTTGAACTCGTGCTCTCTACTCTCTGTCCTGTGACAGTTTGAACTGGAGCTCTCCACTCTCCCGTCCAGTGACAGTGGGAACTGGTGCTCTCCACTCTCTGTCCTGTGACAGTGGGAACTGGTGCTCTCCACTCTCCTGTCCTGTGACAGTTTGAACTGGTGCTCTCTACTCTCTGTCCTGTGACAATTTGAACTGGTGCTCTCCACTCTCCCGTCCTGTGACAGTGGGAACTGGTGCTTTGCACTCTCCCGTCCTGTGACAGTGGGAACTGGTGCTCTCTACTCTCTGTCCTGTGACAGTTTGAACTGGAGCTCTCCACTCTCCCGTCCAGTGACCGTGGGAACTGGTGCTCTTCAATCTCTGTCCTGTGATAGAGGGAACTGGTGCTCTCCACTCTCTGTCCTGTGACAGTGGGAACCGGTGCTCTCCACTCTCCCGTCCTGTGAAAGTGGGAACTGGTGCTCTCCACTCTCCCGTCCTGTGACAGTGGGAACTGGAGCTCTACACTCTTCTGTCCTGTGACAGTTTGAACTGGTGCTCTCCACTCTCCCGTCCTGTGACAGTGGGAACTGGTGCTCTCCACTCTCCCGTCCTATGACAGTGGGAACTGGTGCTCTCCACTGTCTGTCCTGTTACAGTGGGAACTGCTGCTCTCCACTCTCTGTCCTGTGACAGTGGGAACTGGTGCTCTCCACTCTCCGTCCTGTGACAGTGGGAACTGGTGCTCTCCACTCTCTGTCCTGTGACAGTGGGAACTGGTGCTCTCCACTCTCTGTCCTGTGACAGTGGATACTGGTGCTTTCCACGCTCCCGTCCTGTGACAGTGGGAATTGGTGCTCTCTACTCTCTGTCCTGTGACAGTTTGAACTGGAGCTCTCCACTCTCCCGTCCAGTGACCGTGGGAACTGGTGCTCTTCAATCTCTGTCCTGTGATAGAGGGAACTGGTGCTCTCCACTCTCTGTCCTGTGACAGTGGGAACCGGTGCTCTCCACTCTCCCGTCCTGTGAAAGTGGGAACTGGTGCTCTCCACACTCCCGTCCTGTGACAGTGGGAACTGGAGCTCTACACTCTTCTGTCCTGTGACAGTTTGAACTGGTGCTCTCCACTCTCCCGTCCTGTGACAGTGGGAACTGGTGCTCTCCACTCTCCCGTCCTATGACAGTGGGAACTGGTGCTCTCCAATGTCTGTCCTGTTACATTGGGAACTGCTGCTCTCCACTCTCTGTCCTGTGACAGTGGGAACTGGTGCTCTCCACTCTCCGTCCTGTGACAGTGGGAACTGGTGCTCTCCACTCTCTGTCCTGTGACAGTGGGAACTGGTGCTCTCCACTCTCTGTCCTGTGACAGTGGATACTGGTGCTTTCCACGCTCCCGTCCTGTGACAGTGGGAACTGGTGCTCTCCAGTCTCTGTCCAGTGACAGTGGTAACTGGTGCTCTCCGCTCTCTGTCCAGTGAAAGTGTGAGCTGGTGCTCTCCACTCTCAGTATGTGACAGTGGGAGCTGGTGCTCTCCACTCTCTGTCCTGTGACAGTTGGAACTGGTGATCTCCAATCTCCCGTCCTGTGACAGCGGGAACTGGTGCTCTCCAATCTCCCGTCCTGTGACAGTGGGAACTGGTGCGCTCCACTCTCTATCCTGTGACAGTGGGAACTGGTGCGCTCCACTCTCTATCCTGTGACAGTGGGAACTAGTGCTCTCCACTCTCTGTCCTGTGACAGTGGGAATTAGTGCTCTCCACTCTCCCGTCCTGTGACAGTGGGAACTGGTGCTCTCCACTCTGCCGTCCTGTGACAGTGGGAACTGGTGCTCTCCACTCTCTGTCCTGTGACAGTGGGAACTGGTGCTCTCCACTCTCCCGTCCTGTGACAGTGGGAACTGGTGCTCTCCACTCTCTGTCCTGTGACAGTGGGAACTGGTGCTCTGCAGTCTCTGTCCAGTGACAGTGGTAACTGGTGCTCTCCGCTCTCTGTCCAGTGAAAGTGTGAGCTGGTGCTCTCCACTCTCAGTATGTGACAGTGGGAGCTGGTGCTCTCCACTCTCTGTCCTGTGACAGTTGGAACTGGTGATCTCCAATCTCCCGTCCTGTGACAGCGGGAACTGGTGCTCTCCAATCTCCCGTCCTGTGACAGTGGGAACTGGTGCGCTCCACTCTCTATCCTGTGACAGTGGGAACTGGTGCGCTCCACTCTCTATCCTGTGACAGTGGGAACTAGTGCTCTCCACTCTCTGTCCTGTGACAGTGGGAATTAGTGCTCTCCACTCTCCCGTCCTGTGACAGTGGGAACTGGTGCTCTCCACTCTGCCGTCCTGTGACAGTGGGAACTGGTGCTCTCCACTCTCTGTCCTGTGACAGTGGGAACTGGTGCTCTCCACTCTCCCGTCCTGTGACAGTGGGAACTGGTGCTCTCCACTCTCTGTCCTGTGACAGTGGGAACTGGTGCTCTCCACTCTCCTGTCCTGTGACAGTTTGAACTGGTGCTCTCCACTCTCCCGTCCTGTGACAGTGAGAACTGGTGCTTTCCACTCTCCCGTCCTGTGACAGTGGGAACTGGTGCTCTCTACTCTCTGTCCTGTGACAGTTTGAACTGGAGCTCTCCACTCTCCCGTCCAGTGACCGTGGGAACTTGTGCTCTTCAATCTCTGTCCTGTGATAGAGGGAACTGGTGCTCTCCACTCTCTGTCCTGTGACAGTGGGAACTGGTGCTCTCCACTCTCCCGTCCTGTGAAAGTGGGAACTGGTGCTCTCCACTCTCCCGTCCTGTGACAGTGGGAACTGGAGCTCTACACTCTTCTGTCCTGTGACAGTTTGAACTGGTGCTCTTCATTCTCTGTCCTGTGACAGTTTGAACTGGTGCTCTCCACTCTCCGTCCTGTGACAGTGGGAACTGGTGCTCTCCACTCTCTGTCCTGTGACAGTAGGAACTGGTGCTCTCCACTCTCTGTCCTGTGACAGTGGATACTGGTGCTTTCCACTCTCCCGTCCTGTGACAGTGGGAACTGGTGCGCTCCACTCTCCTGTCCTGTGACAGTGGAAACTGGTGCTCTCCACTCTCTGTCCTGTGACAGTGAGAACTGGTGCTCTCCACTCTCTGTCCTATGACTGTGGGAACTTGTGCACTCCAATCTCTGTCCTATGACAGTGGGAACTAGTGCTCTCCACTCTCTGTCCTGTGACAGTGGGAATTAGTGCTCTCCACTCTCCCGTCCTGTGACAGTGGGAACTGGTGCTCTCCACTCTGCCGTCCTGTGACAGTGGGAACTGGTGCTCTCCACTCTCTGCCCTGTGACAGTGGGAACTGGTGCTCTCCACTCTCCCGTCCTGTGACAGTGCGAACTGGTGCTCTCCACTCTCTGTCCTGTGACAGTGGGAACTGCTGCTCTCCACTCTCCTGTCCTGTGACAGTTTGAAATGGTGCTCTCTACTCTCTGTCCTGTGACAGTTTGAACTGGAGCTCTCCACTCTCCCGTCCAGTGACAGTGGGAACTGGTGCTCTCCACTCTCTGTCCTGTGACAGTGGGAACTGGTGCTCTCCACTCTCCTGTCCTGTGACAGTTTGAACTGGTGCTCTCTACTCTCTGTCCTGTGACAGTTTGAACTGGTGCTCTCCACTCTCCCGTCCTGTGACAGTGGGAACTGGTGCTTTGCACTCTCCCGTCCTGTGACAGTGGGAACTGGTGCTCTCTACTCTCTGTCCTGTGACAGTTTGAACTGGAGCTCTCCACTCTCCCGTCCAGTGACCGTGGGAACTGGTGCTCTTCAATCTCTGTCCTGTGACAGTGGGAACTGGTGCTCTCCACTCTCCGTCCTGTGACAGTGGGAACTGGTGCTCTTCACTCTCTGTCCTGTGACAGTGGGAACTGGTGCTCTCCACTCTCTGTCCTGTGACAGTGGATACTGGTGCTTTGCACGCTCCCGTCCTGTGACAGTGGGAACTGGTGCTCTCTACTCTCTGTCCTGTGACAGTTTGAACTGGAGCTCTCCACTCTCCCGTCCAGTGACCGTGGGAACTGGTGCTCTTCAATCTCTGTCCTGTGATAGAGGGAACTGGTGCTCTCCACTCTCTGTCCTGTGACAGTGGGAACCGGTGCTCTCCACTCTCCCGTCCTGTGAAAGTGGGAACTGGTGCTCTCCACACTCCCGTCCTGTGACAGTCGGAACTGGAGCTCTACACTCTTCTGTCCTGTGACAGTTTGAACTGGTGCTCTCCACTCTCCCGTCCTGTGACAGTGGGAACTGGTGCTCTCCACTCTCCCGTCCTATGACAGTGGGAACTGGTGCTCTCCACTGTCTGTCCTGTTACATTGGGAACTGCTGCTCTCCACTCTCTGTCCTGTGACAGTGGGAACTGGTGCTCTCCACTCTCCGTCCTGTGACAGTGGGAACTGGTGCTCTCCACTCTCTGTCCTGTGACAGTGGGAACTGGTGCTCTCCACTCTCTGTCCTGTGACAGTGGATACTGGTGCTTTCCACGCTCCCGTCCTGTGACAGTGGGAACTGGTGCTCTCCAGTCTCTGTCCAGTGACAGTGGTAACTGGTGCTCTCCGCTCTCTGTCCTGTGAAAGTGTGAGCTGGTGCTCTCCACTCTCAGTATGTGACAGTGGGAGCTGGTGCTCTCCACTCTCTGTCCTGTGACAGTTGGAACTGGTGATCTCCAATCTCCCGTCCTGTGACAGCGGGAACTGGTGCTCTCCAATCTCCCGTCCTGTGACAGTGGGAACTGGTGCGCTCCACTCTCTATCCTGTGACAGTGGGAACTGGTGCGCTCCACTCTCTATCCTGTGACAGTGGGAACTAGTGCTCTCCACTCTCTGTCCTGTGACAGTGGGAATTAGTGCTCTCCACTCTCCCGTCCTGTGACAGTGGGAACTGGTGCTCTCCACTCTGCCGTCCTGTGACAGTGGGAACTGGTGCTCTCCACTCTCTGTCCTGTGACAGTGGGAACTGGTGCTCTCCACTCTCCCGTCCTGTGACAGTGGGAACTGGTGCTCTCCACTCTCTGTCCTGTGACAGTGGGAACTGGTGCTCTCCACTCTCCTGTCCTGTGACAGTTTGAACTGGTGCTCTCCACTCTCCCGTCCTGTGACAGTGAGAACTGGTGCTTTCCACTCTCCCGTCCTGTGACAGTGGGAACTGGTGCTCTCTACTCTCTGTCCTGTGACAGTTTGAACTGGAGCTCTCCACTCTCCCGTCCAGTGACCGTGGGAACTTGTGCTCTTCAATCTCTGTCCTGTGATAGAGGGAACTGGTGCTCTCCACTCTCTGTCCTGTGACAGTGGGAACTGGTGCTCTCCACTCTCCCGTCCTGTGAAAGTGGGAACTGGTGCTCTCCACTCTCCCGTCCTGTGACAGTGGGAACTGGAGCTCTACACTCTTCTGTCCTGTGACAGTTTGAACTGGTGCTCTTCATTCTCTGTCCTGTGACAGTTTGAACTGGTGCTCTCCACTCTCCGTCCTGTGAGAGTGGGAACTGGTGCTCTCCACTCTCTGTCCTGTGACAGTAGGAACTGGTGCTCTCCACTCTCTGTCCTGTGACAGTGGATACTGGTGCTTTCCACTCTCCCGTCCTGTGACAGTGGGAACTGCTGCGCTCCACTCTCCTGTCCTGTGACAGTGGAAACTGGTGCTCTCCACTCTCTGTCCTGTGACAGTGGGAACTGGTGCTCTCCAATCTCTGTCCTGTGACAGTGGGAACTTGTACACTCCAATATCTGTCCTGTGACAGTGGGAACTGGTGCTCTCCACTCTCTGTCCTGTGACAGTGGGAACTAGTGCTCTCCACTCTCCCGTCCTGTGACAGTGGGAACTGTTGCTCTCCACTCTCCCGTCCTGTGACAGTGGGAACTGGTGCTCTCCAATCTCTGTCCTGTGAGAGTGGGAACTGGTGCTCTCCACTCTCCCGTCCTGTGACAGTGGGAACTGGTGCGCTCCACTCTCTATCCTGTGACAGTGGGAACTGGTGCGCTCCACTCTCTATCCTGTGACAGTGGGAACTAGTGCTCTCCACTCTCTGTCCTGTGACAGTGGGAATTAGTGATCTCCACTCTCCCGTCCTGTGACAGTGGGAACTGGTGCTCTCCACTCTGCCGTCCTGTGACAGTGGGAACTGGTGCTCTCCACTCTCTGTCCTGTGACAGTGGGAACTGGTGCTCTCCACTCTCCCGTCCTGTGACAGTGGGAACTGGTGCTCTCCACTCTCTGTCCTGTGACAGTGGGAACTGGTGCTCTCCACTCTCCTGTCCTGTGACAGTTTGAACTGGTGCTCTCCACTCTCCCGTCCTGTGACAGTGAGAACTGGTGCTTTCCACTCTCCCGTCCTGTGACAGTGGGAACTGGTGCTCTCTACTCTCTGTCCTGTGACAGTTTGAAATGGAGCTCTCCACTCTCCCGTCCAGTGACCGTGGGAACTTGTGCTCTTCAATCTCTGTCCTGTGATAGAGGGAACTGGTGCTCTCCACTCTCTGTCCTGTGACAGTGGGAACTGGTGCTCTCCACTCTCCCGTCCTGTGAAAGTGCGAACTGGTGCTCTCCACTCTCCCGTCCTGTGACAGTGGGAACTGGAGCTCTACACTCTTCTGTCCTGTGACAGTTTGAACTGGTGCTCTTCATTCTCTGTCCTGTGACAGTTTGAACTGGTGCTCTCCACTCTCCGTCCTGTGACAGTGGGAACTGGTGCTCTCCACTCTCTGTCCTGTGACAGTAGGAACTGGTGCTCTCCACTCTCTGTCCTGTGACAGTGGATACTGGTGCTTTCCACTCTCCCGTCCTGTGACAGTGGGAACTGGTGCGCTCCACTCTCCTGTCCTGTGACAGTGGAAACTGGTGCTCTCCACTCTCTGTCCTGTGACATCGGAACTGGTGCTCTCCAATCTCTGTCCTGTGACAGTGGGAACTTGTACACTCCAATATCTGTCCTGTGACAGTGGGAACTGGTGCTCTCCACTCTCTGTCCTGTGACAGTGGGAACTAGTGCTCTCCACTCTCCCGTCCTGTGACAGTGGGAACTGTTGCTCTCCACTCTCCCGTCCTGTGACAGTGGGAACTGGTGCTCTCCAATCTCTGTCCTGTGAGAGTGGGAACTGGTGCTCTCCACTCTCCCGTCCTGTGACAGTGGGAACTGGTGCTCTCCACTGTCTGTCCTGTTGCAGTGGGAATTGCTGCTCTCCACTCTCTGTCCTGTGACAGTGGGAACTGGTGCTCTCCATTCTCTGTCCTGTGACAGTTTGAACTGGTGCTCTCCACTCTCCGTCCTGTGACAGTGGGAACTGGTGCTCTCCACTCTCTGTCCTGTGACAGTGGGAACTGGTGCTCTCCACTCTCTGTCCTGTGACAGTGGATACTGGTGCTTTCCACTCTCCCGTCCTGTGACAGTGGGAACTGGTGCTCTCCAGTGTCTGTCCAGTGACAGTGGGAACAGGTGCTCTCCACTCTCTGTCCTGTGACAGTGGGAACTGTTGCTCTCCACTCTCCCATGCTGTGACAGTGGGAACTGGTGCTCTCCACACTCTGTCCTGTGACAGTGGGAACTGATGCTCTCCACACACTGTCCTGTGCCAGTGGGAACTGGTGCTCTCCAATCTCTGTCCTGAGACAGTCGGAACTGGTGCTCTCCACTCTCTGTCCTGTGACAGTGGGAACTGGTGCTCTCCACTCACTGTCCTGTGCCAGTGGGAACTGGTGCTCTCCAATCTCTGTCCTGTGACAGTGGTAACTGGTTCTCTTCAGTCAACCGTTCTGTGACAGTGGCAAATGGTGCTCTCCATTCTCTGTCCTGTGACAGTGGTAACTGGTGCTCTCCGCTCTCTGTCCTGTGAAAGTTGGAGCTGGTGCTCTCCACTCTCAGTATGTGACAGTGGGAGCTGGTGCTCTCCACTCTCTCTCTCCTGTGACAGTGGTAACTGGTGCTCTTCACTCTCTGTCCTGTGACAGTTGGAACTGGTGATCTCCAATCTCCCGTCCTGTGACAGTGGGAACTAGTGCTCTCCAATCTCCCGTCCTGTGACACTGGGAACTGGTGCGCTCCACTCTCCTGTCCTGTGACAGTGGGAACTGGTGCTCTCCACTCTCTGTCCTGTGACAGTGAGAACTGATGCTCTCCACTCTCTGTCCTGTGACAGTGGGAACTTGTGCACTCCAATCTCTGTCCTATGACAGTGGGAACTGGTGCTCTCCACTCTCTGTCCTGTGACAGTGAGAACTGGTGCTCTCCACTCTCTGTCCTGTGACAGTGGGAACTTGTGCACTCCAATCTCTGTCCTATGACAGTGGGAACTTGTGCTCTCCACTCTCCCGTCCTGTGACAGTGGGAACTGGTGCTCTCCACTCTGCCGTCCTGTGACAGTGGGAACTGGTGCTCTCCATTCTCTGTCCTGTGACAGTGGGAACTGGTGCTCTCCACTCTCCCGTCCTGTGACAGTGGGAACTGGTGCTCTCCACTCTCTGTCCTGTGAAAGTGGATACTGGTGCTTTCCACTCTCCCGTCCTGTGACAGTGGGAACTGGTGCTCTCCACTCTCTGACCTGTGACAGTGGGAGCTGGTGCTCGCCACTCTCTGTCCTGTGACAGTGGGAACTGATGCTCTCCATTCTCTGTTCTGTGACAGTGGGAACTGGTGCACTCCACTCTCCCGTCCTGTGACAATGGGAACTGATGCTCTCCATTCTCTGTCCTGTGACAGTGGGAACTGGTGCTCTCCACTCTCTGTCCTGTGACAGTGGGAACTGGTTCACTCCACTCTCCCGTCCTGTGACAGTGGGAACTGCTGCTCTCCATTCTCTGTCCTGTGACAGTGGGAACTGGTGCTCTCCACTTTCTGTCCTGTGACAGTGGGAACTGGTGCTCTCCACTCTCTGTCCTGTGACAGTGGGAACCGGTGCTCTCCACTCTCCCGTCCTGTGACAGTGGGAACTGGTGCTCTCCACTCTCTGTCCTGTGACAGTGGATACTGGTGCTCTCCACTCTCTGTCCTGTGACAGTGGGAACTGGTGCTCTCCACTCTCTGTCCTGTGACAGTGGGAACTGGTGCTCTCCACTCTCCCGTCCTGTGACAGTGGGAACTGGTGCTCTCCACACTCTGTCCTGTGATAGTGGGAACTGGTGCTCTCCACACTCTGTCCTGTGACAGTGGGAACTGGTGCTCTCCAATCTCTGTCCTGAGACAGTCGGAACTGGTGCTCTCCACTCTCTGTCCTGTGACAGTCGGAACTGGTGCTCTCCACTCTCTGTCCTGTGCCAGTGGGAACTGGTGCTCTCCACTCTCTGACCTGTGACAGTGGGAACTGGTGCTCTCCACTCCACCGTCCCGTGACAGTGGGAACTGCTGCACTCCTCTCTCCTGTCCTGTGACAGTTTGGACTGGTGCTCTCCACTCTCCCGTCCTGTGACAGTGGGAACTGGTGCTCTCTACTCTCCCGTCCTGTGACAGTGGAAACTGGTGCTCTCCACTCTCTGTCCTGTGACAGTGGGAACTGGTGCTCTCCACTCTCTGTCCTGTGACAGTGGGAACTGGTGCTCTCCACTCTCTGTCCTGTGACAGTGGGAACTGGTGCTCTCCACTCTCTGTCCTGTGAATTTGGAACTGGTGCTCTCCACTCTCTGTCCTGTGAATTTGGAACTGGTGCTCTCCACTCTCCCGTCCTGTGACAGTGGGAACTGGTGCTCTCCAATCTCCCGTCCTGTGACAGTGGGAACTGGTGCGCTCCACTCTCCTGTCCTGTGACAGTGGAAACTGGTGCTCTCCACTCTCTGTCCTGTGACAGTGCGAACTGGTGCTCTCCACTCTCTGTCCTGTGACAGTGGGAACTTGTACACTCCAATATCTGTCCTGTGACAGTGGGAACTGGTGCTCTCCACTCTCTGTCCTGTGACAGTGGGAACTAGTGCTCTCCACTCTCCCGTCCTGTGACAGTGGGAACTGTGGCTCTCCACTCTCCCGTCCTGTGACAGTTTGAACTGGTGCTCTCCAATCTCTGTCCTGTGACAGTGGGAACTGGTGCTCTCCACTCTCCCGTCCTGTGGCAGTGGGAACTGGTGCTCTCCACTGTCTGTCCTGTTGCAGTGGGAACTGCTGCTCTCCACTCTCTGTCCTGTGACAGTGGGAACTGGTGCTCTCCATTCTCTGTCCTGTGACAGTTTGAACTGGTGCTCTCCACTCTCCGTCCTGTGACAGTGGGAACTGGTGCTCTCCACTCTCTGTCCTGTGACAGTGGGAACTGGTGCTCTCCACTCTCTGTCCTGTGACAGTGGATACTGGTGCTTTCCACTCTCCCGTCCTGTGACAGTGGGAATTGGTGCTCTCCAGTCTCTGTCCAGTGACAGTGGGAACAGGTGCTCTCCACTCTCTGTCCTGTGACAGTGGGAACTGGTGCTCTCCACTCTCCCATCCTGTGACAGTGGGAACTGGTGCTCTCCACACTCTGTCCTGTGACAGTGGGAACTGATGCTCTCCACACATTGTCCTGTGACAGTGGGAATTGGTGCTCTCCAATCTCTGTCCTGAGACAGTCGGAACTGGTGCTCTCCACTCTCTGTCCTGTGACAGTGGGAACTGGTGCTCTCCACTCTCTGTCCTGTGCCAGTGGGAACTGGTGCTCTCCAATCTCTGTCCTGTGACAGTGGTAACTGGTTCTCTTCACTCAACCGTTCTGTGACAGTGGGAAATGGTGCTCTCCATTCTCTGTCCTGTGACAGTGGTAACTGGTGCTCTCCGCACTCTGTCCTGTGAAAGTTGGAGCTGGTGCTCTCCACTCTCAGTATGTGACAGTGGGAGCTGGTGCTCTCCACTCTCTCTCTCCTGTGACAGTGGTAACTGGTGCTCTCCACTCTCTGTCCTGTGACAGTTGGAACTGGTGATCTCCAATCTCCCGTCCTGTGACAGTGGGAACTGGTGCTCTCCAATCTCCCGTCCTGTGACAGTGGGAACTGGTGCGCTCCACTCTCCTGTCCTGTGACAGTGGGAACTGGTGCTCTCCACTCTCTGTCCTGTGACAGTGAGAACTGGTGCTCTCCACTCTCTGTCCTGTGAAAGTGGGAACTTGTGCACTCCAATCTCTGTCCTATGACAGTGGGAACTAGTGCTCTCCACTCTCTGTCCTGTGACAGTGGGAATTAGTGCCCTCCACTCTCCCGTCCTGTGACAGTGGGAACTGGTGCTCTCCACTCTGCCGTCCTGTGACAGTGGGAACTGGTGCTCTCCACTCTCTGTCCTGTGACAGTGGGAACTGGTGCTCTCCACTCTCCCGTCCTGTGACAGTGGGAACTGGTGCTCTCCACTCTCTGTCCTGTGACAGTGGGAACTGCTGCTCTCCACTCTACTGTCCTGTGACAGTTTGAACTGGTACTCTCTACTCTCTGTCCTGTGACAGTTTGAACTGGAGCTCTCCACTCTCCCGTCCAGTGACAGTGGGACCTGGTGCTCTCCACTCTCTGTCCTGTGACAGTGGGAACTGGTGCTCTCCACTCTCCTGTCCTGTGACAGTTTAAACTGGTGCTCTCTACTCTCTGTCCTGTGACAGTTTGAACTGGTGCTCTCCACTCTCCCGTCCTGTGACAGTGGGAACTGGTGCTTTCCACTCTCCCGTCCTGTGACAGTGGGAATTGGTGCTCTCTACTCTCTGTCCTGTGACAGTTTGATCTGGAGCTCTCCACTCTCCCGTCCAGTGACCGTGGGAACTGGTGCTCTTCAATCTCTGTCCTGTGATAGAGGGAACTGGTGCTCTCCACTCTCTGTCCTGTGAGAGTGGGAACTGGTGCTCTCCACTCTCCCGTCCTGTGCAAATGGGAACTGGTGCTCTCCACTCTCCCATCCTGTGACAGTGGGAACTGGAGCTCTACACTCTTCTGTCCTGTGACAGTTTGAACTGGTGCTCTCCACTCTCCCGTCCTGTGACAGTGAGAACTGGTGCTCTCCACTCTCTGTCCTGTGACAGTGGGAACTTGTGCACTCCAATCTCTGTCCTATGACAGTGGGAACTAGTGCTCTCCACTCTCTGTCCTGTGACAGTGGGAACTGGTGCTCTCCACTCTGCCGTCCTGTGACAGTGGGAACTGGTGCTCTCCATTCTCTGTCCTGTGACAGTGGGAACTGGTGCTCTCCACTCTCCCGTCCTGTGACAGTGGGAACTGGTGCTCTCCACTCTCTGTCCTGTGACAGTGGGAACTGCTGCTCTCCACTCTACTGTCCTGTGACAGTTTGAACTGGTGCTCTCTACTCTCTGTCCTGTGACAGTTTGAACTGGTGCTCTCCACTCTCCCGTCCTGTGACAGTGGGAACTGGTGCTTTCCACTCTCCCGTCCAGTGACCGTGGGAACTGGTGCTCTTCAATCTCTGTCCTGTGATAGAGGGAACTGGTGCTCTCCACTCTCTGTCCTGTGACAGTGGGAACTGGTGCTCTCCACTCTCCCGTCCTGTGCAAGTGGGAATTGGTGCTCTCCACTCTCCCATCCTCTGACAGTGGGAACTGGAGCTCTACACTCTTCTGTCCTGTGACAGTTTGAACTGGTGCTCTCCACTCTCCCGTCCTGTGACAGTGGGAACTGGTGCTCTCCACTCTCCCGTCCTATGACAGTGGGAACTGGTGCTCTCCACTGTCTGTCCTGTTGCAGTGGGAACTGCTGCTCTCCACTCTCTGTCCTGTGACAGTGGGAACTGGTGCTCTCAATTCTCTGTCCTGTGACAGTTTGAACTGGTGCTCTCCACTCTCCGTCCTGTGACAGTGGGAACTGGTGCTCTCCACTCTCTGTCCTGTGACAGTGGGAACTGGTGCTCTCCACTCTCTGTCCTGTGACAGTGGATACTGGTGCTTTCCACGCTCCCGTCCTGTGACAGTGGGAACTGGTGCTCTCCAGTCTCTGTCCAGTGACAGTGGTAACTGGTGCTCTCCGCTCTCTGTCCTGTGAAAGTGGGAGCTGGTGCTCTCCACTCTCAGTATGTGACAGTGGGAGCAGGTGCTCTCCACTCTCTGTCCTGTGACAGTTGGAACTGGTGATCTCCAATCTCCCGTCCTGTGACAGTGGGAACTGGTGCTCTCCAATCTCCCGTCCTGTGACAGTGGGAACTGGTGCGCTCCACTCTCCTGTCCTGTGACAGTGGGAACTGGTGCTCTCCACTCTCTGTCCTGTGACAGTGGGAACTGGTGCTCTCCACTCTCTGTCCTGTGACAGTGGGAACTTGTGCACTCCAATCTCTGTCCTGTGACATTGGGAACTAGTGCTCTCCACTCTCTGTCCTGTGACAGTGGGAATTAGTGCTCTCCACTCTCCCGTCCTGTGACAGTGGGAACTGGTGCTCTCCACTCTGCCGTCCTGTGACAGTGGGAACTGGTGCTCTCCACTCTCTGTCCTGTGACAGTGGGAACTGGTGCTCTCCACTCTCCCGTCCTGTGACAGTGGGAACTGGTGCTCTCCACTCTCTGTCCTGTGACAGTGGGAACTGGTGCTCTCCACTCTCCTGTCCTGTGACAGTTTGAACTGGTGCTCTCCACTCTCCCGTCCTGTGACAGTGGGAACTGGTGCTTTCCATTCTCCCGTCCTGTGACAGTGGGAACTGGTGCACTCTACTCTCTGTCCTGTGACAGTTTGAACTGGAGCTCTCCACTCTCCCGTCCAGTGACCGTGGGAACTTGTGCTCTTCAATCTCTGTCCTGTGATAGAGGGAACTGGTGCTCTCCACTCTCTGTCCTGTGACAGTGGGAACTGGTGCTCTCCACTCTCCCGTCCTGTGAAAGTGGGAACTGGTGCTCTCCACTCTCCCGTCCTGTGACAGTGGGAACTGGAGCTCTACACTCTTCTGTCCTGTGACAGTTTGAACTGGTGCTCTCCACTCTCCCGTCCTGTGACAGTGGGAACTGGTGCTCTCCACTCTCCCGTCCTGTGACAGTGGGAACTGGTGCTCTCCACTGTCTGTCCTGTTACAGTGGGAACTGCTGCTCTCCACTCTCTGTCCTGTGACAGTTGGAAATGTTGCTCTCCATTCTCTGTCCTGTGACAGTTTGAACTGGAGCTCTCCACTCTCCCGTCCAGTGACAGTGGGAACTGGTGCTCTCCACTCTCTGTCCTGTGACAGTGGGAACTGGTGCTCTCCACTCTCCTGTCCTGTGACAGTTTGAACTGGTGCTCTCCACTCTCCCGTCCAGTGACCGTGGGAAGTGGTGCTCTTCAATCTCTGTCCTGTGATAGAGGGAACTGGTGCTCTCCACTCTCTGTCCTGTGACAGTGGGAACTGGTGCTCTCCACTCTCCCGTCCTGTGACAGTGGGAACTGGAGGTCTACACTCTTCTGTCCTGTGACAGTTTGAACTGGTGCTCTCCACTCTCCCGTCTTGTGACAGTGGGAACTGGTGCTCTCCACTCTCCCGTCCTGTGACAGTGGGAACTGGTACTCTCCACTGTCTGTCCTGTTACAGTGGGAACTGCTGCTCTCCACTCTCTGTCCTGTGACAGTGGGAACTAGTGCTCTCAATTCTCTGTCCTGTGACAGTTTGAACTGGTGCTCTCCACTCTCCGTCCTGTGACAGTGGGAACTGGTGCTCTCCACTCTCTGTCCTGTGACAGTGGATACTGGTGCTTTCCACGCTCCCGTCCTGTGACAGTGGGAACTGGTGCTCTCCAGTCTCTGTCCAGTGACAGTGGTAACTGGTGCTCTCCGCTCTCTGTCCTGTGAAATTGGGAGCTGTTGCTCTCCACTCTCAGTATGTGACACTGGGAGCTGGTGCTCTCCACTCTCTGTCCTGTGACAGTTGGAACTGGTGATCTCCAATCTCCCGTCCTGTGACAGTGGGAACTGGTGCTCTCCAATCTCCCGTCCTGTGACAGTGGGAACTGGTGCGCTCCACTCTCCTGTCCTGTGACAGTGGGAACTGGTGCTCGCCACTCTCTGTCCTGTTACAGTGGGAACTAGTGCTCTCCATTCTCTGTCCTGTGACAGTGGGAACTGGTGCTCTCCACTCTCTGTCCTGTGACAGTGGGAACTGGTGCTCTCCAATCTCTGTCCTTTGACAGTGGGAACTGTTGCTCTCCACTCTCTGTCCTGTGACAGTGGGAACTGGTGCTCTCCACTCTCCCGTCCTGTAACAGTGGAAACTGGTGCTTTCCACTCTCCCGTCCTGTGACAGTGGGAACTGGTGCTCTCCACTCTCTGTCTTGTGACAGTTTGAACTGGTGCTCTCCACTATCCCGTCCTGGGACAGTGGGAACTGGTGCTCTCCAATCTCTGTCCTGTGACAGTGGGAACTGGTGCTCTCCACTCTCTGTCCTGTGACAGTGGGAACTGGTGCTCTCCAATCTCTGTCCTGTGACAGTGGGAACTGGTGCTCTACACTCCCCAATCCTGTGTCAGTGGGAACTGGTGCTCTCCACTCTCCCGACCTGTGACAGTGGAAACTGGTGCTTTCCACTCTCCCGTTCTGTGACAGTGGGAACTGGTGCTCTCCACTCTCTGTCTTGTGACAGTTTGAAGTGGTGCTCTCCACTCTCTGTCCTGTGACAGTGGGAACTGGTGCTTTCCACTCTCCCGTCCTGTGACAGTTGGAACCAGTGCTCTCCACTCTCTGTTCTGTGAAAGTGGGAACTTGTGCTCTCCAATCTCTGTCCTGAGGCAGTCAGAACTGGTGCTCTCCACTTTCTGTCCTGTGACAGTGGGAACTGGTGCTCTCCATTCTCTGTCCTGTGCCAGTGGGAACTGGTGCTCTCCAATCTCTGACCTGTGACAGTGGGAACTGGTTCTCTTCACTCCACCGTTCTGTGACAGTGGGAACTGGTGCTCTCCACTCTCTGTCCTGTGACAGTTTGAACTGGTGCTCTCCACTCTCCGTCCTGTGACAGTGGGAACTGGTGCTCTCCACTCTCTGTCCTGTGACAGTAGGAACTGGTGCTCTCCACTCTCTGTCCTGTGACAGTGGATACTGGTGCTTTCCACTCTCCCGTCCTGTGACAGTGGGAACTGGTGCGCTCCACTCTCCTGTCCTGTGACAGTGGAAACTGGTGCTCTTCACTCTCTGTCCTGTGACAGTGAGAACTGGTGCTCTCCACTCTCTGTCCTGTGACTGTGGGAACTTGTGCACTCCAATCTCTGTCCTATGACAGTGGGAACTAGTGCTCTCCACTCTCTGTCCTGTGACAGTGGGAATTAGTGCTCTCCACTCTCCCGTCCTGTGACAGTGGGAACTGGTGCTCTCCACTCTGCCGTCCTGTGACAGTGGGAACTGGTGCTCTCCACTCTCTGCCCTGTGACAGTGGGAACTGGTGCTCTCCACTCTCCCGTCCTGTGACAGTGGGAACTGGTGCTCTCCACTCTCTGTCCTGTGACAGTGGGAACTGCTGCTCTCCACTCTCCTGTCCTGTGACAGTTTGAAATGGTGCTCTCTACTCTCTGTCCTGTGACAGTTTGAACTGGAGCTCTCCACTCTCCCGTCCAGTGACAGTGGGAACTGGTGCTCTCCACTCTCTGTCCTGTGACAGTGGGAACTGGTGCTCTCCACTCTCCTGTCCTGTGACAGTTTGAACTGGTGCTCTCTACTCTCTGTCCTGTGACAGTTTGAACTGGTGCTCTCCACTCTCCCGTCCTGTGACAGTGGGAACTGGTGCTTTGCACTCTCCCGTCCTGTGACAGTGGGAACTGGTGCTCTCTACTCTCTGTCCTGTGACAGTTTGAACTGGAGCTCTCCACTCTCCCGTCCAGTGACCGTGGGAACTGGTGCTCTTCAATCTCTGTCCTGTGACAGTGGGAACTGGTGCTCTCCACTCTCCGTCCTGTGACAGTGGGAACTGGTGCTCTTCACTCTCTGTCCTGTGACAGTGGGAACTGGTGCTCTCCACTCTCTGTCCTGTGACAGTGGATACTGGTGCTTTGCACGCTCCCGTCCTGTGACAGTGGGAACTGGTGCTCTCTACTCTCTGTCCTGTGACAGTTTGAACTGGAGCTCTCCACTCTCCCGTCCAGTGACCGTGGGAACTGGTGCTCTTCAATCTCTGTCCTGTGATAGAGGGAACTGGTGCTCTCCACTCTCTGTCCTGTGACAGTGGGAACCGGTGCTCTCCACTCTCCCGTCCTGTGAAAGTGGGAACTGGTGCTCTCCACACTCCCGTCCTGTGACAGTGGGAACTGGAGCTCTACACTCTTCTGTCCTGTGACAGTTTGAACTGGTGCTCTCCACTCTCCCGTCCTGTGACAGTGGGAACTGGTGCTCTCCACTCTCCCGACCTATGACAGTGGGAACTGGTGCTCTCCACTGTCTGTCCTGTTACATTGGGAACTGCTGCTCTCCACTCTCTGTCCTGTGACAGTGGGAACTGGTGCTCTCCACTCTCCGTCCTGTGACAGTGGGAACTGGTGCTCTCCACTCTCTGTCCTGTGACAGTGGGAACTGGTGCTCTCCACTCTCTGTCCTGTGACAGTGGATACTGGTGCTTTCCACGCTCCCGTCCTGTGACAGTGGGAACTGGTGCTCTCCAGTCTCTGTCCAGTGACAGTGGTAACTGGTGCTCTCCGCTCTCTGTCCTGTGAAAGTGTGAGCTGGTGCTCTCCACTCTCAGTATGTGACAGTGGGAGCTGGTGCTCTCCACTCTCTGTCCTGTGACAGTTGGAACTGGTGATCTCCAATCTCCCGTCCTGTGACAGCGGGAACTGGTGCTCTCCAATCTCCCGTCCTGTGACAGTGGGAACTGGTGCGCTCCACTCTCTATCCTGTGACAGTGGGAACTGGTGCGCTCCACTCTCTATCCTGTGACAGTGGGAACTAGTGCTCTCCACTCTCTGTCCTGTGACAGTGGGAATTAGTGCTCTCCACTCTCCCGTCCTGTGACAGTGGGAACTGGTGCTCTCCACTCTGCCGTCCTGTGACAGTGGGAACTGGTGCTCTCCACTCTGCCGTCCTGTGACAGTGGGAACTGGTGCTCTCCACTCTCTGTCCTGTGACAGTGGGAACTGGTGCTCTCCACTCTCCCGTCCTGTGACAGTGGGAACTGGTGCTCTCCACTCTCTGTCCTGTGACAGTGGGAACTGGTGCTCTCCACTCTCCTGTCCTGTGACAGTTTGAACTGGTGCTCTCCACTCTCCCGTCCTGTGACAGTGAGAACTGGTGCTTTCCACTCTCCCGTCCTGTGACAGTGGGAACTGGTGCTCTCTACTCTCTGTCCTGTGACAGTTTGAACTGGAGCTCTCCACTCTCCCGTCCAGTGACCGTGGGAACTTGTGCTCTTCAATCTCTGTCCTGTGATAGAGGGAACTGGTGCTCTCCACTCTCTGTCCTGTGACAGTGGGAACTGGTGCTCTCCACTCTCCCGTCCTGTGAAAGTGGGAACTGGTGCTCTCCACTCTCCCGTCCTGTGACAGTGGGAACTGGAGCTCTACACTCTTCTGTCCTGTGACAGTTTGAACTGGTGCTCTTCATTCTCTGTCCTGTGACAGTTTGAACTGGTGCTCTCCACTCTCCGTCCTGTGAGAGTGGGAACTGGTGCTCTCCACTCTCTGTCCTGTGACAGTAGGAACTGGTGCTCTCCACTCTCTGTCCTGTGACAGTGGATACTGGTGCTTTCCACTCTCCCGTCCTGTGACAGTGGGAACTGGTGCGCTCCACTCTCCTGTCCTGTGACAGTGGAAACTGGTGCTCTCCACTCTCTGTCCTGTGACAGTGGGAACTGGTGCTCTCCAATCTCTGTCCTGTGACAGTGGGAACTTGTACACTCCAATATCTGTCCTGTGACAGTGGGAACTGGTGCTCTCCACTCTCTGTCCTGTGACAGTGGGAACTAGTGCTCTCCACTCTCCCGTCCTGTGACAGTGGGAACTGTTGCTCTCCACTCTCCCGTCCTGTGACAGTGGGAACTGGTGCTCTCCAATCTCTGTCCTGTGAGAGTGGGAACTGGTGCTCTCCACTCTCCCGTCCTGTGACAGTGGGAACTGGTGCGCTCCACTCTCTATCCTGTGACAGTGGGAACTGGTGCGCTCCACTCTCTATCCTGTGACAGTGGGAACTAGTGCTCTCCACTCTCTGTCCTGTGACAGTGGGAATTAGTGCTCTCCACTCTCCCGTCCTGTGACAGTGGGAACTGGTGCTCTCCACTCTGCCGTCCTGTGACAGTGGGAACTGGTGCTCTCCACTCTCTGTCCTGTGACAGTGGGAACTGGTGCTCTCCACTCTCCCGTCCTGTGACAGTGAGAACTGGTGCTTTCCACTCTCCCGTCCTGTGACAGTGGGAACTGGTGCTCTCTACTCTCTGTCCTGTGACAGTTTGAACTGGAGCTCTCCACTCTCCCGTCCAGTGACCGTGGGAACTTGTGCTCTTCAATCTCTGTCCTGTGATAGAGGGAACTGGTGCTCTCCACTCTCTGTCCTGTGACAGTGGGAACTGGTGCTCTCCACGCTCCCGTCCTGTGAAAGTGCGAACTGGTGCTCTCCACTCTCCCGTCCTGTGACAGTGGGAACTGGAGCTCTACACTCTTCTGTCCTGTGACAGTTTGAACTGGTGCTCTTCATTCTCTGTCCTGTGACAGTTTGAACTGGTGCTCTCCACTCTCCGTCCTGTGACAGTGGGAACTGGTGCTCTCCACTCTCTGTCCTGTGACAGTAGGAACTGGTGCTCTCCACTCTCTGTCCTGTGACAGTGGATACTGGTGCTTTCCACTCTCCCGTCCTGTGACAGTGGGAACTGGTGCGCTCCACTCTCCTGTCCTGTGACAGTGGAAACTGGTGCTCTCCACTCTCTGTCCTGTGACATCGGAACTGGTGCTCTCCAATCTCTGTCCTGTGACAGTGGGAACTTGTACACTCCAATATCTGTCCTGTGACAGTGGGAACTGGTGCTCTCCACTCTCTGTCCTGTGACAGTGGGAACTAGTGCTCTCCACTCTCCCGTCCTGTGACAGTGGGAACTGTTGCTCTCCACTCTCCCGTCCTGTGACAGTGGGAACTGGTGCTCTCCAATCTCTGTCCTGTGAGAGTGGGAACTGGTGCTCTCCACTCTCCCGTCCTGTGACAGTGGGAACTGGTGCTCTCCACTGTCTGTCCTGTTGCAGTGGGAATTGCTGCTCTCCACTCTCTGTCCTGTGACAGTGGGAACTGGTGCTCTCCATTCTCTGTCCTGTGACAGTTTGAACTGGTGCTCTCCACTCTCCGTCCTGTGACAGTGGGAACTGGTGCTCTCCACTCTCTGTCCTGTGACAGTGGGAACTGGTGCTCTCCACTCTCTGTCCTGTGACAGTGGATACTGGTGCTTTCCACTCTCCCGTCCTGTGACAGTGGGAACTGGTGCTCTCCAGTGTCTGTCCAGTGACAGTGGGAACAGGTGCTCTCCACTCTCTGTCCTGTGACAGTGGGAACTGTTGCTCTCCACTCTCCCATGCTGTGACAGTGGGAACTGGTGCTCTCCACACTCTGTCCTGTGACAGTGGGAACTGATGCTCTCCACACACTGTCCTGTGACAGTGGGAACTGGTGCTCTCCAATCTCTGTCCTGAGACAGTCGGAACTGGTGCTCTCCACTCTCTGTCCTGTGACAGTGGGAACTGGTGCTCTCCACTCTCTGTCCTGTGCCAGTGGGAACTGGTGCTCTCCAATCTCTGTCCTGTGACAGTGGTAACTGGTTCTCTTCAGTCAACCGTTCTGTGACAGTGGGAAATGGTGCTCTCCATTCTCTGTCCTGTGACAGTGGTAACTGGTGCTCTCCGCTCTCTGTCCTGTGAAAGTTGGAGCTGGTGCTCTCCACTCTCAGTATGTGACAGTGGGAGCTGGTGCTCTCCACTCTCTCTCTCCTGTGACAGTGGTAACTGGTGCTCTCCACTCTCTGTCCTGTGACAGTTGGAACTGGTGATCTCCAATCTCCCGTCCTGTGACAGTGGGAACTAGTGCTCTCCAATCTCCCGTCCTGTGACACTGGGAACTGGTGCGCTCCACTCTCCTGTCCTGTGATAGTGGGAACTGGTGCTCTCTACTCTCTGTCCTGTGACAGTGAGAACTGATGCTCTCCACTCTCTGTCCTGTGACAGTGGGAACTTGTGCACTCCAATCTCTGTCCTATGACAGTGGGAACTGGTGCTCTCCACTCTCTGTCCTGTGACAGTGAGAACTGGTGCTCTCCACTCTCTGTCCTGTGACAGTGGGAACTTGTGCACTCCAATCTCTGTCCTATGACAGTGGGAACTAGTGCTCTCCACTCTCCCGTCCTGTGACAGTGGGAACTGGTGCTCTCCACTCTGCCGTCCTGTGACAGTGGGAACTGGTGCTCTCCATTCTCTGTCCTGTGACAGTGGGAACTGGTGCTCTCCACTCTCCCGTCCTGTGACAGTGGGAACTGGTGCTCTCCACTCTCTGTCCTGTGAAAGTGGATACTGGTGCTTTCCACTCTCCCGTCCTGTGACAGTGGGAACTGGTGCTCTCCACTCTCTGACCTGTGACAGTGGGAGCTGGTGCTCGCCACTCTCTGTCCTGTGACAGTGGGAACTGATGCTCTCCATTCTCTGTTCTGTGACAGTGGGAACTGGTGCACTCCACTCTCCCGTCCTGTGACAATGGGAACTGATGCTCTCCATTCTCTGTCCTGTGACAGTGGGAACTGGTGCTCTCCACTCTCTGTCCTGTGACAGTGGGAACTGGTGCACTCCACTCTCCCGTCCTGTGACAGTGGGAACTGCTGCTCTCCATTCTCTGTCCTGTGACAGTGGGAACTGGTGCTCTCCACTTTCTGTCCTGTGACAGTGGGAACTGGTGCTCTCCACTCTCTGTCCTGTGACAGTGGGAACCGGTGCTCTCCACTCTCCCGTCCTGTGACAGTGGGAACTGGTGCTCTCCACTCTCTGTCCTGTGACAGTGGGAACTGGTGCTCTCCACTCTCTGTCCTGTGACAGTGGGAACTGGTGCTCTCCACTCTCCCGTCCTGTGACAGTGGGAACTGGTGCTCTCCACACTCTGTCCTGTGATAGTGGGAACTGGTGCTCTCCACACTCTGTCCTGTGACAGTGGGAACTGGTGCTCTCCAATCTCTGTCCTGAGACAGTCGGAACTGGTGCTCTCCACTCTCTGTCCTGTGACAGTCGGAACTGGTGCTCTCCACTCTCTGTCCTGTGCCAGTGGGAACTGGTGCTCTCCACTCTCTGACCTGTGACAGTGGGAACTGGTGCTCTCCACTCCACCGTCCTGTGACAGTGGGAACTGCTGCACTCCACTCTCCTGTCCTGTGACAGTTTGGACTGGTGCTCTCCACTCTCCCGTCCTGTGACAGTGGGAACTGGTGCTCTCTACTCTCCCGTCCTGTGACAGTGGAAACTGGTGCTCTCCACTCTCTGTCCTGTGACAGTGGGAACTGGTGCTCTCCACTCTCTGTCCTGTGACAGTGGGAACTGGTGCTCTCCACTCTCTGTCCTGTGACAGTGGGAACTGGTGCTCTCCACTCTCTGTCCTGTGAATTTGGAACTGGTGCTCTCCACTCTCTGTCCTGTGAATTTGGAACTGGTGCTCTCCACTCTCCCGTCCTGTGACAGTGGGAACTGGTGCTCTCCAATCTCCCGTCCTGTGACAGTGGGAACTGGTGCGCTCCACTCTCCTGTCCTGTGACAGTGGAAACTGGTGCTCTCCACTCTCTGTCCTGTGACAGTGCGAACTGGTGCTCTCCACTCTCTGTCCTGTGACAGTGGGAACTTGTACACTCCAATATCTGTCCTGTGACAGTGGGAACTGGTGCTCTCCACTCTCTGTCCTGTGACAGTGGGAACTAGTGCTCTCCACTCTCCCGTCCTGTGACAGTGGAAACTGTTGCTCTCCACTCTCCCGTCCTGTGACAGTTTGAACTGGTGCTCTCCAATCTCTGTCCTGTGACAGTGGGAACTGGTGCTCTCCACTCTCCCGTCCTGTGGCAGTGGGAACTGGTGCTCTCCACTGTCTGTCCTGTTGCAGTGGGAACTGCTGCTCTCCACTCTCTGTCCTGTGACAGTGGGAACTGGTGCTCTCCATTCTCTGTCCTGTGACAGTTTGAACTGGTGCTCTCCACTCTCCGTCCTGTGACAGTGGGAACTGGTGCTCTCCACTCTCTGTCCTGTGACAGTGGGAACTGGTGCTCTCCACTCTCTGTCCTGTGACAGTGGATACTGGTGCTTTCCACTCTCCCGTCCTGTGACAGTGGGAATTGGTGCTCTCCAGTCTATGTCCAGTGACAGTGGGAACAGGTGCTCTCCACTCTCTGTCCTGTGACAGTGGGAACTGGTGCTCTCCACTCTCCCATCCTGTGACAGTGGGAACTGGTGCTCTCCACACTCTGTCCTGTGACAGTGGGAACTGATGCTCTCCACACATTGTCCTGTGACAGTGGGAATTGGTGCTCTCCAATCTCTGTCCTGAGACAGTCGGAACTGGTGCTCTCCACTCTCTGTCCTGTGACAGTGGGAACTGGTGCTCTCCACTCTCTGTCCTGTGCCAGTGGGAACTGGTGCTCTCCAATCTCTGTCCTGTGACAGTGGTAACTGGTTCTCTTCACTCAACCGTTCTGTGACAGTGGGAAATGGTGCTCTCCATTCTCTGTCCTGAGACAGTCGGAACTGGTGCTCTCCACTCTCTGTCCTGTGAAAGTTGGAGCTGGTGCTCTCCACTCTCAGTATGTGACAGTGGGAGCTGGTGCTCTCCACTCTCTCTCTCCTGTGACAGTGGTAACTGGTGCTCTCCACTCTCTGTCCTGTGACAGTTGGAACTGGTGATCTCCAATCTCCCGTCCTGTGACAGTGGGAACTGGTGCTCTCCAATCTCCCGTCCTGTGACAGTGGGAACTGGTGCGCTCCACTCTCCTGTCCTGTGACAGTGGGAACTGGTGCTCTCCACTCTCTGTCCTGTGACAGTGAGAACTGGTGCTCTCCACTCTCTGTCCTGTGAAAGTGGGAACTTGTGCACTCCAATCTCTGTCCTATGACAGTGGGAACTAGTGCTCTCCACTCTCTGTCCTGTGACAGTGGGAATTAGTGCCCTCCACTCTCCCGTCCTGTGACAGTGGGAACTGGTGCTCTCCACTCTGCCGTCCTGTGACAGTGGGAACTGGTGCTCTCCACTCTCTGTCCTGTGACAGTGGGAACTGGTGCTCTCCACTCTCCCGTCCTGTGACAGTGGGAACTGGTGCTCTCCACTCTCTGTCCTGTGACAGTGGGAACTGCTGCTCTCCACTCTACTGTCCTGTGACAGTTTGAACTGGTACTCTCTACTCTCTGTCCTGTGACAGTTTGAACTGGAGCTCTCCACTCTCCCGTCCAGTGACAGTGGGACCTGGTGCTCTCCACTCTCTGTCCTGTGACAGTGGGAACTGGTGCTCTCCACTCTCCTGTCCTGTGACAGTTTAAACTGGTGCTCTCTACTCTCTGTCCTGTGACAGTTTGAACTGGTGCTCTCCACTCTCCCGTCCTGTGACAGTGGGAACTGGTGCTTTCCACTCTCCCGTCCTGTGACAGTGGGAATTGGTGCTCTCTACTCTCTGTCCTGTGACAGTTTGATCTGGAGCTCTCCACTCTCCCGTCCAGTGACCGTGGGAACTGGTGCTCTTCAATCTCTGTCCTGTGATAGAGGGAACTGGTGCTCTCCACTCTCTGTCCTGTGAGAGTGGGAACTGGTGCTCTCCACTCTCCCGTCCTGTGCAAATGGGAACTGGTGCTCTCCACTCTCCCATCCTGTGACAGTGGGAACTGGAGCTCTACACTCTTCTGTCCTGTGACAGTTTGAACTGGTGCTCTCCACTCTCCCGTCCTGTGACAGTGAGAACTGGTGCTCTCCACTCTCTGTCCTGTGACAGTGGGAACTTGTGCACTCCAATCTCTGTCCTATGACAGTGGGAACTAGTGCTCTCCACTCTCTGTCCTGTGACAGTGGGAACTGGTGCTCTCCACTCTGCCGTCCTGTGACAGTGGGAACTGGTGCTCTCCATTCTCTGTCCTGTGACAGTGGGAACTGGTGCTCTCCACTCTCCCGTCCTGTGACAGTGGGAACTGGTGCTCTCCACTCTCTGTCCTGTGACAGTGGGAACTGCTGCTCTCCACTCTACTGTCCTGTGACAGTTTGAACTGGTGCTCTCTACTCTCTGTCCTGTGACAGTTTGAACTGGTGCTCTCCACTCTCCCGTCCTGTGACAGTGGGAACTGGTGCTTTCCACTCTCCCGTCCAGTGACCGTGGGAACTGGTGCTCTTCAATCTCTGTCCTGTGATAGAGGGAACTGGTGCTCTCCACTCTCTGTCCTGTGACAGTGGGAACTGGTGCTCTCCACTCTCCCGTCCTGTGCAAGTGGGAATTGGTGCTCTCCACTCTCCCATCCTCTGACAGTGGGAACTGGAGCTCTACACTCTTCTGTCCTGTGACAGTTTGAACTGGTGCTCTCCACTCTCCCGTCCTGTGACAGTGGGAACTGGTGCTCTCCACTCTCCCGTCCTATGACAGTGGGAACTGGTGCTCTCCACTGTCTGTCCTGTTGCAGTGGGAACTGCTGCTCTCCACTCTCTGTCCTGTGACAGTGGGAACTGGTGCTCTCAATTCTCTGTCCTGTGACAGTTTGAACTGGTGCTCTCCACTCTCCGTCCTGTGACAGTGGGAACTGGTGCTCTCCACTCTCTGTCCTGTGACAGTGGGAACTGGTGCTCTCCACTCTCTGTCCTGTGACAGTGGATACTGGTGCTTTCCACGCTCCCGTCCTGTGACAGTGGGAACTGGTGCTCTCCAGTCTCTGTCCAGTGACAGTGGTAACTGGTGCTCTCCGCTCTCTGTCCTGTGAAAGTGGGAGCTGGTGCTCTCCACTCTCAGTATGTGACAGTGGGAGCAGGTGCTCTCCACTCTCTGTCCTGTGACAGTTGGAACTGGTGATCTCCAATCTCCCGTCCTGTGACAGTGGGAACTGGTGCTCTCCAATCTCCCGTCCTGTGACAGTGGGAACTGGTGCGCTCCACTCTCCTGTCCTGTGACAGTGGGAACTGGTGCTCTCCACTCTCTGTCCTGTGACAGTGGGAACTGGTGCTCTCCACTCTCTGTCCTGTGACAGTGGGAACTTGTGCACTCCAATCTCTGTCCTGTGACATTGGGAACTAGTGCTCTCCACTCTCTGTCCTGTGACAGTGGGAATTAGTGCTCTCCACTCTCCCGTCCTGTGACAGTGGGAACTGGTGCTCTCCACTCTGCCGTCCTGTGACAGTGGGAACTGGTGCTCTCCACTCTCTGTCCTGTGACAGTGGGAACTGGTGCTCTCCACTCTCCTGTCCTGTGACAGTTTGAACTGGTGCTCTCCACTCTCCCGTCCTGTGACAGTGGGAACTGGTGCTTTCCATTCTCCCGTCCTGTGACAGTGGGAACTGGTGCACTCTACTCTCTGTCCTGTGACAGTTTGAACTGGAGCTCTCCACTCTCCCGTCCAGTGACCGTGGGAACTTGTGCTCTTCAATCTCTGTCCTGTGATAGAGGGAACTGGTGCTCTCCACTCTCTGTCCTGTGACAGTGGGAACTGGTGCTCTCCACTCTCCCGTCCTGTGAAAGTGGGAACTGGTGCTCTCCACTCTCCCGTCCTGTGACAGTGGGAACTGGAGCTCTACACTCTTCTGTCCTGTGACAGTTTGAACTGGTGCTCTCCACTCTCCCGTCCTGTGACAGTGGGAACTGGTGCTCTCCACTCTCCCGTCCTGTGACAGTGGGAACTGGTGCTCTCCACTGTCTGTCCTGTTACAGTGGGAACTGCTGCTCTCCACTCTCTGTCCTGTGACAGTGGGAAATGTTGCTCTCCATTCTCTGTCCTGTGACAGTTTGAACTGGAGCTCTCCACTCTCCCGTCCAGTGACAGTGGGAACTGGTGCTCTCCACTCTCTGTCCTGTGACAGTGGGAACTGGTGCTCTCCACTCTCCTGTCCTGTGACAGTTTGAACTGGTGCTCTCCACTCTCCCGTCCAGTGACCGTGGGAAGTGGTGCTCTTCAATCTCTGTCCTGTGATAGAGGGAACTGGTGCTCTCCACTCTCTGTCCTGTGACAGTGGGAACTGGTGCTCTCCACTCTCCCGTCCTGTGACAGTGGGAACTGGAGGTCTACACTCTTCTGTCCTGTGACAGTTTGAACTGGTGCTCTCCACTCTCCCGTCTTGTGACAGTGGGAACTGGTGCTCTCCACTCTCCCGTCCTGTGACAGTGGGAACTGGTACTCTCCACTGTCTGTCCTGTTACAGTGGGAACTGCTGCTCTCCACTCTCTGTCCTGTGACAGTGGGAACTAGTGCTCTCAATTCTCTGTCCTGTGACAGTTTGAACTGGTGCTCTCCACTCTCCGTCCTGTGACAGTGGGAACTGGTGCTGTCCACTCTCTGTCCTGTGACAGTGGATACTGGTGCTTTCCACGCTCCCGTCCTGTGACAGTGGGAACTGGTGCTCTCCAGTCTCTGTCCA
Source organism: Pristiophorus japonicus (assembly GCF_044704955.1). Taxonomy (NCBI): domain Eukaryota; kingdom Metazoa; phylum Chordata; class Chondrichthyes; family Pristiophoridae; genus Pristiophorus; species Pristiophorus japonicus. Next base: position 541,883,762 of record NC_091977.1, read on the forward strand.
GTGACAGTGGTAACTGGTGCTCTCCGCTCTCTGTCCTGTGAAATTGGGAGCTGTTGCTCTCCACTCTCAGTATGTGACACTGGGAGCTGGTGCTCTCCACTCTCTGTCCTGTGACAGTTGGAACTGGTGATCTCCAATCTCCCGTCCTGTGACAGTGGGAACTGGTGCTCTCCAATCTCCCGTCCTGTGACAGTGGGAACTGGTGCGCTCCACTCTCCTGTCCTGTGACAGTGGGAACTGGTGCTCGCCACTCTCTGTCCTGTTACAGTGGGAACTAGTGCTCTCCATTCTCTGTCCTGTGACAGTGGGAACTGGTGCTCTCCACTCTCTGTCCTGTGACAGTGGGAACTGGTGCTCTCCAATCTCTGTCCTTTGACAGTGGGAACTGTTGCTCTCCACTCTCTGTCCTGTGACAGTGGGAACTGGTGCTCTCCACTCTCCCGTCCTGTAACAGTGGAAACTGGTGCTTTCCACTCTCCCGTCCTGTGACAGTGGGAACTGGTGCTCTCCACTCTCTGTCTTGTGACAGTTTGAACTGGTGCTCTCCACTATCCCGTCCTGGGACAGTGGGAACTGGTGCTCTCCAATCTCTGTCCTGTGACAGTGGGAACTGGTGCTCTCCACTCTCTGTCCTGTGACAGTGGGAACTGGTGCTCTCCAATCTCTGTCCTGTGACAGTGGGAACTGGTGCTCTACACTCCCCAATCCTGTGTCAGTGGGAACTGGTGCTCTCCACTCTCCCGACCTGTGACAGTGGAAACTGGTGCTTTCCACTCTCCCGTTCTGTGACAGTGGGAACTGGTGCTCTCCACTCTCTGTCTTGTGACAGTTTGAAGTGGTGCTCTCCACTCTCTGTCCTGTGACAGTGGGAACTGGTGCTTTCCACTCTCCCGTCCTGTGACAGTTGGAACCAGTGCTCTCCACTCTCTGTCCTGTGACAGTGGGAACTGGTGCTCTCCACTCTCCCATCCTGTGACAGTGGGAACTGGTGCTCTCCACACTCTGTCCTGTGACAGTGGGAACTGATGCTCTCCACACATTGTCCTGTGACAGTGGGAATTGGTGCTCTCCAATCTCTGTCCTGAGACAGTCGGAACTGGTGCTCTCCACTCTCTGTCCTGTGACAGTGGGAACTGGTGCTCTCCACTCTCTGTCCTGTGCCAGTGGGAACTGGTGCTCTCCAATCTCTGTCCTGTGACAGTGGTAACTGGTTCTCTTCACTCAACCGTTCTGTGACAGTGGGAAATGGTGCTCTCCATTCTCTGTCCTGTGACAGTGGTAACTGGTGCTCTCCGCACTCTGTCCTGTGAAAGTTGGAGCTGGTGCTCTCCACTCTCAGTATGTGACAGTGGGAGCTGGTGCTCTCCACTCTCTCTCTCCTGTGACAGTGGTAACTGGTGCTCTCCACTCTCTGTCCTGTGACAGTTGGAACTGGTGATCTCCAATCTCCCGTCCTGTGACAGTGGGAACTGGTGCTCTCCAATCTCCCGTCCTGTGACAGTGGGAACTGGTGCGCTCCACTCTCCTGTCCTGTGACAGTGGGAACTGGTGCTCTCCACTCTCTGTCCTGTGACAGTGAGAACTGGTGCTCTCCACTCTCTGTCCTGTGAAAGTGGGAACTTGTGCACTCCAATCTCTGTCCTATGACAGTGGGAACTAGTGCTCTCCACTCTCTGTCCTGTGACAGTGGGAATTAGTGCCCTCCACTCTCCCGTCCTGTGACAGTGGGAACTGGTGCTCTCCACTCTGCCGTCCTGTGACAGTGGGAACTGGTGCTCTCCACTCTCTGTCCTGTGACAGTGGGAACTGGTGCTCTCCACTCTCCCGTCCTGTGACAGTGGGAACTGGTGCTCTCCACTCTCTGTCCTGTGACAGTGGGAACTGCTGCTCTCCACTCTACTGTCCTGTGACAGTTTGAACTGGTACTCTCTACTCTCTGTCCTGTGACAGTTTGAACTGGAGCTCTCCACTCTCCCGTCCAGTGACAGTGGGACCTGGTGCTCTCCACTCTCTGTCCTGTGACAGTGGGAACTGGTGCTCTCCACTCTCCTGTCCTGTGACAGTTTAAACTGGTGCTCTCTACTCTCTGTCCTGTGACAGTTTGAACTGGTGCTCTCCACTCTCCCGTCCTGTGACAGTGGGAACTGGTGCTTTCCACTCTCCCGTCCTGTGACAGTGGGAATTGGTGCTCTCTACTCTCTGTCCTGTGACAGTTTGATCTGGAGCTCTCCACTCTCCCGTCCAGTGACCGTGGGAACTGGTGCTCTTCAATCTCTGTCCTGTGATAGAGGGAACTGGTGCTCTCCACTCTCTGTCCTGTGAGAGTGGGAACTGGTGCTCTCCACTCTCCCGTCCTGTGCAAATGGGAACTGGTGCTCTCCACTCTCCCATCCTGTGACAGTGGGAACTGGAGCTCTACACTCTTCTGTCCTGTGACAGTTTCAACTGGTGCTCTCCAATCTCCCGTCCTGTGACAGTGAGAACTGGTGCTCTCCACTCTCTGTCCTGTGACAGTGGGAACTTGTGCACTCCAATCTCTGTCCTATGACAGTGGGAACTAGTGCTCTCCACTCTCTGTCCTGTGACAGTGGGAACTGGTGCTCTCCACTCTGCCGTCCTGTGACAGTGGGAACTGGTGCTCTCCATTCTCTGTCCTGTGACAGTGGGAACTGGTGCTCTCCACTCTCCCGTCCTGTGACAGTGGGAACTGGTGCTCTCCACTCTCTGTCCTGTGACAGTGGGAACTGCTGCTCTCCACTCTACTGTCCTGTGACAGTTTGAACTGGTGCTCTCTACTCTCTGTCCTGTGACAGTTTGAACTGGTGCTCTCCACTCTCCCGTCCTGTGACAGTGGGAACTGGTGCTTTCCACTCTCCCGTCCAGTGACCGTGGGAACTGGTGCTCTTCAATCTCTGTCCTGTGATAGAGGGAACTGGTGCTCTCCACTCTCTGTCCTGTGACAGTGGGAACTGGTGCTCTCCACTCTCCCGTCCTGTGCAAGTGGGAATTGGTGCTCTCCACTCTCCCATCCTCTGACAGTGGGAACTGGAGCTCTACACTCTTCTGTCCTGTGACAGTTTGAACTGGTGCTCTCCACTCTCCCGTCCTGTGACAGTGGGAACTGGTGCTCTCCACTCTCCCGTCCTATGACAGTGGGAACTGGTGCTCTCCACTGTCTGTCCTGTTGCAGTGGGAACTGCTGCTCTCCACTCTCTGTCCTGTGACAGTGGGAACTGGTGCTCTCAATTCTCTGTCCTGTGACAGTTTGAACTGGTGCTCTCCACTCTCCGTCCTGTGACAGTGGGAACTGGTGCTCTCCACTCTCTGTCCTGTGACAGTGGGAACTGGTGCTCTCCACTCTCTGTCCTGTGACAGTGGATACTGGTGCTTTCCACGCTCCCGTCCTGTGACAGTGGGAACTGGTGCTCTCCAGTCTCTGTCCAGTGACAGTGGTAACTGGTGCTCTCCGCTCTCTGTCCTGTGAAAGTGGGAGCTGGTGCTCTCCACTCTCAGTATGTGACAGTGGGAGCAGGTGCTCTCCACTCTCTGTCCTGTGACAGTTGGAACTGGTGATCTCCAATCTCCCGTCCTGTGACAGTGGGAACTGGTGCTCTCCAATCTCCCGTCCTGTGACAGTGGGAACTGGTGCGCTCCACTCTCCTGTCCTGTGACAGTGGGAACTGGTGCTCTCCACTCTCTGTCCTGTGACAGTGGGAACTGGTGCTCTCCACTCTCTGTCCTGTGACAGTGGGAACTTGTGCACTCCAATCTCTGTCCTGTGACATTGGGAACTAGTGCTCTCCACTCTCTGTCCTGTGACAGTGGGAATTAGTGCTCTCCACTCTCCCGTCCTGTGACAGTTTGAACTGGTGCTCTCCACTCTCCCGTCCTGTGACAGTGGGAACTGGTGCTTTCCACTCTCCCGTCCAGTGACCGTGGGAACTGGTGCTCTTCAATCTCTGTCCTGTGATAGAGGGAACTGGTGCTCTCCACTCTCTGTCCTGTGACAGTGGGAACTGGTGCTCTCCACTCTCCCGTCCTGTGCAAGTGGGAATTGGTGCTCTCCACTCTCCCATCCTCTGACAGTGGGAACTGGAGCTCTACACTCTTCTGTCCTGTGACAGTTTGAACTGGTGCTCTCCACTCTCCCGTCCTGTGACAGTGGGAACTGGTGCTCTCCACTCTCCCGTCCTATGACAGTGGGAACTGGTGCTCTCCACTGTCTGTCCTGTTGCAGTGGGAACTGCTGCTCTCCACTCTCTGTCCTGTGACAGTGGGAACTGGTGCTCTCAATTCTCTGTCCTGTGACAGTTTGAACTGGTGCTCTCCACTCTCCGTCCTGTGACAGTGGGAACTGGTGCTCTCCACTCTCTGTCCTGTGACAGTGGGAACTGGTGCTCTCCACTCTCTGTCCTGTGACAGTGGATACTGGTGCTTTCCACGCTCCCGTCCTGTGACAGTGGGAACTGGTGCTCTCCAGTCTCTGTCCAGTGACAGTGGTAACTGGTGCTCTCCGCTCTCTGTCCTGTGAAAGTGGGAGCTGGTGCTCTCCACTCTCAGTATGTGACAGTGGGAGCAGGTGCTCTCCACTCTCTGTCCTGTGACAGTTGGAACTGGTGATCTCCAATCTCCCGTCCTGTGACAGTGGGAACTGGTGCTCTCCAATCTCCCGTCCTGTGACAGTGGGAACTGGTGCGCTCCACTCTCCTGTCCTGTGACAGTGGGAACTGGTGCTCTCCACTCTCTGTCCTGTGACAGTGGGAACTGGTGCTCTCCACTCTCTGTCCTGTGACAGTGGGAACTTGTGCACTCCAATCTCTGTCCTGTGACATTGGGAACTAGTGCTCTCCACTCTCTGTCCTGTGACAGTGGGAATTAGTGCTCTCCACTCTCCCGTCCTGTGACAGTGGGAACTGGTGCTCTCCACTCTGCCGTCCTGTGACAGTGGGAACTGGTGCTCTCCACTCTCTGTCCTGTGACAGTGGGAACTGGTGCTCTCCACTCTCCCGTCCTGTGACAGTGGGAACTGGTGCTCTCCACTCTCTGTCCTGTGACAGTGGGAACTGGTGCTCTCCACTCTCCTGTCCTGTGACAGTTTGAACTGGTGCTCTCCACTCTCCCGTCCTGTGACAGTGGGAACTGGTGCTTTCCATTCTCCCGTCCTGTGACAGTGGGAACTGGTGCACTCTACTCTCTGTCCTGTGACAGTTTGAACTGGAGCTCTCCACTCTCCCGTCCAGTGACCGTGGGAACTTGTGCTCTTCAATCTCTGTCCTGTGATAGAGGGAACTGGTGCTCTCCACTCTCTGTCCTGTGACAGTGGGAACTGGTGCTCTCCACTCTCCCGTCCTGTGAAAGTGGGAACTGGTGCTCTCCACTCTCCCGTCCTGTGACAGTGGGAACTGGAGCTCTACACTCTTCTGTCCTGTGACAGTTTGAACTGGTGCTCTCCACTCTCCCGTCCTGTGACAGTGGGAACTGGTGCTCTCCACTCTCCCGTCCTGTGACAGTGGGAACTGGTGCTCTCCACTGTCTGTCCTGTTACAGTGGGAACTGCTGCTCTCCACTCTCTGTCCTGTGACAGTGGGAAATGTTGCTCTCCATTCTCTGTCCTGTGACAGTTTGAACTGGAGCTCTCCACTCTCCCGTCCAGTGACAGTGGGAACTGGTGCTCTCCACTCTCTGTCCTGTGACAGTGGGAACTGGTGCTCTCCACTCTCCTGTCCTGTGACAGTTTGAACTGGTGCTCTCCACTCTCCCGTCCAGTGACCGTGGGAAGTGGTGCTCTTCAATCTCTGTCCTGTGATAGAGGGAACTGGTGCTCTCCACTCTCTGTCCTGTGACAGTGGGAACTGGTGCTCTCCACTCTCCCGTCCTGTGACAGTGGGAACTGGAGGTCTACACTCTTCTGTCCTGTGACAGTTTGAACTGGTGCTCTCCACTCTCCCGTCTTGTGACAGTGGGAACTGGTGCTCTCCACTCTCCCGTCCTGTGACAGTGGGAACTGGTACTCTCCACTGTCTGTCCTGTTACAGTGGGAACTGCTGCTCTCCACTCTCTGTCCTGTGACAGTGGGAACTAGTGCTCTCAATTCTCTGTCCTGTGACAGTTTGAACTGGTGCTCTCCACTCTCCGTCCTGTGACAGTGGGAACTGGTGCTGTCCACTCTCTGTCCTGTGACAGTGGATACTGGTGCTTTCCACGCTCCCGTCCTGTGACAGTGGGAACTGGTGCTCTCCAGTCTCTGTCCAGTGACAGTGGTAACTGGTGCTCTCCGCTCTCTGTCCTGTGAAATTGGGAGCTGTTGCTCTCCACTCTCAGTATGTGACACTGGGAGCTGGTGCTCTCCACTCTCTGTCCTGTGACAGTTGGAACTGGTGATCTCCAATCTCCCGTCCTGTGACAGTGGGAACTGGTGCTCTCCAATCTCCCGTCCTGTGACAGTGGGAACTGGTGCGCTCCACTCTCCTGTCCTGTGACAGTGGGAACTGGTGCTCGCCACTCTCTGTCCTGTTACAGTGGGAACTAGTGCTCTCCATTCTCTGTCCTGTGACAGTGGGAACTGGTGCTCTCCACTCTCTGTCCTGTGACAGTGGGAACTGGTGCTCTCCAATCTCTGTCCTTTGACAGTGGGAACTGTTGCTCTCCACTCTCTGTCCTGTGACAGTGGGAACTGGTGCTCTCCACTCTCCCGTCCTGTAACAGTGGAAACTGGTGCTTTCCACTCTCCCGTCCTGTGACAGTGGGAACTGGTGCTCTCCACTCTCTGTCTTGTGACAGTTTGAACTGGTGCTCTCCACTATCCCGTCCTGGGACAGTGGGAACTGGTGCTCTCCAATCTCTGTCCTGTGACAGTGGGAACTGGTGCTCTCCACTCTCTGTCCTGTGACAGTGGGAACTGGTGCTCTCCAATCTCTGTCCTGTGACAGTGGGAACTGGTGCTCTACACTCCCCAATCCTGTGTCAGTGGGAACTGGTGCTCTCCACTCTCCCGACCTGTGACAGTGGAAACTGGTGCTTTCCACTCTCCCGTTCTGTGACAGTGGGAACTGGTGCTCTCCACTCTCTGTCTTGTGACAGTTTGAAGTGGTGCTCTCCACTCTCTGTCCTGTGACAGTGGGAACTGGTGCTTTCCACTCTCCCGTCCTGTGACAGTTGGAACCAGTGCTCTCCACTCTCTGTTCTGTGAAAGTGGGAACTTGTGCTCTCCAATCTCTGTCCTGAGGCAGTCAGAACTGGTGCTCTCCACTTTCTGTCCTGTGACAGTGGGAACTGGTGCTCTCCATTCTCTGTCCTGTGCCAGTGGGAACTGGTGCTCTCCAATCTCTGACCTGTGACAGTGGGAACTGGTTCTCTTCACTCCACCGTTCTGTGACAGTGGGAAATGGTGCTCTCCACTCTCTGTCCTGTGACAGTGGGAACTTGTGCACTCCAATCTCTGTCCTATGACAGTGGGAACTAGTGCTCTCCAATCTCTGTCCTGTGACAGTGGGAATTAGTGCTCTCCACTCTGCCGTCCTGTGACAGTGGGAACTGGTGCTCTCCACTCTGCCGTCCTGTGACAGTGGGAACTGGTGCT